>NC_046339.1:332588-665176 GCF_000738735.6 Corvus cornix cornix | reverse complement strand
GAGCGAGCGCTGAGGAGAGGGGAGCAGGGCTTTTGTCTCCCGCTGTGTTTGTGCTGTGCCTGGCAGGAAGGCACGCTCCACACTGTCTTAATGGAAATAAATACCTCCCTGGTACAGGTGCTAATGAGGCTTCATCTGTTTGGCTAAGGAAGCTGCCTCAGGAACTCTGCCAAATCCCCTTGGCCTGGCTGCAGCCAAGAAAGTAGCAGCCACAGCTAGGGCTTAGTACTGCTGTAAAGTAATGAGGAGTGGGATCATCCTGCCCAGCTCACTGGCCAAATAATGAGGTCAAATCTCTGAAGTCAAAATCTGGTGGTTCAGTGAACAGGACTAATTCTATGTAAACTGACAGGTCTAATTATTGGAGCCATTTCTAGAAAAAACGGGGGTGCACATGTCCTGCTCTCCACTCCAGAGCCGTGGCTGTTGGGGGGTCCTCCTGCCCCAACAGCCCCAGACCCCTGTGCCCTGTGGCTGCCCTGGTACGTGGCGATGCTGCAGGTGAGGGTCACACACTGATCCACTGGGTGACAGGATGCCCCTGAGGACGTCTGGTGGTGTCTGCTGCCCGAGGAGCATCCCGAGCATGATGAGGAGCCTCCTCGCTGCCGAGGGACCCCCGTGCCAGCCCCGCTGCTCCCAGGCCACAGGGCACCAGTGCTGGATGGATGGCAGCAGCTCTCCTGCCTGGCACATCAGCCTGGACTAAGCAACCTGACAGGGAAGACAGCCTTGCCTGAGTCCCCTCTCTCGCAGCCGGCACACGCCGGGGGACCCTGAGCCGGTGCCAAAGCCAGCCACAGGGAAGAGCCTTTGGAGCTGGGAGATGTGGCAGTCTTGGTGACACTGCTGTGCTGGGTCACACTGGGGCAGAGGCAGCTGCCACCTCCCTGGCAGCCACAGGACCCGGGCAAGCATCGGCTCCGGCCTCGCCTTCCCACTGCCCACGCGAGGAGGGGTCAGGGGCGGGCAGGGGTCCGACCGAGCCCCGTGTCCGGAGCAGCCCGGGACATGGCCCAGCATGGCCACTGGGCTTTCCCAGCGGCGTCTGGGGGCTGGGAGCTGCGAGCTCCATAAGGTCCCTTCCGCCCCAAGCAGCGACTCCAAGGCCGTAGGGCCTGTGCTGGCCCCCGGGCTGCTGCCCTCGGACAGGGCCCCAGCGGTCCCTCACCCCGGCGCTGGCCCCTGCCCGAAGGAGCTCCTGCGTGGCAGCGGTACCCAGCGACCCTGATTCCTAAAACAGAAGCTGCTCTTTCATGAGAAAATAGCGTGTCTGGTAAACACTGATGAGAGGATAAGGGGGCACGAAGAAAGGTCAGATACGGAGCCTCACGTCACGTTGGAGGTTGTGTAGAAAGCATGAAACCTGCTTTTTACAGCTCCCTGACAAGCAGCTTCCCCATGCCTGCCCTGCCTGCCAGGTCCCAATGCCACATGTCTAAACTTCATCCCTTTTCTGTGTTTTTCTCTAGTGGGTAAAACCTGATTTTTTAAAGTTTTTTTTTAGCACTCGTTAATATCAAAGCACGTCTTCTTAGGGGCTGTTTAAAGAATATGCAGAGCCTTTGGTGGGGGTGGGGGGAAGCGTTAAAGTGCACCAAACCACATAATTTAATTTCTATTTTCCTGTTTAAAATAATGCAGGATTTTAAAAGGCTGTTTAAAACCAGGGCAAAGGATTCTCTGGTGGTGTTAACTGGGCCACTTAGAGCAAATGGGCTTTAGCAGAGAAATGCACAAATAAATGTGCTGTTCTAGCAGTGATCACAGACCAGGCAGCGAATCGTCTCTCAGTGAAAGCCCAGAGAAATGACAGGCTCGTGGTTATTGACTTTGGTTTTGAAATGAAATTACAGCAATTATTTTGCTCTTCCGAACAAGAAATGCAGAATTAATAGAATTCGCAGGAGATGAATATTCAATTATCCTGGGTTAGGGGGTTTTGTGGTGTTGTCTGCTGGTGCTAAAGCAATAAAACAAACATTCCTTGGGAGAGCTGACTCCCAGGGGTGGCTGCCCAGGGCCAGGCTGGCCAGTGCTCCATGCTCCCAGCGCTCCTGGCCCTCCAGCACCGCATGCCGCAGGCCAAGGCACCTTTCCCAGCTCCAGGAGCCAGGGGCAGAGGAAGCTTTGTAGGGGATAAATTTAGTTGGACCTAGAGCACAGATTCGTCTGCTCAATGTCGGCTTGAACTCCAAACCCCATTAATTTTACACCCCCTCCCCACAGCCAGGGCCCTGCCTGGTAACGGAGCTCCAGCCCGCACTGCCTCACAGCCCCGTGCCACAGGGACACACCCCCATGCACCTGCGAGGTGATGCGGATACTGCACTGCAAATCCACCCGACCCAGGAACACACGGCTTTGGAAATCATGGTTTAAATAAGCCAGGAATAAGCAATTAACAGCTACTCTCCAGCCAGCCCTGCCGAGCTGGCCGTGCTGTGCCCACCCTGCCCCAGCCCCACAGCTCCTCCATTTAAGGAGCGTTAAGGGCAAGACTTATTTTTACAGCTTGCAACTCCACATTAGAAAAGACACAGGTGAAGATTTTTGAAAGTATTTTCTGCTGATAATGAAAAGGTTGGTTTTGGTTTGTTTTTGAAAGCGACAAACTTCCACATGGCAGAAACAAATGGGAAAAAATGACCTTTGAAACAGTAAAATGCATCAAAGTTGGCTTATTCTAGTGCTTGCAAGGCCCTTGAGCAGCCTGTCTGTGTTTTGTCCCTGGGACCACTGATCCTCAGCACTCTGTGTGTGCCCAGGCACTGCAGGGAACAGGGACAGACACAGGCAAAGAAGGGAAGATGTGCAGCTTCCGAACCTGCTCTGCACCGGGGCCAGGCAAACACCTGCCCTGCAGGAGTCAGACCTAAGGGAGAGTGTTGGACAGTCTCACCGTAGGTGTGACATGGAGCAGATGCTCTGGGACCCTCCCCCCAGCCCACGGTGTCCTCCCCCTCCTCACCCTGCCCAGCTCCCGGGCGTACATCCTGACACCCTCCTGCAAAGCATTTTGGCAGAGGAGATTAAATCCCTTTTATAGGGAAATAGGAGAAAATATATAAATATTTTTTTTTTTCTTATATATATACTCTTTAAGGTTCCCACAGCCTTGCAGAGGAGGGATCAGAACAGCACAAGCAAATGTGTTTACAGCTTCACGCTTAAATTTGAAACGTGTTTCTAACCTGACGTCTGGGTATTTTCAGCCCTTTCCAAAGCTCTTGTTTTGCTTTCTATGGCTTCTGCTTCATTATTCTAATTTAATAAAGCCGCAGTGAAGGCAGAGTGCCGACTCTTTGTGGCTAATGAAAGACATTGATTTGTTTGTACTTCTTGCTATAGATTTTTCCTAATTACAGGCATTTTTCAGAGGCAGTTGAAAAAATAAACGAGCAGCTGGCTTGAATGTGCAACCTATTATTGTATTTCCTAGAACTGCAGAAAAAGTATTAATGCTCACAGCGGAATGGTTTTCAATGGAGGAGGGTAGAAAAGGTATTTTCCAGGTGGGAGTCCACTCACTAGCCCACTCCCTTCCTTCAGTGCTACTGTCAAGAAAGGCTGAAAAATTGGCTTTTTCTGCCACACCAGCTCCGAGCGTGACACATGGGCTCTCCCAGGGAAATTCCACAGAGCAGCCAGGGTGGGGAGGAAGAGGAGCAGCATTCCCTGGGGGCCTGAGAGCAACTGCTGGGAATGGGCAAACAGGGGTGTTCAGGGGATGGGTGAGCACGGATGGGATGAAAAACAGAGCAGGACCCCCAGGTGCAAGATGCTTTTCAAAGCAAATTGAAGCAGTCAAGAAACAGGGTGAATGAGCAGCACACACAGAGCCTGTCCAGAGGCCCTCTGAGACCCCCCGGCAGCTCAGCTGCTGCCACACTGCTGGCACAGGACGTGGTGGCCACGTGGCCCAGCCTGGCACCACCGGCACAAGAGGTCCTGCTGCAGTGACAGGGGACAGCCCAGGCACCTGTGGCTGTCAGGGGCTCTGGCACCTGGCCCACAAAGCTCTGTCCTTACAAATGCCAGTGTTGGCTCCCGTGGGACCCCATTCACACCATCCATAAAAAGATTCCCCATTAAATACTCAGGGGAATATTTCCTGAGGTAAATGCAGACTCTTCTCTCCAAGAAATGATGTTATTTACTTCACAATGTACGTATTTCAAGCCACAGGTAGCCCTTGCACTACGGAGCTCTGGCAAGGGGCAGGACCTTGGCAAACCTGACACAGCCCTTCCAGGGCTGCCAGTGCAGCCTGGTCACTTCTGGTCACACAGCTCATAGAAATCACGCACGCGTTGCAAAACTATTGCTAAACTCTGGAAACTCATCCAAGTCCCAGTCCCTACATGTTTGAACCATGCTCCCCACAAAGGCTGATTTTCCTATGAAAACAAACCATTACACTCTTCTCCACCCCCTACGCAGGAGGAGCTGCTGCAGTGGCTTTGTTTGTTTGTTTGTTTGGTTTGGTTTTTTTCTTGGACAAACCATTTAAGACTTGAATCAAAACAAAGATCAATTTGGAGCCAGTTCTCTTTGCTAGTGCAAATTAGGAAAAAGTTGAATTTTAACCCAAGCCATTCACATTTTGCCCTGGCAATGTGTTGAGGAAGGGCACAGCACAGGACTCCTGCCAGCACTTGGCAGCTCTGCCTCTTCCCTGCCCAAATTTCCTTCAGAGCAGCAGAATTGCAGCTCCACGTTCAAGAAGGTGTTGCTGTTGGATTCCCTGCTGCCTCTGTCGCTGCAGCAAGGTGCCTCAGGTAGCAAATAGGGTGAGGTGCAGACAAAACACTGAGCTTTACCTGAAGGCAGGGGCCTGAGAGCCTTCCCCATGTGCACTGCAGGGTGGGTCACCCGCAGCCACCTCGGGACGCAGCCCGGGGCTCCCTGGGGGCAGGTGGGGTTTCACTGCCTTGGGCTCTGCTGCAGCAGGAGTGGGAACATCAGGGGTCACTTTGCCAGCATCCGTGACAGAAACAAGGCTGCTTCTGAAAAATAATCCTTTTGCTCACATGTCATGAATTTCTTAGCATGATTCATTTAAAAGCAGAATTAACTCTGGTGAGGTTTGCCATGAAGGCTGTTGCAATCAAAAAGTGGTGACAGGAGCTTCCAGAGGCCTGGCCATTTGCAGGGAGCAAATCTCTTCACCTGCCCCTGCTTCAGCTTCCTAGGACAAGCCAAATTAACCAGCCTGGTAAAACACTTGGAAATCTAGAACCGAAAAGGCCTGTAAAAGAGCTGAATCTACAGCAGCAGGAGTATAGAACTTTAAAACTCCCTTGTAATTGTTAATGACCCCAAAGCTCAGAGCTACACACAGGGATTGGGGTCCCGTGGTGGGGGACTCTCCAGCCACGGGCAGAGGGCAATGCTCATCCCTCCTCGGACAGGAACAGCAGGAGGAGTCACAAAGAAGCAGAGGAGGAAGTCACAAAGAAGCAGAAGTCCAGTTTGAAAATAAGGAAACAGCATTGTCAGCTCATTCAAACTCTCCTTGGCTGCCTCAGGGTGTGTGCAGCCAAATCCTCTGGGTTTTCTCCCCGGGGTGTCAGTGCCCTTGCTGCTGGCACTGGTGGGGATGAGGAGGGGTGAGTGGCAGGATGAGATGACAGGACTCAGCTGTGCTGAAATGTTTGGAGACGGAGAGACCCTCGCCTCTGCTTCCTCCCCACAGGAGCATCCGGAGAGGCCACGGCTGGCACCGGGCAGGAAGCGGATCTGGCTCTATCTGGTGCCTCCTGCTCTGCTGCAGCCTGACCACAAGCGCTGGGCGGGTGTTTCTCCTCCGGAGCTGGAAGAGCACGGTGGGGGCAGGGGAGAGCACGGTCCCCCTGCAGCATCTGTTTTCTACTCAAGCCGGCACCAGAAAATCCCTTGGGACCCCTCCCACCCCCGAAAATTCAGTGGGTGTCCTCCACAGGGAATCACAACCAATTCCCGGCAGGGCACTGCCCGGGTGAGCAGCGCAGCGCTCTCCCTGAGCCCGGCTGTAATTAGACCCCAAACCCGGGACACGACCCCAGGGTATCTGGCAAATGAACCAGACTCCAGGCACAAACACAGCAGTCAAGCAGGAGCCAAGAGGCTCGACTCACTGCTCAGCCCACCGGAGAAGCCCTTCTCTGTCCCCACAGCACCTCCAGGATGCCGACTTCTTCTCCACTAGAGTTGCCAGTCCTGCCATCACACAGGTAGTGCTGGAAACTGCATCTCGTTATGCACATGAGCTTGATCTGACTCGGAATCACAGCCAGTTCATGCTGCAGAGGAGCCTTCTCCCCCCTCACAGCCTGAATGAAGTCGGGGGTTGAGCCAAGCAAGTACAGCAGAACCAGAGCCTTTATGCTCTCTGCTCTTTCGCTGTTATCCCGGGTGAAGGAGTTCAATAGCAACCGTTTGGGGTGGTGGTTTGTTTGGTTTGGGGTTTAAGCACATAGTTTTTATTACTTAAACAATACAGAGAAGATTGCACTCCTCACAGAGCTGGCAACCCTGCCTGCAGGTGCCCATCCCCTCAGCGAGGGCAGAAACGTGGCTTGAGCTGTGCAACACAGCTCCCTCAGCCTGGAATCGTGCTGCTGAGCTAACTCCCTTCGTGCCCTTTCACTTTTCCTCTGGAAGCTCCTGTTGTGCCATGGGCCAGGCCCCCTGAGCCCAGCCAGGTGTGTGGGCTGAAAGGGGCCTGTGCTGACCCCCAGACCGGAGCAGGGGAGTGGGGACACTGGGCTGAAGGCTGGGAACTGGGGCACTGGGGTGGGGCTTTCCCACATCCCCAGGCGCTGAAAAGCAGCTTCTCCCTTTCCTGCCTGCAGCCAAGCTTCTGCAGCACTGCCATAGCTGGCCCGTGCATTTCCTGGATATTGTGGAGCCTGACTGCTGCCTTGGGGGCTCCAAGCTGGGGTATACTCCCTGCCCAGCACCACTAACTCAGCACAGGCTGCCAGGGGTTCGGCTGCACAGGTGCTGCGCTCTCCTCAGCTGGCACGGCCGGATGCCTGGCACCTGGATGGAGTGAGGGCACGGCCAGGCTCTGCTCCTGCTCTGCTCCAGAGATGGGGTGTGTCGGGATGGCTGTGGGCAGGGGGATGCGGTGCCCTCAGGAGGGGGGAGCCTGGAGCACCCCAGCCCGGACGTGGGGCTGGGATCTCTCTGGGGCTCACAGGCTGGTAAACAATCTTTACTCCTGGAAATTCCCAAGTGGTTTTCAGGGCCTGAGAAAAGTGATCCTTAATAGCTCCCCTTTAATCTGAACTTTTGGCCATTCCTGCCAAAGCCTTTGTTGACATTTTGTAACCTTTTTGTTTATAAATTTCCTTCCCTCCACCATGGGCTGCTCTGCGGAAACAGCTGTCCCACACAAACAGTTTTGCTATCTCTTGGGCTGAGTTATCTTACTGCCCCCAGATACAGGCCTGCTTAATAATTAATACATTTTTTAAATTTACTGGAATATTGTATGGATTCCTTTGGTGCACTGAAGGAATCCAACCCTGTGCTTGGACCGGAGCTGGGAGATGAGTGCTGTCTCCCGGGTGTGGGGCAGAGCCAGCTCCCAGGAAACTCTCATTCCTGCTGGAAGGTCACACATTCTTTTAAAGGTTGCCACTTCCTGCAGTTCTGGGGAACAGTTTTCAGCCGTGAAAAACCAGCGGATGTTTAAAAAAGCTGCCAAGCCTAAGAGTCACCCAGTGCTGGGGTTTTCCAGCAGCTCCCGTGGCAGCTCCGCAGGCCCTCCTATGTCTGTTGGAAATGCCAAACACTGAGACAGCCACACCTGAAAGTGCTGTCGCCCACAAAAGAAACCCCGAGGGTGATTTGCTCTCCCCATGAGGAGCTTGGAGTGCCCCTGGGACAGAACATGGGGTGCTGCCCTGCAAACCGAGGCGGCCCTGGCCGGGCTCGGCTGCCAACACCCAGCACAGCTCACGGGCAACATCAGAGCTGCCTCGGAAAACTGAACACATCAGTATTCCTCTTCCCTGGGCCGTTTTGACATGTTTTGAAGTGAGCTGCAAAGTTTTTACATTCATAGTTGCTATTCAGTATTTTGAGTTGAAATATTAATTTTTTTCACATTGAGTAGTGTTAAACCCAAAGTGCTGGAGCATGGCAGTGCTTCAAGCTGCTAACAACATTCTACTCTGAAATGTACCCATAAATAGGAAAGACTGGATGAATTATACTGTACAGTTCCATAAAACTGGCATAAACCCATAAGCAAAACTAACAGGGAAGAAAACCTCTCTTCAGCAAAGCTTATCTGAGTCCTTCAATTCTCATCTCCAAGTCTTTCCTTGTTTAACCCTGGTATTAAAAGACCTTCGAAAGTTTACCTTTTTTTTCCTTTCTTAAAATAGTACCAGTTCCGTGCAGTTTTGCAGATTGAGTGACAGAATTTTTCCTCTCTCATTGCATTTACTCCCTTGCTAGTGACAAATAATGGCAAACCTGGGATTCAGTCTGAGTGGGGAAAAGCCAGCAGGGCAGTCAGAGCCACTGCTACCAGGCTGAAGCTGTCCCACGGCTGTCCCACAGAGGGACTGTCCCCACCCTCGGCTCAAAGCATCCCCTCAGCAGCCTGAGCACAGCAGCCTCCCCGCACGGCCGGTGAGGTGGTTCTGTTTCCTCCCCTGATAAAGCATCGCACATTTTTGTGTTATCGCAGCGATTTCTGCCCCAGCGCAATGCAAAGCACGCCTCAGGAATGCGGCTCCAGGGAACGCTGGGTGCCTGCTGTGCATCCCCTCGGACAGACAGACAGACAGACACCGCTCCGGGCCCTGCCTCATCACCCGCAAGGGCACAGGGACCGTCCCGGTCCCCGGGACCCCCAGCCCAGCCCGGCTGGAGCAGCCCCGGGCCTGGTCTCGGCTCTCCTTGGGATGGTTGGTTGGTTTGGCGTTTTTCAAATGTTAACTTCCTCAGCTGCCTGCAGGCACAGCAAATCAAGCTGCTGCGCTCTTCCCCCCGCCAGATTCCAGGCTCCAAGCAGGGTACGGCCCCAGCACACATCCTGCACCCACGCTGGCCCCCTCCGGCCGGGGCAGCTCCTCGGCTGATGAACAGATCCACTCGCTCTCCCGGCCTCTGTAACACAGCGTGAGTCTGACTACGAACATTTAATCAAAGCAAATCCCCACGTGGTTTGCAATTTTTTTTTTAATTACAGTGCATCAGAATTTTATTTTTAATGAATTGTACGATGCAGTGGTGATCCTCATCCACTTCCAAAGCTCCGGAGCACATATCTGCTCATTTTGCGGTCTCCAGTTTTTTTTTAACCCTGCACAAACATGCAGAGACAACAACCTGCCTGCAGAAACAACACCTCGCCGGGGTGATGCCCACAGAAGGGCTCAGGCATTACGGGATCAGCACCACCCGTCCCTGCTGGGACTGGGGGCCCAGCACTGTGTGGGGAATCCGTGTGGGAGCGCCCCGCTGGCCCCGTCCCCGTGCCAAGGCTGCTTCCAAATCCCATCAGTGCGGGTTTGGCGTGGAGGACGAGAGTCAGGGTGACCGCACAGCCGCGGGGCCGGCGGCTCACACTCACCCGTGAGCTTCACCCGGAGCAGAGTGCGGGCTATCGGCAGCTCCGAGCAGAGCCCACCCCTCCCGCAGCCCCTCTGAAGCGGAACCACCCCGACCCAACCCGGGGGCAAGTCTGGGAGGAGAGGAGGCACGACAAGCCCCAACTGTTGCGAAGACGCAGGACGAAGTACAAGCTCCGCTACGGTTTTAATGCTGCTCTCCTCTCCTTTCTGTGGGTGGAACACAGCCCCGTGTTTGCCCTCGTTAAGGCGCTCCGACACACGCGGCACCCGGAGCGCCCCGGGCAGCGGGGAGGCCGCACCGGCACACGCCGTTCCCAGGAGCGGCACGCAGGATGCGGTGGGAAGGCACCGCGACGGAGGCTGGAGCCGCTCCACGCCTGGCGAGGAGACAGCTGGGCCTCCTCCGGACCAGCAGAAGCCGGGATGACTCAGCTCCCGGCGGCGCAGCGGGAGCCGCGCGTGGGGCTCCACGTGCCCCCGCAGCCCGCGGGGCTCGGCCCCACCTTGGTCCCCAGGTGAGGATCGCCGGCCCCGGGGCTCCGGCAGCGGCCCAAGGAGCTGGTGCCCGCAGCGCCGGGATGTGCTCGGCAGGCAGCAGCTCTGCCGAAGGCATTCCCAGCTTGGCACGGGACCTGTTCCCCAGGCAAGAAGAGACACGAAGCTGCTGACACGTTTCTTCCTGTTCCCATTGAAAACTGCGTCGGAGCAAGGCTGCGAGAAATCATGTGCTGGGTTTAACAGATTTCTCCTCAGAATGAGGTTTCGGCTCAGAAGGGGAGGAGGGAGGGTTTAAAAAATTCGTAGAAAATTCTGTTTGCCCGGGAGTACTGTCACAGCACACTCGGACAGGCTGCCAGGCCCCTCACCGACTCCTGGCCTGCAGCAGTCTGAGCTGGTGCCGCTTGGAAAGCAGCAGTTTGGTTTGTGTAATCATTAATATCCACTGCATCGGGAAAGGATTTCCAAATCAAGTACAAGAAAACGTTGCCCATCTGTCATGAGTGGGAACCTTCAAACTGCAGCATCACAAACTATCGCCCAGGACTGTGGAGGGAAAAAAAAGGAGAGAAGAAAAGAAGAAGGGGGAACGGGTTGGAAGTATGTCTCCCTTCCCTGCTGTTTGTCCGGCTGGCTGCAGGCCGGACGGACACCGACCTGCTGGGCAGAGTGGGGTGTGGGCACTGCCCCCGGGAGCGGGGCTGGGAGGTACCAGGGAGGGGAGCACTGCAAGGTGCTGCAGCAGGGAGAAATGCAAAATGCTAGGAAATATCCAGGGAAGAGGGAAGGCCCAGGTTCCAGCGGCAAATGTGGAATGACACGGGAGAGGCACGTGAAACACAGAGCAGGGTTCTGGCAGTTTCCAACACTGGGTGCTGCCCGTGGGTCGTTGCTTTGCACCTGCATGTTAGGGCATCTCGGGGTATGGGGCCGGCCCCATCCTATCCCATCCTGTCTGATCCCATCCCGTCCTGTCCTGTCCCATCCCCACAGGAGGGTGGCAGCGCTTGGCCCCAAGCAGCCCCAGCGCTCTGGTGGCTCACGGCCCCCAGCTGCCCTGTACACCCTGGGAGCAACTCAGGGCTGCAGGACCCCAGAGGTGGCTCAGGCTGCAGGGTGGGGCCCAGGGGAGCTGGTGGCAGCCCCGCGGGGCTCAGCAGTGGGGCGCTGGACACGACCCTCTCTTCCTTCCCACAAAAAACGAGGGGTTCTGCCGGCATCTGCCAAGCAGCAGAGCCGCGTGTGTGAACTCGCAGCTGGATTATGTTTTTGCTGCCCTGAAAGCAAAGTGATGACTGAATTCTTGAGAAAGAAAACAGATTGGGAAACAGAAGATTGCTCAATGCACCTGCTGGTGAGTCAGAAAGCACAGGCCCAGCACGCTCCCTCAGCAGCGAGTGGCTGCACGACAGGGGTACCCGGAGGAGCCAGGAACGACCCTGGGGGACCACCCCTCCCTTGTCTGGCAGAGAATTCACACACCAGGCTCGGCTCTGGCCTGAGCCACACCACTGCCGAGGGCAGGGAATTCTGACGGTGTTGGGCTGGGTTTGGCACCCGAGTCCTGGCCAGGTACTCGGGGCCAGAGCTGCCCCAACCAGCAGCACCCTCCAGCCCCAGCCTGCCCTGGTGACACGGCCACTGCCAGGAAGGGTCCTGTCACGGATGGCTGTGGCTGGGGGGCTCGCAGGAACAGCTCAGCATTTCCTGCCCAGGGCCAGCAGTGATGGCAAACACTGCCCCAGCAGCGCCGCTGCCGGCAGCAGCTTCGCTACTGAGGGTGTCCGGCAGTGCCAGGCCAGCGCCCGTGTTTGCCAACACGGGTTACAGGAGGCTCCTCCAAAGGAAAATAACATGGATAAACGACATGAGAGGGCGACCCAGACCCAGTGTGTGCATCTCACTGCAGAGACACATGTCCTCCAAACAGCACAGAGGTGTTTTAGAGAACAGACCAAAAGTGGCTGATACTGGCTATGGGGAGAGGTCAATACAGGGAGGCAGCAGTGACCCTCGAGAGGGAATGTTGGTAGAGGCTCAGAGACACCCCCACCCCAAAATTTTGTAGGGCAAGTTGGATTTTGTGAATTCCCTCCAGCTCTCTCCTGCGAGCTGCTCCTCTTCCCTATCTGTACATCTATTTTCAGATGAAGTTTTCACTTCAGCACAGATGTTCAGAACCGGGTTTCATGCAGTAACGATCTGTTCACATCATTTTCCTCTTTGCACCAGAAACCACGAATTGAGGGGCTGGAGCCAGCAGCAGCTGTCGGAGCCGGTGAGTGACACTGGGCGTGTTTCCCCCTTTGCTTACGGCTGCCGATGCCATGGGCACGGTGACCACAGTCACAGGCCCCTTGGCCACCAACGTGTCGGGTTCTCCCTGGCAGCAGCCCGAGCTGTGGCACCGCTGCCACCCCTCAGGGCAGACCCGGCCCCCAGAGCGCCCGCTGTTAAATGCGTCTCTGCCCAAACAGCTGGCGAGCACCGGGCAGCAAAGGCGAGTGCGGAAGGCGAGGGCCGGCATCGAAAAAAGGGTGTGGGAATGGGAGGGAAGGAACCAGCAGAGCCCCTCCGCGGTCACGGAGCTCAGTGCCCTGACACTGCCCCGAAGCACAGCCCTGGGCAGCTCCCCCGGGATGTGCCAGCGAGCACAGGAGCGCCGGGAGGGGCTCCCCGCTCCAGCCAGCGCCAGAACAAGGTTTTGTGGTTATCCCGCGGTGAGGGGCTGTGGGCGGGATGCAGCCGCTGTGTCCAGCCCTACCCGGACCAGCAGCTCCCTGCGCCCGGCCCCCGGCCGAGGTCGGTGCGTGGCCGCGGGAGCTCCCCCGACGCTGCACCAGCTCCTCCCTGCACACGCAGAAGCTCCAGACCCCTCCCGCAGCCCCGACTCGCCCCAACCCTTCCCTTTCCCCCGGCTGAGCCCCATCAAATCCCCACCCACCCTGGGGCCACTCAGCCGCAGCACCGGTGCCGTTCTACAAACTCCCTTCTCTCCCCTGCTCTCCCCGCGGTCCGGAGCTGCTGCAGCCCGTGGCACCCAGTGGTGGTGGCCCTGCCACGCTCCCGGCCCCGCGTTGTGCTGCGTGTCCCGGGCACTGCAGTGGGCAGAGCTGAGCCCTCCCGGCGCCTCTCGCCATGCCGAGCTGCGCCCAGCACATCGTGCCACCCACAGCTGGGACGACAGAGAGGGGTGTGATCGGCTCTGTTTGGGCAGGAAATACACTTTTTAAAAAATTACAACTAACATTTGGATGCAAAAACACCCTCAGAATTATTCTGTTTCTTCCGTCCTGCCACCATTTCCTGCCCAGGGAGCAGAGGTGATTCAAACTCTTTCCCAGGTTCCTGTTCCTCCCTCCCTGAGGGCCCAGAATCCCCCCCAGTTCAGAAAAGCCTCTCAGCTGCAGACATAGGAGATCCTTGGAACAAAATTCTCTTATTTTGCTTTTGACAACTGATACAGCTCTCATTGCTGCCCCCGTGGCTGTCATTGTCCCGGCCCTGGCCAGCGAGGTGCCGCATCCCAGAGGGTGGCAGGGACAGCGAGGTGCCACAGCCGCAGCTTCCCGATCCGCTTTGGCAGCAGCTCCTTCTCGTGGCTCTGCTCAGCATCCGAGCTGCTGATTCCTCCCCCTGCAGCGACAGCCCCGCGGGGGCAGAGCTGCTGCTCGCCATCCTCTCACTCGCGGGAGCCCCGGCAGAGCCGGTGCCGCAGGACAGGAGGGCCGGAGGGTCCCGCAGGGCTGGGGGAGCCCCGGGATGGAGCCACCACAGCCGCCCTCGAAGTCACAGAGGAAAATCGAGCTGGGCTATTTTTGCCGGTTCTGAACACTGGCACTGCTCGACGCGTTGTTTTTCCCTAGGCAGCTAAATGTGGGGATAAATGAAACGCTGGTGTCATCCTGAGCATGGGGGCAAAGGGCGTGCAGGGGAGTGGGTGCTCGGCCAGCAGGAATGGGATGTCCAGGTGTGCTGAGCTTGGAAATAGTGCCAAGAGACCAGTCTGGGAAAGGCCAGCTAGTGGTGGGGGTCACAGGAGACACCCAGAATCCCCCTGGAAAAAACTGCCCTGCAGTGTTTTCTTTAATCAATTAAAGCTGTGATGTTGTGATCAAAAATTTTGATTATCAGTGATTTGTGGGAGACAGATGGAGCAACTGCAACACGTGGCAACAGGGCTCCCTCTAATGTCAGCCACTGCCTGGCTGCAGCCCACTCCCTGCTGCCCCATTCCCTGCACCTCCCTTCCCAGTTCCCTTTATTCCCTGTGTCCCCAGTTCCCTGCTTCCCCATTCCCTGCCCCTCCAAGTCTCTGCTCCCCGTTCCTTGTCCTCCAATTCCATGCTCCCCTCATTCCCTTCATTCTGACTTCCCTGCAGCCCCAGCTCCCTGTTCTCAATTTCCCTGATCATCCAGCTCCCTGTGTGCCCAGTTCGCTGCTCCCCCATTCCCTGCATCCCCATTCCCCACTCCCCTGATTCCCTGTGCCCCCATTCCCCACACCTTCAGTTCCCTGTGTCCCCATTCCCTGCAGAGGGAGGAGCTGGGGGTCCCAGTGTGTCTCTGGATCTCAGAAGTGTTGCCACAGGAGGCTAACGGCAGCTGGGGCTGATCAGAGCATCCCGGATTTGACAGGAATATCCCAAGCAGGCGGGATATTCACATTTTAATACACATCCTGCAGAGGGAACATGTGCTGGTGCAGAAAAGCCCCAGTACCAAATAAACTGTGGACAGTCCCACAAGTGCTCAGACACATTCAAGCCTACACAACCCCGTGGAGCCACTTTTAACCTAATAGAGGAAAAGATAATTAAGAAAGAGAACTTTCATTAGGGCAATTTCACTTTATTTTTTCCATACAGCAAGGTCAACTATAGCAGTAATAATAAAATAAGCATAAACCCAAATTGCAGCCCAGGACAGAGTACGTAACTGGAGCAACTACAAGCGAAAGTAAGTCTGTGGTTACGTAAGAGCAAACCCAAGCGCGCCCGTCCTTCCAGCAGATGAACCGGGGGCTGCACGAGTGCAACTCGTTAATTACTGATTAGTGTGAGCTCCGAGACCGGGCAGCCCGGCCCCCCACCTGCTCCAGCTTTGGCATAACACAGGATGACCACGCTCCTGCAACGCTTTCCATGGAAAGGGAAGATCTCCCAGGTTGTTTTTCACCTGCTAAAAGAACAGGACCACTACAGCGAGAAAATAATCCCCTACCCTACAGCTACGGGTGCTGTTCCGTTTGCCTGTCCATGGTTGAACTCTGTGAATGTCAGTATTTGTTTTGAAGAATCTTTTTTTGTGAACAAGAAACCACTGAAATTGTCAGAAACTGGTTTGAATAGCATATATCTTTAATATATTTTGATACTTTAAACATGCAGTAGATTTTGAAT
This sequence comes from Corvus cornix cornix, assembly GCF_000738735.6. Taxonomy (NCBI): domain Eukaryota; kingdom Metazoa; phylum Chordata; class Aves; order Passeriformes; family Corvidae; genus Corvus; species Corvus cornix. The sequence goes on along the minus strand of NC_046339.1, from coordinate 649,698 downwards.
AATGTACGGAATATCTGAGCCATGGTTCCCTGGATGGGCTGAAGTACCTGCTTTTTTTTTATTTTTTTTTATTTTTTTTTTTATTTTTTTTTTTCATAATGATTTTCAGGCAGATTTGACCCAGTGGAGCTTCTGTCAGTCATGAGATCTCGGAAGGATGGCAGATCTTTCCAGCTGAAAAAATCCTGGCAAACTACAAGCTGTCCACATAAAGCAAAGCAACTTTTTGGAAGGGGGATGGAGTGCTAACTCTGTGCCACTTTTGCAAGCAATTTTGTTCAGCCTGTCATTTTATTTAGCCTTAACAAAACTCCTTGTAATTATAGACATTTTTATTCAAAATAAGATCTTACTATTATACAGGTTTCTCTCTTTTTTGACTATATACAGAAGTGCAAAAAGTCAACCTTCGCTCTCGACGTCCCAACTGCAGCATAATCAACCCTCAAGAGTTTGCACACACACACTAGAATTCTTGTTACGTAAACTTTGAGTATTTGGATTATCAACAAAAAGTCCCTTGATCTATTGATTATGCAGCTTATTTATAACAAGGCCTGATATTCAGGGATTTCAAAAAATATTTAAACAATATTTTAACATTTGAAATGGATACAGTAGAAAATAAATTTTATTCTAATATCTAGGAACTAGATTTTTTTTTCTCATAACTAATTACAAACAAAATAAATCATCAAAATATTACTCAATTGTCTGCCAGGATTGTTGCCATAGCAACAACTTAACTTCTTACTTAGCAATGATTATATAATTATAAGATATCCATATAAAAGATCTTTGTTCTTTAATGAAAACTAGACAAGAACTAACAATGACTGACATTCTTACATTGTCATATTAGATCAGTAAAATAGAAATCATTTAGTTAACAATAATACGAATACTCATAAGACACTACATGTAGATTCCAAACTGAGTATGTTATGAAGAAAACTACTTTTTTTTTTTTTGTATTTTGAAAAAGTCATCAGTAAACTCTAATAAAACAAAATTCTATAAACTGAAATGGTATCAACTGGTAATAGAAAATGAAAACGAGCTAATAAATGTAAGAAATAAAAACTAAACTTTTAACACGAAAAAAATAAGTAAATTCTCTATGGTAAGTCACTACAATTACATGTGAAGTCACCTATACTTTCTTAACACGATTGAAATTACATTGGTATGGGTTTTAACCCGTAATGTAATAATCTAAGGCTTTAATAGATGTACAGTACAATCAGGAAAATCAACACATCATTCTTATCTATAAAGCATCTCTCTCAAGCATAAAAACTCGCAGTAAACTCGGAGTATGGCGAGTTCTACAACTGAACCCGCGCCTCTCCCTCCCCTGCCCACCCGGGGCCTGGCCCCAGGCAGCCCCTGGCTGAACAGAGCAAAAATATCCTTTACTGGCTGCAACATCCAAACCACAAAAAGAATTCCTTTGGATGAATCCATTCTTAAAACTTGAATGCACATCTATTTGTTTGTTTTTATTTTGTAAAGGCTTTCTAAGGCTATAAGCAGTTAATCTGAACAAAAAAATCACATATAAAACTCACCCGAGTATTAACCCACCCAATTTCTACACTAATTAACATCTCATTTGTCCTATTTTGGTTTGTCATGCATCTGCTGTCAGTGCTTCTGCGTCTTTGTTTAGAGTCGCCGCGGACGCGGGACTTGATGAATTAAAGTGAAACCCATCTCTGCAAAACATTTATAGTCCTTGTGACTTGCGACAGAGGCTATAAATAGAGCAAAAGAAGTTCCTCAAACATTTGTTACTGTGTCTCAGAAATGGCTTTTCCCTTTCGCAGCTCATGTTATACAGTAAATATGCATAAATATGACATACAACGCCTTGGAGAGTTTATAGATAATATTGTCCGTAAGGGTTATGCACAGCTGGAGCATCTCTCTGGTGCTGCCCACTGGCTGTGAGGAGCAATTGGCCATTTCTGAGACAGCTTTGGTTTGAAACAGAATGGTGCCCTTTGACTGATCAGTACTCATCAAGTCAGTGAAAACGTGGTTCTGAAAATAACACTGTGGAAATAATACTCTGATGGATGTACAGTCTATGGCACTTCATGAGAATCCTTAACAACATGGTACTTAAAGCCATTGATGTGCTTTAAAATATACACAGTTGTGGTTTTGCTTGGCACATTCATCTCTGTCAGATTCCTCTCTTCTCATTTCTTACAATCTATTACATTAAAAATATTACTCTTAAACAAAAAATTACTGTGCATGCACGCTCTCATCTATAATGGCAATTTTAAATACAAGGTGCACCTTTGTTATTTGTAAACCTTGAAAGAAATAAACTTACTTTAAAAAATTATATCTTGGTCTACAGACGTACCAATACATAATAGATTTCTGGTTACAGCATCGTCAGCCTTTCCGGGGTGACATCCGTGATTGTGGGGAGCAGGCCCCGGATGCCTCTTCCCCCGGGCACTGCGTGCCGGGAAAGGCGGACGATGCTGCAGGTTTAGACAATAAGATCACCTCAGCACAAATATCAATTCAATGTACAAAGTATATAGGCAACAGTGTGCAGTGGAGTCCCACGGTCTCGCTTCATCTCGTTAACATGCAATGTGTGATGTCACTGCTGAGGGGTTCCCAGTGCTGCTGGACAGTATTTACATACACTATGGCTAATGAGCTCGGCCTCTTCCCACCCAAATCCGGCCTCTTCGCCTCGGATCCCATCTGGGAAGGGAAGGGAAGAGCACAAAGTGTTCTCGGCACAGCCAGGACTTGGTGTCAGACCACAGCAGCCCCAGTTTTATATGGCACAGGGGGCTGCGTCCCCGCAGGAACCTGCCGGCAGCAGGAGCATCCCATCCCACTTGAGGCATCCCATCCCATCCCATCCCATCCCATCCCGTCCCACCCTCAGCGATCCACTCTCCCTGCGTCACTCCAGCAGTTTAACAACATTTATGCTCAGCTGAAAGGAGCAGCTCTGATTGCAAACCCACTGTGGCCAAAGGGTCAATCCCCACCCTCAGAAAAAATTCCATTATGGCCAAGGCATTCCATAAAAACTTGGCAGAAGTGGGGCACAGGTGAGAGGAAGGTAACACAAATGAAGAGCTGTCCTGGGGTGGGATGGCTGCGGGGGGGGATCTCACAACAACAGGAGAATTATGAATTTCCAAACCCAGGAAATGCTGGGGTTCCAAATTTTGGGATTTAAAAGCCGTTCTTTCTGAAGAGAACTTGATGGAATCATCTTCCCCCTCTATCTGCCCCTCAACTCAGGTCACTGCTGGGGCCACCATAGACAGAACACAACCTCTGTGAACCCTGGTTTTGCTGGGTGGGCATGTACCAAACTAACACATGATGTGGCCACTGTTACCCGTGGGATCTCTCCTCAGAGAGGAATGGCCCCTCAGGGGGGTCAGAGCCTCTGCCCCTGTAGCTTACTGGTTTTCTTAGAAAGTAAAAACATTCTGTCCCTTACAGCAACAAATTACACACATAAGAGTAAGAAAAAATACAGCAACAACACATTGGGAACTTACTGTTAGATGACCAAATGTCTACATCTGTGTAACATACTTGTGGCTAGTCAGATGTTCGGCAGATATTATGGGTATCTACAGGTAAGAAATATAAACAATGAGTAACACGTGCAGTGAGCCCACCCAGAGACACAGCATTTGCTAGAGAGTATCAGTCTGGGAGAATCAGCTGTGAGTTGGTGGATTTTACATTATAACTATAAGTTAAAGTCGACTGAAGTGCTACAATAGCAACTTAGAACTGGAAAACATTGGGTTAAGTACTACGGGACAAATATAAATAAGTATTATTGGTTGTTCAGGAAATAGGAGAAGTTAACACCTACAAGACATGCAGTGCAGTAATTGAAAATAGCCCTTTTTGTTGGCCTACACAAAATCCTGTGTTTTCAGTGTCTCAGATGATGAATTCTACAGGGGCCTCATTTCAGTGTGATTTTGTGAAGTGTTCACTGCTGTCACTGTCCGAGGTTTTGAATGCCAAACCTACAGTGCCCTGAGCTTGATTTTCATGGCTGGTGAAAATCCCTGTTTGAGAAGAGCTCTTGCCCTTCCCACAGCGGCTGCAGCACCACGCGGAGCAGCCAGCAAGCAAAGCCTCCCCAAGCAGGGAAACAATTCCCAAAATGCTCGGCTGCACAAACAGGACTGAGCACATGGCTCCCCTCAAGTGTCCATCAGCTCAGTTTCCCGTTTAAAAAGCCAGGATCACACTGGGAGCCAATTTCCAGCAGTGCCACTAACAGGTGACACTGCACCCTGGCCATGGGTGGCGGAGGCACCGCAACCCTGCAGCGCCCGGGGGGGAGCAGCTGTGCCCAGGCACAGGGAATTGTGCTGAGGCCTAGGACACAAAATGGATTTGCACGATCCCAAACATCTGTGGCACTTGGAAAGACCCTTTTTCCTGATGGGCACCAAGGCTGGCCTGTGAATCTGCCCAGTAAAGAGAATGGGGAGTTTCTTCTCAACTAACTCATTGGCAGGTCCTGCAGTTGTTTTTCCACCCGTGTGCCCTCTCCTTCCCTGGCAGCTCACACATCACAGCATCGCCAACTCCACAGAAATGGGCTTGGAGCAGAATGAAGCTTCTCATACCATGTTTTCCTACTGCTGCAGGACAGGCTGCGGCACCCGACTGGAGCAGCATCAGGGATAGTGCTGTCGAACAGACCAGGGACCTTCAGCACCGATGCAGGAAGATGAAGGGCCAGATCTTTAGCCTTTGGCATGCAGGCACATGGCATCAGGTGGCATTAAATACCTTCAGCATTGCTCACATGGTATATACATATATGGGTATATATGTATATATGGAGGTTTGGCTGCAGAACTGCACTAAGTGTTATGAGGCTCTGGGGAGGAAAGGCATGAAATGACCAGATTCTACAGCAGAAAGTTTTCCCTGTGATCTATCTGGGAAGTGCATGGTTACTAACAGAGATGATTTAAAAAGAATGACTTTTTCTTTGGCTTGTCTTGTTCTCACAACCCCCAGGACATGCACAGGATACAGAGACACTGAAAGTAACTGGTGCAATAAATTGCAGTATTAAGAGACTTTGGGCATACAGGAGGTTGCTTGCTGAGCTGGCACATATGCAGAGGTAGCCCCACCTATGAATTAGCTTTTCAAAACACCATTTCTTAGGCCAAGTTTAAAGCCCTGAGTGGCCTGTTCATTCAGCAAACATTTCTCATGAGAAGAATGTGCTACCTGCTGAGCAGACTAACCTGGGTTGTTTTCAGAATTCTACAATATCCAGGTCCCTTTGGAGGCTCGGGGTGTGCACGCCTAGCTGTCACTGCAATGGTGTCATTTGGGAATTGTATTTTTCAGAGATGAGGAAGCAGACAGGTTAACGAGGGGTGTACAGCTGGGGCAGCACAAAATGGTAGTGCTCGACAGGTAAAGGTGCAAAGGCTCGAAGCCAAAGGCCCTGGGGCTGGCTCTGCAGCACTGGGTGTCCTGAGGCCGCAGGAGCTGGCACCACCCTTCCCATGCACAGAGGGGCACGGGCTCAGGGCCTGAGGAGCCACCTGCCCTGAGCCAGGAGCCGAGTGCCTCAGGTAAGCCTGCCTGAACACTGACATTTACCTGCACAGCTCGTCCCACACACAGGACCACAACTGCACAACGCTGAGGAGAACCTGGAGTTCCCTTTTCTACGGGACACACGTGTGATCCCACCGAAGCAAGACCTGCATATCAGACCAGAACTGACGGCTTCATGGCATGGGCAACTAACTGCCCAGTAAATCTCAAAAAATAATTTGCTTTTAAAAGAGGAACAGAAGGCTCTTTAAAACGTTTTTATTGTTGCACTTTCAGCCAGGTGTTGTACAGAAGTCTGCCCTTCTGACAGCGTCCTGTGCTCAGGTGCAGCTCCAGCAGCTCCTCTGGCTCATGGACTCATCTTTAGAGCATTGGTTCTGGCTTTCCTGGGAGGACTTCTAATCACTTACGTGGTAAAGCATTACTCTCATATTCCTGAAATACATCCAAACACGGCAATGACTGCGGTGGGTATTGAGAAATAAACCCAGACTCTAATGGGAATTTTCTTAACTGAGCTCTGTTCAAAGCAATGGGCCATTCCAAAAAGAGAATCACAAGGCTGGAACAAAGGCTTCAAGAAAGTTTCTGTGTGGCCCATGCTCACGGGGTTTTGTTTTACGCTTGGAAGAGGAGAGTCAGAACATGTTTGGACTGCAAAACTCAGACTGTAAGAACCTGCAACCCCTCTGCACAAAGACTCCCCTGGCTTTGCCTGAGTTCTGCAATGAAAGGAGCTGTTGGCTCCACAGAAATGGAAATAAATCATGGGCTTGTGTATTATCCCTTGCTCTTTGCATCCCTGAGAACAGAAATAAGCAGCATGGCCCATAAATGTCAAGACTGAGTCAGAAACTCTATTGTCAATTATTTTTAGCATCAGAAATGGAACTGCAGCACCTTTGGAGCATGGCTAAGGGCTGATTAAGCTGTGCTGCAGCTCTTTGAGAGAATGTGTAGGCCAACAAGAGGTCAGATCCAAACCCCCATGCTCATTAAAGCACCAATTTCGAGTTGTCTGTAAGGAACAAAGCTGTAAATTAGCAAACCTGGTTGGCTGTGGCTGTTGCAGCGAAGGGAACACTTGTGGCAGATGTTGTTGCTGCAGACACAGTGGCTGGCGTAGCACCGTGCACCATGGGAACTTTCGGAAGGAAAATCAAATAAGCAAACATACAGAAGAGTGTAGCAGTATGGGACCAGAGCGACACGTGGGAGGGTCATTGAGCGTGGTTCACCACAGCGAGAAGCCCGAGACATCATTGCCAGAGCGTGACATGCAACCACAGTGCAAAGCAGGACAACATTCCGGGTGGGAGGGGAGGGAGATGAAAGAGAAAAAAAAATGGGAAAATGCTTGTTACCATCAAATCAAGAATATCGACACAAACAAGCTTAACCATTTCAATATGAAAAACAACAGGAGAGTTTTTTCAATGCCCTTATATTTACAAGTTTTTGTCTTTTAAAAATTCAACCCAAATATTTACTGCTAACAGAAATTAATCTTGTAGAAGGACAGAATACAGCTACATGGCTATGGTAAGATACAGTCTTTAGTTAACACAAGATAGTTTCTAAACACTGGAACTCATAGTCCAGTCAAAATCCACCAAGGAACAATGTGCAATTAAAAACTGCTGTACAAAATTAACATCTACGTGTCCATGTCAATTAAATAAAACAATCACATTTAATTGACAGGTGTTAGTGCAGGAGGCTCGGGGAGACGGACTGGCACGAGGGCTGTACGTTAAATCTAGCAGTGGATTTTGAGGGTCTGTGAGCTGCACCACAGGTTTAAGATAATCAAGAAACAAAGCTGGCACCTACCAACACTTGTAGCGGGTGTCATGCACAATATTGAGCCTGCTCATCATGCATTGCAACAGGAAGGTGGATTTGGAAAGGGAAAAGAATTAAAACAACCCATCACACGCGTAATTATAAATTTCATTTGAACAAAGAAGAAAAATTGTTATTATGGGCACAGTAGCATGTAACTGTCAGCACAATCAAACCATACAATAGCACAGTGATCCGTTAGAACGAGGCCTCGGGGACAGGGCAGCGGATGGAGCTGTGTTGGGACTGTGCTGGCCCCAGAGCATGGCCACGAAAACCTTCCTCAGCTTTAACTCAGAACTCCCTAAACCTTCTTCCTTTCTGACACAAGCCTTGTCGTGGTCCTTTCCCTGCTCTTCTCAGATCAAAACCCCTGCCTAGTGCCTGCGGTCCCCGGTGCGAGGCCAGTGGGACCAGGCCCGGCTGTTCCTGTCCCTGTCCCTGTGCCCGCTCAGGAAGTGCTGCGCACAGCTGGACCCATCCAGGCAGATGGATGGCAGAGGTGATAGAGCCTCTCCCTCTCCCTCTCCCTCTCCCTCTCCTCTCCTCGGGCAGTGATCCCGACTGTCCCCTGCTCTGGCCACTTCACACGCGACTCAGAGCAGTGGCTGAATGGTCACCGTGCCCTGTGCAGCTCATGGTGACACCTCAGAGCACCTGTTCAGCCTTTTGTTCTACACTGCAGGATGTATTTTAAGATGCTGGTGCCTAGGTTCACAGCTGCAACTCCCTTCAGACTACACAAGAAAGCACCTGGAGAGTTCTGCCCTCCAACCAGTGCCAGGAGCAGGAAGGTGTTTTTAGGATCATTCTGGTATCATTTTTAAGCATCACCAAGTTGGCAATTCTCTCTATGTTACACAGCAAAATGCCTTCCACCAGAGTGATCTCACTATCTTCTATTTTTACTTCCAAGATGATAAATATATACTGATCTTCCAGAATATCAATTTTAAATAAATTATTTACTTTTTAATTTAACAAATAACAGTACCACTGTTCATGATGGTTGACACAGCAGAAACTGAAATAAACTCTGAAATCTGGGAATGAGGTTGCAATCGAAATGGAAACATCCTAGCAGGCTGCCAGAGGCAGCCAGGCAATGCTGCCTCCGTGACATCCCGTGACTGTAATGGGGACAGGAAATGGCTCCAGCCGGTGCCAAGCGCTGGAGGGGATGCACACCCTCAGAGCATTCAACTATGCAGGGAAGAAGTCGGTCAGTTTAATTACTGCTGGGGCCAAGGTTATTCTCTGTCACTGCTGTATCTGTAAGGCAACAAAGGCAAGGGCATCATCATGTTTCCTAATTAATCCTCTATTTCTGTGTCATAGAAGAGACTGAGAATGTTCGCAAAGAAAGGATAAAGGAAGGGAACCTCTCCTGACCTCCCCAGGCACAAGTCATGGCTGAAGCCAATGGGATCACTTGCAAGATTAAAAAACGGAGCAGAATTTGGCTAGAAACTACAAACAGTAAGCAAAACAGCTTTCTCAGTCCCTCTTACGGGCTCTCAGTGGCATTAATGGGGGTGCAGAGAAGAAGCTCTGAGCTGTGCCTCTGCAGCAGTGCCCTGGTCACGCAGCTGTACACCTCTACGAGAGCTGCAATGGTACATCGCTCCCCGCACAACTGTATCTGCATCCTACACATGAGCTGGGTATTTATAACAACTCTGAAATATGCCTGTAAAGCTTTTCAATTAAAAGCTCAAAATTTCAGTCTGAATTATCTTCATTAACATTATGACCAGTGCACACAGTTTTTGAAAAGGAACTGAAGCAAATGAACATGAGGCAGAAAGTAGAACACTTGCTGGGGTGGCATAATGCCCAAACACAGACATGCTATATGACCCTCTTACCAGTAATAAAAATAATTCTTGCTATGATCTTAATATTCAGCTTGACTTCAGAAGCTTTGACTGACTAATGAGAACACATGAATAATGAATGTGCACTTTCAATGTTCCCTGGCTGTTCGGCACAAAGCAGAATTTTAATTTGAGGATGTTCTGACTTAAATGACCATAACTTCACAACCAGATTATTTCTGTGGTGCAATAAAGCTATTTTTATAAATATTCTATGTTTACTGTTGTTTTAATTATTTTTTCTCTTTTCTCCCTTGTATTATTCCTCTCAGTCTATTTCTTCTGCCCAATCTACTAAAGCCTAATTAAAAACAACATTCCAGACAGCACAAGCACTCCCATGGAGGTGAGCAGTGGTGTGTGACCTTTCCCTCCCCAATGTTTTGGGGGAGAGCAGTGGTTTTGCACAGGCCCAGCAGCCCCAGAGAGGAAAGTGCTTTAGGAAAACCTCTGGGCACTGAGTCCCAGCCAGGAACAAGGGAGTGCTGAAGCTGCAGTAATTGAACAAATATGCAACGGGTTAATACGATGCAGAGGTAGCTGCAGCCTTTCCATGCTGGCTACGGGGTTCAGCTGCCAGCTGCAATCCTGCCCCTTGCAGCTGCATCACGACATCAGGTCCTGGGAGCATCCTGCCAACCTGACCCTTTCCTCTGGAGGATATCGCTTCTCAAAGACACTCTGGTCACCTGGGAGACACCCCCGGGGCAGAACAGCTGCACCCGCACACGGAGGAGACAGGGAGCTGAGGCCCAGCATGGTCACAGGCCCTGGGGCAGGATGTCACTCAGCTGCCCACAGGAGCACTCTCCAGCCAGCTCCCAGTCGCTGCAGGACATGGAGCAGGTAAAGGTCCGAGGACCGGAGCTCTGCGCGTTCGCAGTGGGAGGTTCACCGCGTCTGCCGAGCTGTCCCGAGCTGGCAGCCAGGACCCAGGGACCAAACCGAGCTGGGAACACCACCAAGGCATGCAGAGCCTCCTGACTCGCCTGACTAACTCCCCTCATTCCAACAGCACAAATGGTCCTGGTTCTTTCTTGCGACACCCCTAAACTCCCCTCTCAGTCTGGGGACAGCTCCCAGCAGCCAAGGTTTCGGGGACACCTCAAGAGGGGAGCTGTGCACAGAGGGAGCTCTAGCTGAGAGAGGTGATACGAGTGTCTGAAGAACATTTAATCACTTAAGGCATGCTGGAGTGCAGTGTCCACTCCCAGGCATGGATGATCCCTGGATGTGCTTCACATCCCTGGCACACAGCCAGCCAGAACAATGCCTGACAATTCAAAAGAGGTATCTTGAGGTTTCTGGAATATCAGTGGGAGAACATGAGAAGTGAAGTGCCCTGCAGAGAGGAGGGTCCTGCACAGATCCCCCACAGGGAACCAACCCTGGGCACACCCACCCTGTGCAGGTTCTGCAGGCGTCCTGCCCTCCAACCGTCCTGCATACGCTGCCTGGAGCAACTAGGAACACAAATGAGCACTTACACCTTGGGTGTCTGAACCTGAAAAACATCACTTTAATTCAGATCCCACTGAGCTGACATGCCCCTGCTCCGTGGCCATGGAGCTGGAGGCACCCACGCTCAGTGCTCTCCGTTGCTTCGTAGGGACAGATGGAGAAACTCTATTTCTAGGTGACTGTGCCCAAACAGGAACTGATCCCAGTTCATCTGAAGTGGGAAAAACTAAAAAGGGCACGGTGGCAAAGACATTTTTCAAACTGTTTGGAAAGTACTGGATTACTGGAAAGCTCAAACTGCCGCTATCTGAAAAACATAAAGAGAGAATTTATAATAGCTCATGCTAAAAACTCCCTTACTTTTCTTGTGCAAAATATACTAAACTTGAGTGGTCAGGAAAGGTCTAATGAAACCTCAAGAACCACTGCCAAGCTCCTGGAGGTTTCAGTGTGGATCTGCTGGAGGAAGAGCTGAGGTAAGGTGTGTGGAAGAGCCAATGAGAAAGACCCCAGTCAATGATGAGGTGCAAATGGGGTCTGGCATATATAAACCACAACCCCAGCTCCTGAGTTTGAAGGGGGAGCTCAAAGGTAGCTCCAGCACTTCCAGAAACCACCCAGCCCATTGCTGCTTTCATGAAAGCTGGAAAGTTGCAGTTCATGGACTCCACTGGTTATGCTGTGCCAAAAGAGATCTGTGAATTGTTTAACATTCACAGGAAGGACTCTGAGTCTTTCTGGATGGGGCTCTGAGCAATCTGATTTATTGGAAGGTGTTCCCCCGTGGCAGGGGGTTTGGAATGAGGTGGTCTTTAAGGTCCTTCCCAATGCAAACCATTCTGTGGTTCCGTAAGTCCATGATCACATATGCATTTTTATATGGATTTTAATATGTGGGCTAGAGATCTGACCTACAGCTTACTCAACCCATCTTGCTATTGTCTCCAGCAAGCTTTGTAACATTTACTGATACATTTCACTGGCTGCAATGCATTTTTGCATTATTAAAATGCACTAGATCATGAAACTGATTTTTGTGACATTTAAAGTACACAGGTAGGTTGTATGCCAGATCAAGACAGAATACTAAAGGGCATTATACTGAACTCCTGGGAACATACTTGCCAAAAATGTTTAGGATAAAATCCTTTAAATTTTTGGGCAAAGACTGATGAGCCATATTTCTTCCCCTTCCCAGTCGGCATGATGAAGGGCTGTCCTCACAGACTCTTTCCCATTTTTGTACAGATCTATCAGCTGGGCTCTGCACACCTCCTGGAATGCTGGTGCTGCTTTAGTGTGGGTTCAGGTGTAACAAACAACCTCAGCTGTGTAATTAAGGGCAGAAGCTCCCGGGACGTACTAGGTATCATTTCTCATGCAGTGCCATCGGCAGAACCAAAGCATATATTCCAACTTTATGTCCCATCACTAGTCCTCCGAAGGGATTTCTGCTTGGTACATAGAACAGGCATCAACTCTTCAGCAATTACACCAGGACAAGTGTAGAGCTGATCACTCTTGGCTGAGAACAAGCAAGTGCTTGTGGTAAGTGGCTTTACTCAGTCCAAGACCAGCCCTGAGACATCAGTGGTAGAGGCCCAAACTGTGGCTTCTTGTGTAGGTTTGTGATTCTCCACCTGTGACACTGCCTGTGCCTCCTGGGATCACTGCACCTTGTTGAAATCAACCCCTTTGTGTGTGTGACTCGGAGCCACCACTGCCAAGGCCAAGGGGTCTTACAGAGAAACAAGCACAACAGCTTAGGGATGAGGAAGGAAGAGCAGTTAATCCAGGGAAAGAGGAAGGACAGAGGAGATTTAAAATTCTGATTTAGGGTGACAGAGCATGATGCTGATTTTGTGTTAGACTGGAAAACACCCACCCAGCTTCCGCAAGGAGCAGAGAGAAGGCAGCGTTCCCACAGCCAGCCCCTCCTCTGCCCACGGGCATGGGGCACTGCTGTGCCATGGGCCGGAGGGGCTGCCTGTGCGGCACCAGCGGCCTCCAGCACACACCGTGTTTGCCACCAGCAACAAACAGCTGTTTCCTGCTGTGCTTTTTCCAGAACTCCCCCTTCTCCCTCCCCTGAAAAGGCACCAGTGAAGCACTTACCTGGTGGGAGAAAGGCTGTATGCTGCTGTAACTGCATGTTGGCAAGAGCTTGCTGGTATTGGAAGATACCAGTGTTAAAGACTGCGGTGGCACCATTGGTTTTTTCAAGCGCAGGCCTCTTTGGTAAGGGGGGAAGTACAGCTTGAGGAATTCCCTGAATGGTGGATGGGTATAAAAATAAAGTCCAGTAACAAAAAGAAAAAAAAAAAAAGGGGTGGGGTGGGGTGTGGAGTAGGATGGGAGGGAGGGAGGGGAAAAAGGGAGGAGAAAAGGAGAGAGAAAAAGGAAAAAAAGAAAAATCAGTAGAAGGCAAAATAACCAGGCAGCACCATGTTTTTCCATGAGCAAGCAAGCGGCATAGCACACTGAACTACCAAATAAAAGGCGAGGGAACAGCTTTCCAGGGAGCACTATTTGCCTACCATTACAGCGGCACAGGGACCGGCGGGACAGCCGCTATGGGCACCGGCATCAGTACCACGCTACGGGAAAGCTTCGGGCTGGGTCAGGAGCGAGGCCATTGGGGAAGCAGCACTGCTAGCTCCATGAGGATCACACGTAGAAGCCATGTTAATAGTCACCGTCTGGAGCGGATGGCGGGGCCGTGGTGACACCCCAGTCCCTGGGCCCCAGCACTGCCCGGGCATGCAGAGCGCGCGCCGCATGCTGGCCCCGGCCGCCTCCGCGCCACGAAGCCATGCCAACGCCCCTGCGCCGGCACCCGGGAGGGACGGGAGGGGATGGGGACAGGAGGGGACGGGACGGGAAGGGGCCGGCGGGCGCGGGGGCGGCGGGGGCTGCAGGGAGGGCGCCCAGCCTGGCCTGGCCGCCCACACGCCCTTTGCCGGGGACATGGGGAGGGAAACCGGGATGTTCCATTTCTACACATTAACCCCAAACTCGACTCTACGATACAGCTACATGCCAAGCTAAAAGGTGAAAGGTCATAGTACCAGGTCAAAGGTTGCCTCGAGGGGTCGCTTCAGTGATTTGACAGCCGACTGAGTCTTAATTAGCAGGCAGCGAGCACATGATGGCAATGGCCAGTGGGGTCAAGCGCATTAACATAAACAGCAAGCAGAGGTGCGTCATGGGGGCAGCAGTGCATTTGGGGAGGTGAGAAAAAACAAATAAAAACAAATCACCGGATGCCGTGTACAACGGTAACAAGACTAGGCATGCATGGGGGGCCGACGGGCAGGGCAGCGGGGCAGCAGGGGGGGCCCACGGCCGCCCCCACCCTGGCCCCCACCGGGCAGGGCACGGGGCTCACAGCCACGCAGAACCGGCAAAGGGGCTCCCACCACCGGCCACCGGCTCCCTGCCCATGTCGGACCCCGCCGGGAGCCCGTGGCCACCGCCTCGCCCTGCCGGCCCTGCCTCCCCCGCTGTGCTCTGCTTCCCACACCCACGGGCTCAGCACAGGCGGGACTCTCCGCCACCACAGCCCCCCGGTGCTGCCCTCGCCTTGCCAGCAAACCAGCTCCTCAGTGGACCCAGATGTGGCTGCTACAGCTACGGGCCTGCACTAGCGCGCGGGAGAGCCACCGCCAGCCCGCGGGGACACAGGATGGGGACAGCAGTAACACGGTCAGATCCACTTCAAACTACACCTCTACAGACATGGACTTACAGAAACTAAATATGGATTTATCTATCTGTGCAGCTGGATAGATACACATCTGCCACACACAGACATACAGCCAACCAGATACACATGTAGCCCACACATACAGACACGCACACATGTATGCACACACAGAGGTACACACAGGCACTCTGTACATCAGCAGGCAAAATTAGTCAAACACCTCAGTGGTCTGGAACTACTTCAGAGCAAATCTGGCATCACATGCTGAGAAAGCTCACTGCACTGTGTAGTGACCAGGGTCCCCAAGCACACGCACCCTCCTTAGCAAGGACAAACACGCATCCACCACTGCCTCTCCTCAACATATGTCTACGTCCAGAAGTGTTCCCACACTCACCATGGCAGCTGCAGTCGCTGCTGCTTGGGCAGCTGCAGCTTGGTTAACCTGGTACTGGGCAGCCTTGATCTTGGCTTGCAGGTGTGCAGGAGGGTGAAAATATTTGCACTTTTCCCGGGAGCATCTCCCTTTGATGTAATCCATGCAGACGGTGACTGTGTTGTCGTTGGTGTCGATCATGGCGCTGTCGGCGGGGTGAGCGAACCGGCAGTCGTTCTCTCCCCTGTTGCAGTTCCCGCGCTGGTACTCTCGACATACCTGTGACACAGAAAAGAAAGTCACTTAGTTTTGGTGATGGGTGTTGCAGGCACGGCTTGGAGCAGAGACAAGCTTTCTGAAAGCCTGCGAGAGCACCATGAGGATGGGGGCCTGGCCCAGGTGGTGCACTGCAGTGGGGTGGAGGGCTCAGGGACCTGGCAGCAGAGACTGGGTTCTCCAGAGCCAATTCTGATGTCAAGGAGCATGAAACCCCACCGTGATCAAAGCCAAGCACACAGGAGGTATCATTCTGGCTCCACTTAGCCACCCATGGGGGCTGTTTCTGTCTCCTGAAATGTACCACAGCGGCTCTCAGGCACCACCCAAGCACCCCAAGGTGCTCGGCCATGCCCGGCTGTGACCTGGCTGTGCTGAGTCACCACACTCGATGTGCTCATTACAGTGAGTGGGCAGTGTGTGATCGCCCCCACAGAGCCCTACTGGGCGGGCACTCTGTGTCCATGTGCCCCCATGATCCAGGTGCCTGCCAGGGAACAGCAACCCGCAGCCCACAGTGGTGGCACAGCCCCTGTGCTGCCCAGCCATCCCCCCGAGCAACCACGGGAGGTGGGGAACAGCAGCGGCCACAGCCGGAGCGGCCCCTGCTCCCACTGTCACACGCCAGCAGCCAGACAGAGCTGGAGGGGTCAGACGCTGCAGCTGCCTGGGTGACAGCCCCTGCGGTGTCCCGTGGGCTCCAGCCGTCCCCGAGCCTGCACAGAAGCCCAGGTCCCGGCCACTCCAGCACTGCAGACACGGGCTCTGTCACCAGTGTGACACACACCGGCCCCCTCTCCACACATGCAAGCCCTGTGTCTGACAGACTGATGTGGGCTCCTGTCACGGTCAGCTCTCCCCAGATTGCCAACAAAACACACTTAGCATTCCAGTTTTCCAAAGGCCATAGGAAATGAAGGGACAAAAGCAACCGGGTCAGCATAAAAATAAAACCCTTTAGTAGATGGAATGTCCTGTTCAAGGTGGGTGCCTGTGAGCTTGGATCATCAGTATTTCCTCAAGGACCTTGGCTCCAATCCCTTCAATAACCCAAATTTGGTGGTGGTCTGGTTTCCCTTTGCACCAGTCCTCTGGCTGCTGTTTAACCCTCGTGCCACTTCCAGTGCCACCTGCCCATCCTCTACAGTTATGAACTGACCCAGCTGCAGGACCAGGACCAGGTCAGGTGTGAAAACATTTGTCCAGGGTCATTCCTGCATGATCCTGTTAATAGGCTTGTTCCATGTGGTGACCGACTCTGGGTGTGTATTTGCAGCAGAGCCCCATGAGCTGGGCCCAGCCCCTGCTCATCCTGTGCCTCTCGTGCTCAGGGCTTGCAGAACGGATTCTGCAGCATGCCAGAAACAGCTCAGGCAAATTCCTCAGCTGGAAAATAACCACCGGCCTGCCAGGTAATCCTGCAGCCAGATCCCTTCCCTGGCCCAGTCCCCTGCAGTGACACATGCCAACCAGCACGACACAGAGAGGGCTAGGGAAGAAGGTTCTCTTTCATTATCTAGGAACACTTCCTGGGTCATGAACCAGTGTCCTCTACCCAAACAAAGGCCTCCCACATGGACAGAAATGTATAGTTTCCTTTGATTATTTGCAGTTCTAGCTGTAAACTGAACCCTTTTCTTCCAAAGATGAAGAAAAGGATGAACCAAAGGCAGCTGACTGTCTTTGCTCCTTGTCTTGTATTGGTGGTCCACTAAACCAAGGTCTCAAGACCACTCCATGTGTAAGCAAGAACTACTCCATTAATAACATAGAAATGATATGTACAAACCCATATAAGTGCAAGTATACATAAAAGCATCTATATATATAGAGAGAGAGTACATCCACAGAAGAACTAATTTTGTCCCAGTTAAAAACCAAAGAAGAATGACCAGAACACTGCAATAGGCAGATAGAGATAACCTTTGGCATGTCCAGGTAAGTTTTCTGAGCTGTCACACAGTAACTGCACTAAGGTGAAGAAGGTTTCCACCAGTGCTCCTGAACAGATCTTGGGACAAGGGCTCAGAGCAGCCAGACACAACCCTGGACTGCTGGTCC
The DNA here is from genome assembly GCF_000738735.6 of Corvus cornix cornix. Taxonomy (NCBI): domain Eukaryota; kingdom Metazoa; phylum Chordata; class Aves; order Passeriformes; family Corvidae; genus Corvus; species Corvus cornix. The sequence goes on along the minus strand of NC_046339.1, from coordinate 632,483 downwards.
TTCTAATTGGTGTGACCAGCAGTCTTTTCAACCACTGTGAGGGTAACAACCAAGAACACTTCCAACTCTTCTTTATTTAAAAGCAAGCTTTGAAATGGGGTTACTTTTTGCCATGGTCATGCTGCAATATATCACTCATCTCCTTCAGTAAAGAGAGGCACAAAAGCATGATGTGCTGTCTAGTCTTACAGATCTGGAGAGCTTTATTCAGTTATTTATTAATAGCCCTGTAATTAGTACCGTATTTTTCAACTCAATTTGTTAGGAAACATAAACAGAAGAGGCATGGGTACATTTCCAGCCTGCTGTAAAATGCTGCGTGAGGGCTGCAGTGTCACTGACTCACTGTATTCCCTTGCTTGGGCTTTGGGCTGAGTTTGCTGTGATGGCCCCGCTGCGACTCAAGGTGCAACCTGGGTGGGGACACAGCCACTTCCCAGCCTTGGCCGAGTCCCTCTCCCTCACCCCAGCACTGTGCAGAGTTTGGCTGGAGGGCCAGCCCTACCCTTCCCTTCCCAGAGCACATCCCACCTCCTGGCTCTTCCTTGGCATCTGAGACAACCAATGGAAATGGATGTGCTGTTATCCAGGACACTCAGAGCATTCGAACACACGGCCTCACTGGTCACAGTCCTAATCACCCAGAGCTGACCAGCTCCAAGAACTTCTAAGTTGCTTCTTTCTGGCAAAAAATGGCATATAAGAACCAAGCAGGAAACAGCAGCTTGGCTGTGGTCACTGCTGACTTTGGAACACTTCTAATAGAAAATGATGGCATTCCAACAGAAACAGCTGTTTTTGATAAAGTGTTAAGCAATTCCTTTCTCTCTCACTTCCCTGTCCTTCTTGCTTCTTTTCCAGTTCACTGAAGAACCACACTTTGTTCAAGATATTTCCTGAAGGGGAGGAGTGTGAGGAAAGCTGTGGAAAAGCCTCAAGCCATGACATTTTCATCCTGAGATGCAGATTCCTTACAGGAGTGGCTGAAAGCACTGGACAACCAACACCCGCATGCTGTCGGTATGAAATCCAGATGAAAGCAATCCCACTGCTAGCAGCAGTCACCAACTTTAATTTACCAAGACTCACATTAATTCAGGAGACACAGCACTGCCCGACAGATCTGTGGTGCCTGCCTGTTTGCCTGAAAACCCCAGGTGTGCCTACTGAGAGCTTTCAGCTTGGGAACAGCCTGGGTCTGTATCCCAGAACGTGTGCTGACTCAATTCCTGCCAGTGTACATAACTCTTGAAAATAAATATTTAAAATTCTAAGCAGAACCAATCATACTCCAAGATTAGATGCTAACATCATTGTGGTTATTTTTCTCCAGGACAGTTCATTCCAAGGGAGAGTGAGCGGAGCCTTATAAAGCTCTGATCATGCCATAATAAATGGCAATCCCACAGCAGCAGCTCCCTGGAAGAGCAGGTAGACACTGCTGGCTCCTCTGGGAAGTAATAGCCAGATCATGCAGAATCTCCAGAATTCGTTCTGCATTTCTGTAACCTATAAAGTACATTCAAATGTTTTGCTGTTCATAAAAATGACGTGCTTGTTTAGTGTTTGGATATTAAATTTGGATACTCCAGATCAAATGACCACTGCACTGGAAAGCATTTGCAAATTATCTTCTCACCTACATGTTTCACTGTTTAAACTGCATTTGCAAAAGGGAAAACAGTATTGTGACCCCGAGAGTGCTACTCTAGCATCTCCCCCTCATTCAGAGGAGTTTGGCTCAGCAGTGCATCACTTCTCTGAAGAGCAATATCAAGAGAATGCAGCGTCCAGAGGGCCAAATCCTGTACGCTGAAGTCCCAGACATCATTAGCTCCCTGTGCAGTGGTCACAGCCTGCAGCCAGCACTGGGGTTGCCCTGGAGGTGCACACAAAGGGGTGCTCCTGCTTCCCTGGGTGCTTGGGGACAATGGGTACATCCTGCTTATGACCAGGATGTTTTTGAGCCCTCATGTCCCAGCCTGACCAGCCCATGGGCACTGCAGGGCTGGAAGCACAATCACAGCAGCTGATCTTGGCAGCACAACCCAAAGGGTTCCCATCATTGGCATTCTCCTCTCCATACTCATTTCCAAATCCACTGTGATTTATTTATGAATTTACCTAATTGCATTTTGGTTTTAATCCACCTCTGGCAGGTGTACGAAACAGAGTCCTCAAGGGAAAAACATCCCTGGGTGATTCCAACCAGCCACCTGTGTGCCAGCTCAGACCTCGGCACAGCTGCCTCCCCTGTAACCTGAGCGTGCTTTGGGGAACGCTTCCCCCAGGGAAAACATCTCTAAAAAGGGAAATGATGTGATCCCACAGGAGGGTGACCTGTGGTGATGTGGGCTCTGAGAATAGTGACCGTAGCAGTGGGAAACACTGGCTGCCAGATGACCCTCCACACTGCTCCCAGCTCACCCCTTCTGAGCAGCAGCTCCTCAGCCAGGGATGCAGCTAAGGAAAAGGAATTAATTTCCCTTGTAAGGAGAGTTAATCCTGTTAGTGCAGATGCACAGGCAGAAAGAACAGTTACAAATACAGTGAGCTGCATAAAACAAAGATCCTTCTTGCTCCTCCCAGCGTGCTCCCTGAGCTCAGTGACCAGACCCGCTGCCAGAAGGGAGAGCACCAGCAGCCGCGCAGGGGGCAGCGGCCTTGTGCCCTCACGCCCTGCCATGTCCAGCACACACCAGGGTGACAGCAGGGCAGCCTGGCTGCCCAGCCTCCCCCATCGCTGCCTTCTAACCACCAGACCCAAGCAGGGCTGCCAAGCACCTGCACTCAGGCTGTGCCCATGGGCTGCGATCTGTGCTTGTGGCTGTACCCACGGGCTCTGCTCTCAGGCTGTGATCCATGCTCCCAGGCTGTCTCTCAGGCTGTGCCCGCAGGCTCTGCTCTCAGGCTCTGCTCTCAGGCTGTGCCCACAGGCTGTGCCCGCAGGCTGTGCCCACAGGCTCTGCTCACAGGCTCTGCTCTCAGGCTGTGATCCATGCTCTCAGGCTGTGCCCGCAGGCTCTGCTCACAGGCTCTGCTCTCAGGCTGTGATCCATGCTCTCAGGCTGTACCCACAGGCTGTGCCCGCAGGCTCTGCTCACAGGCTCTGCTCTCAGGCTGTGATCCATGCTCTCAGGCTGTGCCCGCAGGCTCTGCTCACAGGCTCTGCTCTCAGGCTGTGATCCATGCTCTCAGGCTGTACCCACAGGCTGTGCCCGCAGGCTCTGCTCACAGGCTCTGCTCTCAGGCTGTGATCCATGCTCTCAGGCTGTGCTCCCAGGCTGTGCCCGCAGGCTCTGCTCTCAGGCTGTGACCCATGCTCTCAGGCTGTGCTCTCAGGCTGTGCCCGCAGGCTCTGCTCACAGGTTCTGCTTTCAGGCTGTGCCCGCAGGCTCTGCTCACAGGCTCTGCTCTCAGGCTGTGATCCATGCTCACAGGCTGTGCTTTCAGGCTGTGCTCTCAGGCTGTGCCCACAGGCTCTGCTCTCTCTCAGGCTGTGCCCATGGGCTGTGCTCATGGGCTGTGCCCCGAGCTCGTGGCAGTCGGCGCACGTCCCTGGCTCCCCGCCCATGCAGCACCGATAAGGTGCCGAAAACACTGTCAGGCCTTTCAGATAAGAAAGATTTGGAGCAAGGGAGAGCAGCAGCTCAAGAGCACCAACACTTGTCAGGGTTGTAGCGAGGGTGATAAGCCAGGTGCGGGAGGCCGGCAGGGGAGCGTGGGCACCGTCTGTCAGAGCCAGAGAGGCCGAGTCATCCTGCACTCCGGCAGCTGAAGCGCTGCACCTCTCCCAAGCGCTCAGTGCCTGTGCCCCCACCATGTTAACACCTTCTGGGCACACACTAACAGCTTCGTGGCACTCTTGCTGCCACCATGATCATTCCTAAATATTCCCATTTCTTTCTGCAAGGGAGGGTCAGAAGCAGAATGCCAGGCTGAACTTACTGTACAGTCACTCCTCGTTCTTACCCGTCATCAAGATATGACATTACCAGCCCAAGTGAAACCTGCATTATTTGCTTTCACAAGAAAAGTATTTCATACCTAGAAGACAAAATAAATGATAGCACTTGTGAGAGTAAGTTACATCACCCAGCTCCTACCTCCAGCCTGTCTGTCCTCATCAGCTTCTGGGCAGCAGCGGCGGCAGCGGCAGGAACTGGGACCCCGGGGTTTCCTGTCACCAGCATCGGGGCCGTGGGCAGGATCTCAGCGGGGACCAGGCCTGGAGAGACGGGCCCCAGGTAGGGGTTGAAGGCGGCTGATGCATTGGTGGCTAAGCTCGGTGCAACAGAAAACATTGGCTGCAATCGGAGACAGGGAACAGACACTTAACATTTGTGCTTGCTGTGCTGTCACCATAACAACTCTGTGGCCATCCCCTTGAGCTGAACAAGGTGAGTTTCTGCTGCTAACTGGGAAGGAGCATTTGTTGTGTTTGTGGGACATGGGGAACACCTGTGCAGTTGCTGCACGTGAGCAAGAGCACGGGACAAGCAACCCCACCAGCCTTGGCTGGTTCTCCTCCTCCAGCTCCCTTGCACGCTCACAGCATGTGGCAGCTCCTGTAGCAAACTCCCGGCGGATCTGCACTCCAGCAATGCCATAATGAATGGCAGACACTCTGTGGGGTCACACAGAATCCAGGCCTACCACGGGGACATGGCCACAGCAGGTACAATGCTGGCTCTTAGGGAAAAGGCATCTGAGAGCCCTGACAAAGCATCAACCACACTTGACTTCAGGCACAGGCAAAGCTTTTCTGACCCTGGTGCAGCTACAGCTGACTCAGGAACTCGGAGTTTCACATAGCCACAATCCTTCAATTTTACAGAATTCAACAGGCTGGCCATGCAGATACTCAGACACTCACTGCATCAGGGAGATGCTTTAGTTAGGGTAAAACATTAAACCAGTGGAAGAAAGAGCACATGCAAATATGATTTTTTGTTTGTTTGCATGTTTTCAAAAAAGAGTCAAGTGCCCTTGTGGTGTGAAGGTAACTGGGTGTAGAGCTGAAATAATGCTGTGAAAACCCAACACAGAGCTGCTACACTGCAGCAAGGATTAAACAACTCTCCTGCCCCCAAATGCAGTGTAACTGCCAAATAAAATTCAGCCAGGAGTGTTTGTCTTTCACTATCTAAATAAAGCAGTTACTCTAGGCATTTAGGTTTTTTTCCCCAACTAATTTTTAGAGGGAAAAACAACTACAGAATTAACACAACTCTTTCTCTGTTTCATATCAATTTAAGGCAGACAGCACAGAACAGCACATGTTTTTGTATTCCTGAGGAAATGACTGAATTGTTTGGAAGCAAGACACATTGGAAATAATGAACAAAACCCTGCACGGATTACTGGAGAAAACAGACTTGAGAGCTATGTAAAGGGGTGTAATTTCTGTAATGCTTATGATTCTTCATCCATGTGAGTGAAAAACAACCTGGCAAATATTACAGGAAATTAAATATTACTCTTAAATACACTATTAATTAAATTCACTTTCCATTACTGTGTTATCAGCTATGTAATAATGAACTTTAAAATAACCAGTCTGTTAGTGTGTAACATAAGATATTGATGTTTGATTTCAGCCCAGTACACTCAAACAGACACCTGTGTGTCTGTGTACACCAAATAAAAGACTACTCCATATAGTTTCTATTGAGCTTATTTTACACCAATACAAATACCCTGCAGCCTTTTGACCACTGCAGAATAACAGCATGTTATCAGAGCCACCTGGTGTTGCTCTGAAGCTCACAGGCACATCGCAATGTGCTGCACAGGCCTAAGTGGGGACACCCCCCTGTCCTACAGCCACTGCTGGGCCGGGGCAAAGAGCCACCCCAGCTCCCTGCTGGGCTCATACTGACTGATGCACAGCCACGGTCAAGCTGAGCCTAACTCCCCCTAAACCAAAGCTCAATTCCAGCAAGCAACTCTCTGGGAAAGTTCCCTTGAGTGAGGGAAAACATCCCTTCACTCAAGGGAATCTTCTCAAAGCCAGGAGTTTCCTAGAGCACATGATACTGCAAAGGAAACAAAAATCTCACAGAGATCACTCGCTTTCCAAACTTTGAGAAATAAGTTGCAGAAGATAAATTAAATTAACCCAAGACTACTGAAATTAAATAAAAATATTACTTCAGGCAAGGCAGAATTAAGCAACACAAAGACATACAGAGGAGCATTTCACTGCAGCTGATTCCTCTCCCCATTCCCGACCTTTGTGGGATTTCCCTGGTGTGGAAGCCTCTGCTGCCTGCCCTCAGCTCCCTGAGGGAACCCTGGGGTGCACATACCACGGGCTGCAGCGGGGCTCCGGGCATCATGGCATTGGCGAGCTGCATCTGCTGGGCCAGCATGGCCATGTTCTTCTGCTGAATCAGGTTATTGCGGCCATTGATCTCCAGCTGCGTTTTTAAGTGGGGTGGTGGGTGAAGATATTTGCAGTTTTCCCTTGAACATCGACCCTGAAGAAGAGAATTGGCACAGTAGGATTAGAAGCTGCATCTTTGCTCCTTATGCCATGGGCTAAAGCAGACACAGGCAGGCTGCAGGCTGAGGGAGAAGGGCTGTCACATGCTGCCCAGAGCTGCCGGACAGTTCCTCTATCTACTGCTGGCTCGGCTTTGCTGGGCCATTTGTTAACCCAGCACAACTCTGAAACACAGTTTCTTTTTAAAGCTCCTGAAGATGAGTGACCATGAGTTGTTCTGGAAGTACAGCATGTTCCTCCTCTTGGGGACATGCTCCTGCTCCATGAAGGGAACCAGCACCTCTCTGTGCTTCACTACACCTGGAATCCAGCATCTTTGAGGGAAGCCTCCTCCACAGGATGCATTTTCGTTGTGATTGTGCAAACCTAACAGGAAAACCAGAACTGACTCGTTTGTAAATTTTTCACTGAATTCAAATGTGGCAAACAAATTTCATGCACCAGTTTAACGTGGATCAAAGGATGCTCAGCAGTGCGACAACCATCGACAACCAGAAACAATAAACAACAGCTCTGTGCACGATGCACACCCAGACCCTGGTGGACCTCCCTGGGGCCAGCAAAGCACAGGGGTGACTGCTGAGAACTAGCCCCAAAGCCCCCAGCTGCTTGAAAAACCTCTAAAGCCAAAGGCCAGCGGGAGCAAAGGCACCGCTCACACGGGTGCTCAGCCCCAGAGTGTGGGCAGAGGAATCAGGGGAGAGAGACCCCTCTGCTGGGGAACACAGACCCCTCTGCTGGGGAACACAGACCCATCCTGGGGAACACAGACCCCTCAGGTGGGGAACACAGACCCCTCTGCTGGGGAACACAGACCCATCCTGGGGAACACAGACCCCTCTGCTGGGGAACTTCTTTAAAGTTGTAACACCAAGCCCGTACTTTCACTAAAGGGATAGCAAAACCAAAAATTAAAGAACCCAACTAAAAAGGACAATTAAATTCTTTTCTGAAAAAAACCAGAGATTCCTAAAATTACATTTTTTTTCTTTACTTATTCATCTTTGAAATAAATCCAAACAAGAACAATGACAAGGCAAAAGACAAACTTAGTTTGAGTAAGAAACGGTTTTTATCAGGAAACAAATTGATTCAATACAGCTTGACCTTACACTGCAATTTTGCTCAGAAAGTTAAGATTATCCTTGTTAAACAATCTGCCAGAGATCTAATTTGTAGGATAATTTTTGTCTCCCCTAAAGGGTGGGACAAACAGTTTGCTGCTGCTCCCCTCCCAGTCTGTCTCTCCTGCTGACACTCCAACCATCTTAAAACTCATTTTCATAGTTATTCAGCTGACATCTGATCCTGCAGAGGAAGACAGACCTGGTCAAAGAAAAATACCTAAAGTTTTCTGGGTATCTTCAGGCAACACACCATGGTTAAGGAAAGCATTTACGGAGATTGTGGAGACCACGACTGCAATGCATGGAAAAGAAAGTTCATCTACAGAGCCAAGAGCACAATAACTGCAGATAAGACAGGGAAAAAACATGTGCTGCCTGAGGAAGTCTTGTTACAGGGGAAAGAAGCTTCCTAGAGCAAACAAGGACTTGGATACTTCAGTAAAAACCAGACAGTTCATTAGCAGAAAAGGTGGCAGCAGGGATCAGTGCTTATGGAGAGTTGTAGTCGCTGTGCTTTTAACTGCAGCAGTGTTTTACAGTGTGGATGCACATCTGTACACAGCTGGATATGCTGGTGGCTCTTCCACCCGTGGGTGCACCCTGGACATCCCCAGTGCCAGAGGGCTGCCCCGTCCCTGCCATGGGGACCAAAGCTGGCACTGGATATCCCAGTCAGCAGTGGCCAGACCTGCACAGGGACCAGCACAGCCTGGGCTGGACCGGCTGAAAGGACACGTGGGACATCTCCCACCAGTCTGGCACCCAGCAACCTTCACTCGGGGAAGGCAGCTCTCAGCCCTAGGGGTGGTTTTGGGAAAATGACCTCCAGTTCTCTCCTTTAACACCTAAACCAACTCATTTCAGCACCCCCAAGCCCCCGAAAGCATTTCACCCCTGTGTGCACTGGCAGGTAAAGGCCTGGGACACTTATAATTAAGTCAGTTTTTCTCTCAACACTAACCCCATGTTAGATGTTGTTACCCCTGAGGACATGGGGCATGCTGACACATTTACCAGATACCTGGAAAATGAGATCTTCCATGAGCACAATGTAAAAGAGCCAATTACTGCTAAATGAGTAACATGGAACTACCACATGTGTGCCTGGAATCAGAGGAGCAGTTAACCAACCTGATTCTGAAATCCAGATTAAACTCAATGTCCTTATTTCAGCGCTGGGGTTTAGGCTGATCCACAACTCTCTGGATGAGATCCAAAGCCTGGCAGTACGTGTTGTACACCCCAACCACTTAATGTACTTCATACACCCAAATGCTTTAAAGCTATAAAAAATCATTCCTGTGATCTAATGCAATGTCCTCTGGCTCCCAGGAAACAAGGAGCCTTCGCTGCTTCCCCACTGAGACTAGCATTTCTATCCACATAGGAGATGGTCTTTAAGGAAAGCTATTTACTCTGAGTTAAAGACTACCAGAATATACTGCAGCCCCAGGTAAATGGTGCTTATGCTTAGCTATCACCAGATACTATGAAAACACATCCTCCTCGTTTGCATGTAGCTCTGGAGCCCAGGGCACCTTTAACCTTCAATCTTTTTTAATTTACAGACCTTAGCGACTTTCCCAAAAGAAATGCAGACTTGTCTGTCTGGGAGCAGGGTTTCTCGCCTCACTTTTACTCCATGGACCTTTACAAATGGTCCACAGAGCGCCCAGGAGCTGGAAACGGCAGGCTGGAAACCACCGTCACAGATCTCACCAGAACACGGGCAGCATTCATCCCCCTGACCCTGCAGCGAGCAGCTCCTAATTACCTTGTCACTGGATCCTGCTAACTGCAGTCAGCAGAGTTCAAGGCAGATTTTAATCTCCCTGAACCTTTTCTGAACCCTCTTCCAAATCATTACAAAAGGAATATTTTAAGTGAGTAAATTCAGAGGCGGCAGTGGGTGTTGCAGTGTCCCCATGGGCTGCACCAGCACACTGGGGGATTAACACAATCCTGCTGCACTAAAACTTAGGAGAAATGCTCCTGAGGCTCCCCAGCATGCCCCTCAGCAGAGGCCCTCGAGGCCAGCAGAGTGAGGGGCAGAGGGCCAGCTGTGTCCCTCGGCGTCCCAGCCACTCTCACGTGCTGCTCTGCCCCACTCGGGGCTCAGCAGTGTCAGGCAGCGCCCGGCGGAGCTCAGCGCCAGCCCCCCCGACCACTCAGACAGCACCGTGCCTGCAGCAGCTGCCACACAAACTTTTCACTCTTATTTGAAGCATGGCAGCAAGCACACACACATTTGCTTTGCTCTCCCCTTGCACCAGTAAATCTTTTAACCTCATGCAGCCTCTCCATTGGTTTTTTTTGTGTTTAATACATGGATTTGTTTCCTACTCTGTACGGCTCACTTTCACTGTCAGAAATGAAGAAATGCCACCCACTCTGGCTGGGAGCAGGATGTGCCTGACCTTGCTGTGCTCAGCCTCCTGTGACACCTCATCAGGTGCAGCACGAGGCTCAGCACGGTCTGGTGATCAGGAGTCGGACTGGGAGGATTTTTCCCCTTGCCTTCAGGGGAGCAGGAACATGTACCTGTCCCCAGGCACCTTCCCACAGGGCAGAAGCATTCCCAGCTACGCACCATGGCTTTATTCCCCACAAAGCACAAGGCACTTTGTGTGAACACTTACAGAATTATGGAAAACTCAGACAAAAGAAACTGACCAATCCTGCCTTGGAAAAATCACTCCCAAAATTCTGCATTCTGAAAATACAGGGTATTTCTAGAAGACTTGGATCCTCTGACAAGTGTGTTGGATCGTGACAGTACACCTGGGTTTTTCAGACCTGCACAGATGTAAACAGGAGTGAGCCCATTTCTGTGTGGTCACCACCAGGCTCTTCCCCACAACACCAGTTTTCGGGGAAGCACAGCACGCCCTTCTTTTAACATCCCACACTAAATGTTAGGAATACAACTGCAATTTTTGCTCTCTGATAATAATCTCCAGAAAATACCCTGATTGCATATTTAATAATGGAAAAGCTTTCTTGGGATTCCCTTCTGAGACTGCAAGCTCCTTTACCCGCTGCAGCTATGGCTCAGGTGATGCAGATACTAACAATTTTTATTTTTTCCTTGAGGGAATATTTAAAGGAAGTATCAGCAGAAATGAGTAGCCAATTAACAAGAATTTGAGGCTGGGGTGCTGCTCCTGTTCCTGTGACCCAAGTATCTCTGTCCTGGCACTGCTGCCTTCTGCCTCTGCTGCAGTGGGGTGTGTGTGAACCCCAATTTCGCACATGCTCCAGGGCTTAGTGCAGGTATCTGCATCCAGGGCTGAAAGGCAGGGGCCTGACCTGGAGTAGCTGTTAGGCCCTCAAAACGATTTTAAGAGCTTGCAAACATCCACAGCTTTCAGTATCCACCTAATCTTTGAATTAATTCAAATTCAAACTAATTATTTACCAACACCTCCTCAGAAACACCATCTGATCTGCCACAAAACAGAAGAGCAGCAAACTCATCATGCTGGTGCACTTCAGCCTAGAATTTTCTTGGAAAGCACAGCCTGGTGATGCAGTAAATTAGATCTAATTAGCAAACTGCTCTCTCACAGGGCTGTTACTTCTCCGGGCATGACCTGACCTGTCAGGACCCCAGGGAGAGGGACTCGTGGGAACTCTGTCTGCCCCACACAGGGCACTGCCAGGGCCCTGATGCCCTTGGAGACTCTGCGAGCAGACTCGCCACCCGGAGTGCTCCTGGGGTGGAGCAGGCAGGGAGGACCGAGAGCATCCCACCGTGCTGTCACCCAGTGCAACACCCAGCTCCTCGCCCGGAAGGAGCCTGGGAGCCCACCACCCCACCAGCACCCCTGAACCTCAGGCTGGGCTTACCCTGCGCTTGGCTCCTTCCCCAGGGACACACGGTGGGCAGCAGGATACCTGTCGCTGTTGTCAGCGTTGCTCTACCACCCCGAGGGGTTCTGGGCTGGGACGGGGACACCCACAGCCGCGGGGACACGCGCGGTCCCACCCCGTTGGCCAGAGCAGTGCTGAGTGCGCGTTCCTGCTCCTGTCCGCTGATCACACACTGACAGTGCTGGGACGCAGCCCATGGTTCTGGAGAGGGGCCATGCTCTGCAGGAGGGGCTGGAGGTTTGGGGAGCATCATCAGATCGAGCTCAGCCAAAGCAGAAATACAGGAGGATTTTGTATGGACAGAGTCTAAACAAAGATCCCAGTTACTGCTGTCACAGACAAACACAGGAGTGCACATGGAGCTCAGCAATCCTGCAGTCACTGCTTGAGGTCATCCTCCTGCAGCAGCACAAACCCACGACAAGCACTCAGAGCCAGCAGGCCACTGTGTGCCCCTCACTGCCTGCCCCCCGGCCGGCGCTGATCCCACATTGCCCAGGGGAACCTGTCTGGCTGCACAGGAGCTCCTGCGCTGCCGGGTGAGGTGACCCCGGCGCCCTCTGCGCACCTGAGGGTCGCACGGCTGCCAGAAATGCAGCTGCTCTGGGAAAGCCTCCGCTCCGAGCTGCACCGGCCCGCTGGGTCTGTTTATTTACGCTATTTTTGTATCACTGCAGTAGCACAACGCGAGCTCCCCAGCACTGGCAGCGCCCCTCTCTGCGAGTTCCCACACCAACTACTGCTCAAGGGACAACGGGAAAGCTTCTTGGTTTCCATCAATGCACCAACACCGTGCCATGAAAGCATCTCCATAGAAGTCCAGGGCAAGAGAGTCAAGAGCAGGAACGTGCTGCTCACTGCATGCAGAGACATCACTGGAATAACCCCTGGCTCTCCCTGAGGTCTCTTGAGTAAACCCCTGGCTCTCCCCAAGGTCCCAGTGCCAGCCCCACCACTGCAGGCAGAGCCGCCCTTCTCGCTGGCACGGCTCAAGCAGGAGTGTGGAGCCTGGTGCTGTGCGGACACCAATGGGTGCTGATCACCTCGACCACACTGATGCAACAACCTTTCTACTCAAATTCATAGTATACATTGTTGCTCAGGATGCCCTGGAGCCAAATTAATTACCAATTAAAAGTTGTTGTGTAGCGACAGAGTTTAAGACGCAGGATCCCTGTGACAGCACCAGGAACTGCCTCTGCCCGCAGACAGCGCCAAACCCCCACGTTGATGGAAATGTGTGTGGGGCACCCTCTGCACCAGGTAAAACCAGCCTTTCAGTGCCCCAGGAAAACACGGTGGCCTAAACTCTGCTTCCACCTATTCCAAACTCAAACTGAAGTGAAACAAACAGCAGCCCCATGGGGCTGCTCTGGATTTCAAGCAAACGTGTGAGCTGATGGTTAAATCTGTGATCCTGCATGCAGCACTGCTGCCATTGTTGCTACCATTGAATCCAGAAGAGAACTTCCAGGCCTCAGGATGCAAAGAATCTGGCTTATAAACATGAAAGCACGGAACAGAAGCAGCTGCAATTTCTGCTGACAGTCTTGGGCAACTACCATGGCCTGTAACCACCTGCAGCACTTGGAGGGGGCTCCCTGGAGCATTTCTATGCCAGCAGAGCCCTGAGAGATGGATGAATGTCCATCCCTGGCAGTGTTCGAGGCCAGGCTGGACAGGGCTTGGAGCAACCTGGTGTAGTGGAAAGCTCCCTTCCCATGGCAGAGAGGTGGAACAAGATGAGCTTTAAGGTCCCTTCCAACCCAAACCAATGTTTGAGCCTGTGATTCTGTAATTTTAAGTAGCTATTCGTAGTCAGACCTACAATCCTCTAACATTTAACAGGCTACCTCCTAAAGACAAAAGAAAAATCTCCTTGTGGCCAGCAGAGACTCCAGTGAGTGCTGCATCCCACCTACCCTGCGTGAACACGCACTACCCCATCACTATGTAGCAATTATTAATGACTGACATAATTTTCAGTCACTTCAAACACTTTTGGGTGTTCTGACGGTGCTGTGGTACCGACTGGCTGCTGCTGGAGCTGTGGCCGCTCTGCCGGCACTCCCTTGGCCCGGGTTTGCCTGGGGCTGGTCCCCCTGTGCTGAGGATGCCGAAGCTGCAGAACCAGCAGCCACAGCTCAACAGCGCAGCTGGAACACACGGAATGCTTCTGATCCAAAACAAACACACAAACACCTCCCTCTGTTAGGGAGTACAAATTCCTCCTGACCCGGCGCGTTTGAACCCGAGCAGGAGAATGGCTGCTACATACCATCAACTATTGCCTGTAAATGGTAAAACTATTTATCCTGATGCCCATGTGTTTTACAGGAAAACATTTAACTCCATGTAAGCCATGGTTTCCTTTTTAAAAACAAACTGTTTGCAGGCACTTCGTGTTGAGGCTGCCTGCCACATTCAGAGAAACTTTTTTAATATATTACAGGGCCTCTCTGACTGCCTTGAAGCACGCAGCCTGCAATCCCACGAGTCAGTGGCTGCGCTTACACCTCTGAAGCCAGTCAGAGGCAGGACTGCAATCACTGGGGCTCTACACAAAGCTGAATGCACAGCCTGTTTGGAAACACGCCTAACACCTGTTGGAGGGGTCCCTGCATCCCAGCTCTGCCACTGCCCAATGCTGTGGGACCACAGGTGCCTCTCCCCAGAGCTGGTACCACACCGTACCCAGCGGCTGGTCCAGGGCCAAACCCAGAGCTGGGAGCGGTGCTCGCCCGCCGGGCCCTGCAGCCCCCCCAGCTCACAGCCTGCCATGGAGGTGCTGCGGGCTTGGACACTCCCAAACAACTCTCATGAGCAAGCAGAATGCCAGCTGGGGGGAAACACACCTCCAGGGGAAGGAAGTGAGGGCATCTCCCCTGTGAAGCCCCCTCAGCTCCCTCCAGGGCTGCTGCTGTGGCACAGGGATACTGATGGCAGCACTCTGTAGACACTTTTAAGTGAATCCTTTCGTATGAAAACACACCAGAGTGACCACTTAATGACGTCTTTGTGCGTGATTCTTGTACATAAAAGCCTCAACCCCTCTAATGGATCATTTGGCTTGCACAGCTAATAGCACTCCTACGGGAGCTGTCCTACTGCCATGAAATACAACGGGATTTAAAAAAAGAAAGAAAAAAGCAAACAGGGCAAGCAGACTGCCAGCACTAAACAGAAGGAAAGACACCAGCTCAGCAGCAAAACCCTCCCCGCTGCTCCTGCCGTCTGCGGGTCCCTCCTCCTCCTCAGCCCCAAGGAAGCACAGAATGATCCCCAGTGCCAGAACAGTGGCACAGGGATGGGGACAGGGATGCAGATGGGGATATTCACAGCTGTGCCACTTTTCCTTGCACCCATAGCGATGTCAGCTGAGCACCTGTCCAGCCCTAGCCACTCTGACCCTGGGTAAGGTGGCTGCTGGGATACCCCCAATTCTCATTTCATAACAGCATTAGCAAATGCATCAACCACATATGGATGTACAAGTATTTATATAAATTATTTAACTTTTATAAATTTTATTTATATTTATGTATTTAAAAATTTACATAAATATTCAATACAATTTGTGGTTGATCTTGGTATTATTACAAATATTTGTATATCCACATGTCTATATAGACACAGTGTATGTATGTATCAATCCATCAGGACACTCCAGGACACGCAAACCCTGCAGCCTGCAACTGAGCAATACTACGTTTCCTCCCAAGCACCCCTCCACCTGCCCCCAGCCAGTGCTGTATCCCAGGACACGAGGGAATTACGTTTTTCCAAGCAGGTACAGAAAGAGCAGCCTCCCCCCAGCCCAAGGGGCAGCACGTGGGTCACAGCACCATTGGGAACCACGAGCTGTTCCCAGCGAGAGCTCCAGCTGCTCCTTGAACTTCCAACGCCACCAAATCCTTTTAGAGCAATCTCTAGTAATCCACACGATCCTCACTCAAGCGTGTAATAACTCACAATTTAAGAGGAGAATGAATGCCTTTATGTCCAGATCAAGTCAAGCACACGGGAGATTTAATCTGTTTATCGGTGCAGAGTTCCGCAGTGCCCAGCGGAAGGGCCGGAACAGTGCGGTGCTGAGCAGATACCAGGGTTGCTGTGATCCACTCTCCTGCTCACAGCTTTAATCCCCTGCCAGTGACTCCGTCTGAAACCAGCCCCTCTGCCTCCTGCTGCCGCTCTCAGGCTCTCAGCAGTTCCAAGGGAATGACTGAAACCAGCTGTGAGCATAAGGTCTGTCATTGCAACTGTTTAATGGGTGTGCTGCAGCATAATTAATATTTAATATTTTCAGGCTTATGATTTGTTTAGTATATTTGGTGGTATGTTGTGGGCATGTTGTCAAATGCTGCATCTAAACTGGAGGAACAAACAAAAAGGACACGGCCCTTGTTCAGCAGAGCCGCTGGAACAGGTCAGCGCTATTTACGGCAAATTTAAAAAGGGAATCCCACATGAGGGAGGGCACCATGTATGTCCTCATGGATTTTTTTATATCATTGATGTAACTTAAAAGTGGTTCAGCACCTGCCCTGACTGGCTGCAGGGCTGTTCCCACTGTCCCTGTCACTGCTGCCCAGGGCACGCGCTTCACTGTCTCACTGGCTCAAGCAGAGTATTCTTATTACTTATCAAACTTGAGTTCTGAGGCAGGTATTTGCACAGGTAAAATACCCCAGAGATATAAGTGCTTTCATCTGGTTTTGCAGCACAGTGGCATTTTCAGCCTCTCGTGCCTGGTGCACAGGGAGGTGGTGGCAGGTGACTCACCTGGGTCACTGGTGCTCTCACTCACGTGTAGCTGTGCAGGATGATTCCTCATTAGTGGGACCATATTTAAATGGAATTTCTGTAGTTTAAAAATAACATCTCGCTTTTCTGATTTCAAGAGAGAAATCGCCATCCCCTGCTGCTGCCTCTGTGCTTGGCTGCAGGTGGGACACGAGGTGGGACAGTCCAGCTGTGCCTCTGTGGCAGGAGTGGTGCCACTCTGCTGCTCCAGTTATAAAGCTCTTCCCCAAATTGCACAGGCATGACATAGAGCACTACACAGAATCTCCACAAGAAATTTGCCCTGCAACAGAAAAGGCAAATGAGCAGCAGGAGAGGGGTGAGGCACCATCCTTGTGCTGATCCTTCTGCACAGAGCTCAGGACTGAGCCCATCATGGGCACCCACTGCACAGGGACCCCAGCCTGGGCACCCCGACGGGTGCCTTTAGCTCCCGGAGATGCCCATGGCCACAGCGTACCCCCAGCCTGGTGTCACCCCCTGCCCCATCAGACAAGACACATGGCTCTTCTGATAGGACCCGCATCCCCCATCTGCAGCTGGATGTGACCAGGGACAGAGCGACCCCTTCCAGATGTGTACAAGGGCTTGGGGTACACAAGCTCCCAAACAAGGACTAGCTGGAAGAGTGGGGAAGAGAAGCGATCCCTTAAGTTTGATGCACTCTTATCCCTCGCAACACCCAGGACTTTCACCAGTGTATTTTGACAGTGGTGGTGTTTAACTCCTTCTGAAACCTCCCACTGGCTGCCCTGGAAGCTTATGCTTGAGCAAATGGCCCACTGAAATCTCGGGAGGTTCTGATCCACCCCCGCCCCACGGAACACCTTGGCTGCAGAGGGCTGAGGCCGCAGGTGACGCGAGGACAGGGACTGCAATGCTCTGGTGCAGACGTCAGCGGGCGGGCGCTGCCAGCCGCGCGGTTATGGCTGAGGGCAGTGCTGAATAACAAAAATTAACGTCACCTCGATAAATTGTTCTCTGCTGCCCAACAGCACACCAAAGGCCTCCTCCGGCAGGCTGAAGGTCAATGGCTGTCAGTTTTTATGTCTGGATTTTTATGGGAGAGAGGCTGCTCTAAAAGCATTACTGAGAACTGCAGTCCCACACCCCAGACACTGGAAATCACTGCTGGAATCGTATCCTGAAATGCCAACACACACATGTCTGGGGTTTTTATTGGCAGGGTTTACCTAAGAATTATACCTTTCCCTATTTTCTTGTTATCCTTTTAGGTGTATTTTTCCCTTGATTTGCCAAGTACAGCATCTTGACATGCCGTTTTAAATAGAATTTAAATACAGTTGGAATACATTTGTCAGGCAAATATGTTACTGACTGAAAAATAATGAATTCCCTAACACTGGTGGGGAAAGTAATTATTAAAATATTATTTTATTCAAGGGAAGTTTAATGATAAATTCTGACTGAAATTTGGGAAGTTTATTAAACTTCATTTCAAAATAGGATTTGAGTTTACAACTGAGCATAAATGAAACAAAGCACTCTGAGAAGAAAAGCTCTAAAAGAGAAATTTCATAGAATCACAGAATCACAGACTTGTTAGGGTTGAAAGTAACCTTAAAGATCACCCAGTTCCAATCCTCGTGCCATGAGCAGGGACACCTTCCACTGTCCCAGGCTGCTCCAAGCCCCATCCAACCTGGCCTTGGACACTGCCAGGGATCCAGGGGCAGCCACAGCTGCTCTGGGCACCCTGTGCCAGGGCCTCACCAGACTCACCACCCTCACAGGGAAGAATTTCTGCTGAAAGAAGAAATTTGCCTGTACCTGTCCTTACAGATAAATAAAACATTTCCCTGAAATGAAGGTCACCCACTCAAATGGGAACTGTTCAGGGGATCAATACCAAAGCCTGGAGATATGATTTCAAATGAATCCCCTGAGCTCTGCCCAGAGATGCCACTTTCCTTGGAATGTGGAAAGCAGACAGTGAACCCTGCCCAGGTGAACAGCAACAGCACAGGTACCTGTGCACAGGTACCAGAGCAGGTTATTGGCACTGTGGGAAGCAGTGACTGTTTGCACCTGGAAAAGCCAACAGCTGCTTTCTCAGCATGAAGAACTTTCCCCAAGAGTATACAAAGGATCACAAGTTTGAATTAGCAGCATGAGAAATTATCTTGACTCCCTTTCAGCAATGCCACGCTGAAGTCTCCGCTGAGCCACGTGCTCTGCTGCTAATGTGTGGTTCTGTGAGGGCTGGCTGGCACCTGACAAAACAAACCCGGCGCGCTCCACTGGTGGAAAACCCTTGGGCTACAGGGCATCCTGTGAAATCCCTGAAAGGAGCACGGAGAAGTGACCTGATTTTCAGGAAAGCAAACAGCTCCAGGTCCATGACCCCACGCGTGTAAGAGACATTTTACAACACAATAAACTGCCCAAGATGGAAACATACTGCTTGATCACACCCAAACCTTTCTACTAACTACCGCACACCTCCAGTACTGCCAAAATAACCCAGAGCAGTGGCTATGGAGGGGATGAGGAGAGCTATCAGGACTGGGACAGAGGCTCTTGGGCATTACAGAACCCGCAGCCTTTCACAGCAGCAGGAAGACTTGTGTGGGTGCCATACCCACAGCCAGGCTGCCTTTGGCAGCTGACACCAAGTTCTGCCTCTGGCAACCAAAAATTTGACACTTCTGGCTTTCCTATACTGTTTGCTTACATGATAAACAAATTAAGGCCATTGAGTCCATTCAGTAGTAAAACAAAAGACAGGCCAATACAGCACACCAGGACAGGCTGCTGCAGTAGGCAGGGTGCATGTCACTCTCATGGCACCGGAGTTCCAAAGCAGTTTAGTCTGATGTTGCTGCACCACAAAACACTAAGCCTGGAGATCAATTTCCATGGGGGGCTGATGGACCACTAATGTCTGTCACAGCAGGTAAAAGGTGGGTATCGAGCCCCTTAGAGCAGCGTGGGGTGACCCACAGGTTTGACAGTGAAGGTCTGTGTTTGGTGCACGGCTGTCACCACCACAGTGCCACTGACTGGAGGTGTGAGGGGAACCAGCCAGTGATGTCCTGCCTTGCGAACCCGAAGAACAAGAGAAGCTCACACAGGGCTGGAAGGAAAACCACTCAGAGCTTCCAGTAATGGGACATGTCAGGCCAGTGGATGCCTCTTCCAGCCAGAATCCCACTGTGACTGAAAGGACAAACCCACAAATGCACTTAAGGCAGAAAGCACTGCCCCTGTCCAACAAGAACTTTAGGAACTAATTAAAGTTGAAGAATTTATCTTTTGAAAAAAAACCCCAAACAAACCAAAAAAACCAAACAATACCCCCCCCAGGGAATCTTTAACAACATCTAAGAAAAAATTCCACCTGTTTTCCACAAGAGGGAACTTTTGACAAGACAGTGATTTCCTACAAAACACCCCTTCAAAATCAGTCAGCGCAGCTCCCCAGGACCAGTGGCAGAAAGCAGCAGTGTGAGCAGTAGCTCATGCCAGGCTGGCACACGTTCCTGGGACAGGCACATGCTCCTGCACCCCTGAGCCCCCATGGCACACAGTCCACCCCCAGAGCACAGCCGCTCATATGACCCCGGTTCCGCACCCCAATGTGCCCTCAGGCCAGTGGGCAGGGACTGCTGGAGCCCACAGAACCGTACCTGTGGTGGCAGGCACACGCACAGCGACAAAGCAGGTATCTACTGTACCTGTACTCCCACTGGGAGCAAGATGCAGAGAGCAGCTGGCCTGCACACCCAGCCGAGCTGAGGAGTGTCACTGTGTGATGACTCTACTGCGCTGCCGGGGCTGGCACTGGCAGGGGCTGCTCTGAGCACTCCGACGCTAATGAATCAGTAATTAGTGAGCAACACCACCGGCCCCACGGTCAGTGGGAAACCCAGCTCCACACACATCTCACCCCTCCTGGGCTGCGAGCAGACAATTCCAGCCCTCCCACAGCCTGACAGCACTGCAATGAACAAGAGATCCACGGCAGCGAGATTCTGCACGACTTAATCAGCAATTCAAGAGGAATTAACAAACCCAGCCACATTCACCTATGAGGGCAACGCAGGAGCATCATGCCCAAAGGCACCCCCAGATCAGCAACAGCCCCCGGCACTGTTGTGCCCGCCCCAGGGCACTGCCACGTTCCCTCTAGACACTGTCAAGTTCCCCCCTCAAAGGGCACTGCTGTGTGCCCCTGCCAGGGACCACCACATCCCACCCCAAGGCACCTTCATATCCCACATCTTTCCTCTTCGCTTCTGTTGGCTGAAAAGGAAATACCTCTGGTCACTTTGAGTTTTTTTTTAAAGCTCATACTGTCTGGTTTGAAGGGAATATCAAAGAACAATCATTAAAAGATAAAGATTAGGCTGACAGAAAACTAGCCTTGCATCTTTCCTTAAATGTGCAAGACAACAAACACAGCTCTTCTCCTTTTACTCTCTACCGTGTCATAATTATCACCTAAGTAGAACTGTTAGCCTTGGCCTTTTTTTCTGCATGTGTCACCACCATAAAACCCATGAAGCCTAATGGGTACGGTGCCCTGGAATTCAGTAATTGACAGAATTCAGCATGTGCAAAGTAAAACAATTAAAATTAATACTTGTTATCATGATAAAGTGCCATGAAGAAGTAAAACAGAAGAGAGATGCTCTTTCCCTGGCATACCCAGCCCTGCTGTAGCCTGGGGGGGTCACGAGTGGTTTAATTCTACATATGAGAAACTATTTTTCATGCTGTGACATTTATGTGTCAGTTTTCACACCCAATCTCTGCCATGCACTATTCATTTCCTACTACTCTGACCCTGTCTGCTTCCAAATCAAGTTTCCCTCACCACTTGTTGCAATGCCATGTAATTTATTGTACCCGGGCACAAGCACCACCCGAGCGGGCAGCAGCTCTGGCAGGACCCGCCCATGGTGCTGTGGGACCTGAGGACCTGGCACTCGGATGTCCACTGCTCTGTGACACAGCAGCACTGCCTGGCAGCCAGCAGCCCCTCTCGGGGCACTGACACCTCCCAGGCCCAACTGGCACCATCCCACCCTCCCAACACCAAGGGAAGTGCCTCAAGCTGGTCTAAACGCTCAGGATGTCTGAATAAGAAAGGCAAGGCCCTGAGTCAGCTCTGCATGGCCACCCCTAATACACAAAAATAACTTGTTTATTCCTCCTGAGGTATTATTTTTACACCAGCAGTACTGGGTTGCCGTGGCTGTTTGCTGCCACTGGTCCCAGTGAAGGCACGTGGTGGGGCCAGGTGCATGAGCCTTGCAGGGTGCTGGGTTGGGGACGTCCCTACCCCACCTGACCACCCTGCCTCAGTGCAGAGGGCTCAGTGTGGGGCTGGGACAGGTCCTTGGACTCAGGGGATCCATGAGAGACACCTTCAGCCGCTGCCCACCCTGCCAGCTGAGCCCAGCACCCAGGGAGAGTCACCCTCCACCTCCCCACAGCATCAGCCAATGCTTCCAGGCTGCCCTTGGAGCTCCAGAGGGAAAACCCTCTCCTGAGCAGCTCCTTCGATTTCCCATCATCTGAAGGAAATCCCTGATAAATCAAAGTGTGTCTGTGGTTTCCAACGAGGCAGAAACAACTCCTCTACACATGAACAGCACCCATCAGCTTGGGATAGCTCAGGACAACGTTGCAATGCCATCCTGGCTGCACCCATGCCAGGTGGGTTCACACCGTGAACCAAAGTGCAGCTCTTCCTCCACAGACCAAACACGATCCACAGTGCATTCCTGCAGTATCCAGTTAACACTCTCCTACGTTCCCGGCTCTTTAAAAATCCCAGCTTTAATGGAAACAAGTCCAACGGAGTGAATGTGAACATCCCTGAGGGCCGCAAATAACAAAGTGAGAGGTATGTGGGAATAGGATGGAGCGGGACAGCGGCAGAGGAAGCTGCTGGCAAGTAATATTGCCCAACGCGACAGCAGGACTGGGGAAAAACTGACAGAGTGGAATAACAGGAAGCTTAGTCACTTCTGGACAAAAACAAGCATGCGAGTGGGGCGGAGGGGAGGGGAGGGGCCGGAACACCGGCAGGGATGGGAGGGCCGGGAGCGGAGCGGCTCCACCGGCAGGGCAGGCACGGCACATGCCATGGGCACTGCACTGGCCAGAGGAGACTGTCCTGGGTGCCCCGCGCACCAAACCCTGCACAAACCCAGCAGGATCCTGCACAGGCTCCCCCAGTCCAACTGTGACCCCGTTAACCCACATACCAGCTCCTCCTCTGCCTGCCTCAGCACGGAGAACACCCCAACTGCCCAGCTTGGGATGGACAAGAAAACACCAGCAACAGCCCAGTGGAGAACACTGAGCTGGTGATGGAATTATCATTGTTCTGGTGGCTCTCAAGCCAGTTGGTATTCAGATCATAGAGTCACTTTGCAGAAGCCTCAGGAGTGGGGAGGAAGGTTGAAAGGAAGATCAGATTTCCCTGATGGCAATGAAAGTACCCATTACTGTTGAAATATGGTCTGCCCTGATCACTGATGAGGGGGTAACAGCACTGGGTGTTAGTGAAGGGACTAGAAAAACACAATCCCAAGATTTTACAACATTATCCAGAGAGTCAAGAGAAAAGGCAAATTTGAAGTAATTAGAAGCTAGATAAAGAAAGCCACCAAACCATGGCCAACTGATGACAAGCTTGAGTAATAGTTTTTACTGCTTAGGCAAATGAGGGAAGAAAAGGATATAAATAACAAAGGGTACAGCAGCAGAGAAATAAAAAACTTAAAAATAAGTTTATAGTTCAAAAATCCTTACAGTGAGGATCAATCTAAGTAATTCAGACTTCAGGGGCAAAAAAAAAGATACCAAAAAATATTGACATACTTTGTATCAGAAGGCAAAAGGAGACTTAAAAGTCTTTAACAAAGAACAAATTGTAGCAAGCAAGGGTATGAAAGGGAAAGTGTCGTGGGTAAACAAAGGCTGACACATCAGGTTTGTTCTACCTTGCAAGGGTGCACTGAGGCACAGTAAAAGCTTCCTAACCAAATAAGCGCCCTTGCAGTCCGTGCGGGAAGCCAGCCGGGAGCGGCACGGGCACCTCACAGGCAGCACCACTCCCACTGCGCCTCGGGGACACACTTGCCACGTTTCTTAAAAAACACCGAGCTAAACCAAACCCAGCCCTGGAGCACTTAACAGCCCGGTGGAAAACCAAGAACATGGGGAGGACGTCCCAGGCGGGGCAGCGCAGCTCCCGCGGCCGGGGGAAGCGAGCACGGGCACAGAGGGACGGCGGGGGCTGCGGGCGAGCGCGCCGAGCACGGACACTGCACCGCCCGCTCCGGGGCTCCGCCGGGCCTCGCCATCCCCACGGGGAACCGGACAGCGCACTGTCCAGCCCCCATGCCCTTGGGTCAGTGTCCGGCTCCACCATCGACACGCCCACGACGTGACCCAATGATCATTAACATCAGACACAGAAGCATTAACCAAAACTGGAAGTTTCAGCCCATACCGATGCTGAATTCCTTGCTCAGCTCTGTGCTGCACTGCTGGGGGGGGAAGGCAGGACAAAGGGCTCAACAGGCCCTGTATCAGCCACAGCTTTTTTTCTCATACAGCTCAGGAATAATTTCCTGCACTAAGTGCTTTCCAGGCCTCCTAACACTGATACTGCAGATCAATATTTCACAAAGACAAAGCTGCCTGATGGATGTGTGCACTCATTTAAGTGTCTCTAACAAGCAGCGCTGCTGTAATCACACACTCTGCACCCCTGCTACCTTCTACCCCAGAGGTTTGGCCTTGTTCACTTTCCACATGAAACAAAATGACAGTAAAATGACAGAACAAAAGACCCACTGTAAGGCAGTGTGCAAATAAAGACAGTATCTATCTGCTCTGTCCGCACCAGTGCAGCGCAAATATAATTACAGCTACCAGGAAGCTTTGCTTGCTCTCAGGAGCTCTCCAGCCTCTCTCTGTTAAAGCTTCTGCATAGGCTTTACTTTTAAAAATGTAACTCTTTGTTAGAACAAATACACAGCAGAGACCTGCACTGTAGGAATATGGGTCAGGTGAGAGCCTCTGTGTGCTCAGAAATGCGGCTGCAGGGTGAATATTTGATGCAAAAGTCTTGAAAAGCTCAACTCTGTCAGTCACACATTGAGGGGAAAAATGCTCAGAAAAGCTTATGAAATATGTGACAGTGACACCAGAGGAGCAGAAAGAACACGTAAACAGCAGAAGCTGTTTTTCAGTGTCTGTAAGGCCTTGCAGAGCACGTGGGCATGCAGGAACACAGAGGTGCAGATCCATCTGCCCTTGCTGTGCTGCCTCAGCTGTGAACAGAGCAGGTCAGCGCACACGGACTAGTGGGAAACACAGGTGGCAGAATTTATTTTTTTAAAGTTAAATAATCACCAAACATGCCAAAACACTGCTCTGCGGTCAGAATTCCCTTTGATTGTTTATTTTCACATGGGCACTGACAACTGCAATGTCCTGTTCCAAAGCAGAGCTGTGCAGACGGCAGCAGCACTCCGCTCCTCCAGAGGGAAGCTTGGCGCCCAGGCCCATCCCGGCAGCTGCCACAGGGCCAGGCAGGAGGTTCCCCAGGAGGGAGATGCAAAACCCCAACCCAGCGGTAAAAAGGAAAGAGGAGCAGTATTTGGTTTACAGATGCAGACCTTCTGCAGGAAGCAGCATTTTCAGGAATAATTTCTTTACAGAAAGGGCGGTCGAGCATTGGCGGGGCTACCCAGGGAGGTGATGGAGCCCCCATCCCTGGAGGTGTCCAAGGAATGACTGGGTGTGGCACTCAGGGCTCTGGGCTGGTGACAAGGTAGGGATTGGGCACAGGTTGGACTCGATGATCTTGGGACACACTTGGAGGTGTTTCCAACCTAAATGATTCTGTGATTTCTTCTACTGGCAGTTTTTTGTCGTTTTAGGACATTTTGGCAGTGCCACTACCCTTGGCGCATGCTGAGCTGAAGGAAATGCCACCTCTGCAGATACTATCTGTGTGTGTGTGAGCTCAAACACATGCCCATGACCTGAAGACTCAAATGCTCTCACTTCAAGCGTTCAGCCACATAGCTGGTGGGAAATGAAAAACTTTCCATGTGTGGGAGCCAACCGAGCTGATGAAACAAACAGGAACATTCAGAGGGAGGACTGGCGTATCATGATCTCACTGCAGAAGCACTTTTTCCCCAAGTTCAGCATGTGTGAGGCAGAATCAAAGCTCCAGAGATGAGAGCATCAGCCTTGGGGCTGGGTTGCAGGGCTGCCTTACAGGTGCTCGCTCTTCAAAAACCTAAATTCTGTTTTAATATATTTCACTTAGATCTACGAGAGGAAACAACTTATTTCTGAGTATTAAAAGGAAATGAAACAAATACTGAATCCCTCTCTTTCCCCTGACCATTTTTTTTATACATGAGACCTGACCCACTCTAAAAGTAGTAAAACATGAAAGTAGTGAAATAGCAAATGGGAACTTTTCTACCCCACAACCTCCCTACAAAGAAACAAGTTTAAGGTGACAGCTTTGCTCACCATTACACCCAGGACCTCAGAACTCCAGCATTCCAGGGGACCTGGGGATGTGCTGTTCCCAACAGCCGATCCCGCTCTTCTGTGGCACCACTGCCTCTGGGAGTCCCTGCCTTCTGCCGCTCCCAGGGCTCTGACAGCTTTTACACAACATTAAGGGGCAGAAGCTGAACCAAGTAATTTGTCGGGTGATCAAAACAGAACTTGAGCAGTCACTCAGTAACACTTAATTATTTGTCATTTAAACAGAACAGAGAGGAAAGAATGGAACAACTACAGATGGTGCTGGACAACTGACCCATGGCTGTACTCCAGACAATGACAAAATCCAGCAATGCTTTCCAGATTTTAAATATTAAATATGGGCGTATTTTTAGCAACTACTATTTTAAATTTGTTTAAGCATAAAGTAGTTTCTTAATTCACAAAAGGTCTTTGCAGCTTCTGAAGGCTCCTTGTTGCATACAAACCCAAAGTCAACACACAAAACACACAGCCTGAAAAAAACTTGGAGGAGTCCCTCGGCACCAGCGGCTGCAATTACTGGAATAATCCACAGCATGCCAAGGATTCGAGAGGCATGGGATGAAATTGCTGGTGTCTAAAGGCCACTTTAAATCCCTGCTGCAGGCAGGGTCACAGGGTGTACCATGATGATAACAACTCTCTGTGGTCCCAAACCAAGCTCTCGTGCTGAGGGGAATTCCCACAGAGGTCCCCATGAGCAGTGACACCTCATGAAGCAGCCTGGAGCCCCAGAGCTGTGCCCCCCTGCCAGGCCTGAGCCCTGACAGCTCCAGCGCCACTGCCAGCCCCTCCAGGACGTGCCTCCAGGTGTTGGGAAGGTGGCACTGTCACACCCCTCAAAGACTGCTGGCAGCCCCCTCCAGTGTAAGCCAGTATATACAGGGAATGGAATTAGGAGAACATTGCTTTCCAAAAAATATTACACCCAAACCATCAAAGTACTACAAAAACATGTGCAGCAGTAACACCTGTCATGCATCCAAACCAAGGGAACCCCCCAGCCAACCACAGCTCCATCAGAACATTTGCAGAGAGACAGAAAAGTCAGACAGGGAAGGGATGTTCCACCTCCAGAGCCCTATCAGAATCAGCAGGGGATAAAGTGCAAGACCTAGAAAGTCATTCTGACATCATTTACGTAATTTACATCATATAGTTTAATTTTTAAAAACTGTCATCTGAAATAAAATAGATTAATACCAAGCTCAGCTATTTTTCAAACCACTGCAGTTAATAAGAGAAAAGAACATGAAGAGAAATCAAAATGAAATCACTTGGTGTGTCCCTCACATCCTTGGAGGGAACAAAACTCTCCCGAAAAGCCCGGCTCCTGTTCAGCAAAACAGGGGCACTTCCCCTGCCCCATGTGCTCATGGGGGACTCTCTTGGTCTCTGCGCTGGTCAAACAATGCCAAAGAGAGCAAGTGCATAAAAAACTTGAAAACCAGCCTGACTTTATGTAATATAGACAGAAAGCCAGGAGCAAGCAACACACTGTGATTAGTAAATCACCTACCAGCTGGAACACCTCTGGCTACCTACATTATGCCAATACACAGAATCACAGAACCATTTAGGCTGGGAAACACCTCCAAGACCATTGAGTCCAAGCTGTGCCCAGTGCTCACCTTGTCCCCAGCCCAGAGCTCTGAGTGCCACGTCCAGTCATTCCTTGGGCACCTCCAGGGATGAGCACTCCACACCTCCCTGGGCAGCCCCTGCCAAGGCCTGAGCACCCTTTCCATGGGGAAATTCCTGCTGCTGTCCACCCTGAGCCTGCCCCGGCCCAGCCTGAGGCCGTTCCCTCTCCTCCTGTCCCTGTTCCCTGCCAGCAGAGCCCGACCCCCCCGGCTGCCCCCTCCTGTCAGGGACTTGTGCAGAGCCACAAGGTCCCCCCTGAGCCTCCTTTGCTCCAGCCTGAGCCCCTTTCCAGCTCCCTCAGCCGCTCCTGGGGCTCCAGACCCTTCCTAGCTCCGTTCCCTGGTCTGGACACGCTCCAGCCCCTCAAGGTCCTCTGTGCAGTGAGAGGCCCAGAACTGGACACAGCACTTGAGGAGGGGCCTCCCCAGTGCAAACTGGTGAGTTTCCCCAGTACACAGCAGGGTACAGCAGATAACCAGCACTGGCACACGTGTGCAGGCTCCCCAGCACCACAGGCCTGTCTGCTCACAGCTAAGAACACCAGCACCGTGCGTGTGTGCCAAACGCTGTCACTGCAACCCAAACCCATCGCGGGAACCTCACAGCAATTCTGATATCAGATCTACTGAAACTCCAAGATCCTTTCAAGCAGTTTGAAATAGCATTTGCCTGCATCTGGAGCCACCTCAGCTCAGCGCCCGGGTGCGAGGCTGGGCTCCATCCAGGTGCAGTGGAGGCACCGCAGCCGCCCTAGGAGGCCAACACCCCACATCTGCCGAGAGCTGCTGCCACGGGGATGGGGTTCCTGCATCCCACACTGCTGGGGCAGCACAGAGCAGCCCCCACAAACACCTCAAATGAGCTCGGAAAGTTTACAACTCCTGTCCCTCGCCTGGCTTGAGGGAGCCCTGCCCGTGTCACTTATCTGTGATGCTCATATACATACAAACATATATTATATATAATATACAATGAGCACACATATACACACAGTCTACAGTGTGTGCACAGCCCGGAGCAACACAGTTGACAAGTATAACAAGTAACTTCAACCTTCCACTGTTGCTACTTTTTCAGTGTCTAACCACGTAGGTATCTAAAACCACCGGAAACATCTAAACCATAAATATGTGACAAATGCTGTGTAGAAATATTTTACATTGTCACAGACATTAACAGTGTCTTCAGCCAGTGGACTAAACATGAACAGGAGACCTCACTTCCCTTCTGATTTTCAGTGCTGGACTTAATGAAGCCAGATGCAAAAGAATTCCATCAAGGAAAAACTAGGTGTGCTTTCCTCCACAGTAAAAAAAAAATAAATCCATCAACAAGTGTTAGTTTTCTCTTCAGATATATTTAATCTCACCAGTAACCATGCTTGGATCTAGGTGCACAAGATCTGTTGCAAAAAGCTGGCAGAACCTGGGAACAAACACATTTTGTCAAGCAATCTTGGAGCCTGTCTGCACACTACATCCTCCAGTATCTCCTGATCTCCTGTGTCTTGTGCTTTTCTCTTGCTTCCCCTTCCCCTCCCATCTGCTCACAGTTCAAACAGAGCCCTCCCTCCTGTGTTATCTGCCAGGTGGTGTAACAGCATCTGACCTCTTCAGCCTCATGCCTTTTTGTCTCTCTTCTGTCCCTCCCTTTAATTTCTTTCTCTCTTCTGCCTTGTCTTCTCTTCTAGTTAAGAGACTTAATCACCTTTTATTTCAGTGTGCTGAGGAACGCCAGTGGTCATCATCTCCTCTTCCCCTTTGGCTCTTTTCTTATTTCCCAGTGATATCTCCATCTCTGTGTGCTCTGAATGTGCCCCTCACCCATGGGTGCCTCTCCTGGGACCTTTGTGCTACCTCTGGGTACCTCCCCCCAGACCTTTCTTCCACTTGTGGGAAAGGGTCCTTCTTTAACGCATCCATCTCCTCCTATTTAACACACATTTGAGCCGATCTGTTGCTTATTTAACAATTTCATGCAGAAAAGTGTCTTCCTCACCAACATTCACACATTTTATATGCCTTTAGGTTCAGTCTTCCCAAAGAGTTCACTAAGCTTCCCTGCAAACCTGTCTCCCTGCAGCACCAACACTGCTCCATGTATTCCAGCCTTTGGCAGGTGAGAGCATGGATATGACCTCTCATCACTGTTCCATCTCCACATTCATGGACTGATCACCAGAAGGGTTTTCTGAACACAAAATACAATTTGCAAATAAGCTAATACAAGTTACTGGCGGGAGGGCAGGGGGAGCAGAAGTTTAAATACTTCTAAGTACTTTTCCCAGCAATGTTTTAAACAACTGTTCAACCCTAACCTTTGCTGGTGCCATTAGGAATATGAGGTAGTTTTAATTCCATCACAATGAAATCTGAGTTGACTTTACAGTCTGGAGATTCGTGCTCCCAAGAGTTTAAAATCATTTCCAAAAAAAGCCACTTTTAACCAATGCTACATGGCACTATTGTCATAAAAATTGCCCTGTTTCCTCCTGTTCAGTGCAGCCACAGAAAAAAACCCAAACCCTGGTCCTGCTTGCAGTGAGCTCACCCTGTGCTGCACGTCTGTTTTGCCAGTTGCAGCTCCACACACAGTCACTTCTGAGCAACAAATGCCCGGCCTGGCAAGGTGTTCCCCAGACTGACCAACCCCACCACACCCGCCCAGTATCGCCCAGAAATATTTAAATCACAAATTAATTTTTTTTCTATGAAACAATTCCTTGTGCTCCACTGTCAACAAGAGCTTTACATTCTAAGGTACTTTACTTGGAATTTAAGCTGCCATATATATCCATCCATCCATCACTTGCATGCCTTGTGCAAGGGAAGCACCCCACTCTGCTCCACAGACATGAGATTCAGCCAGTGTTCAACCAACAACAGGAGTAAATAACAACGTAGTAGATACAAAGATCTGACTCTTCTGTTTCTTCTAAGGAGTGTTTAGTGAGTGCTCTTTAATCCTTCAGTTTGCTCGGTCAGGGGCTTTCCCAGTTCACCTGCATTTTTATTTGGTTACAGTCACTGCAGACATCCAGGCTATCTCCTGACTCAGCTCACTGCAGGGAAGATTTTACCAGGGCACCAGACAAGCAAGGGTATGTCAATGCAGATGATTTTCTCAACACACCCTACAACCAGAAAGCTGAATTCCAGGCACAATTTCCCATCTACAAATGGTTCTAAACTCTGATTGCACTGTAAAAAATGGGAAGGGTCAGTAGAAGCAGCAGCCCGTCCAGCTGCAGCTCACCCTGTCTCTGGTGGCACGATGTGCTCCAAGCTGCTGCATGCTGACGGCCAAATTCTGCACAAAGAGCCCAACCAAGTAACCACTTTCTTTTCCACTCAGTATTTGCTTCACCAGTGTCAGTTTATAGTGAGCCCCAAGGACCCAGAAAACCTTTCATTCTGCCTATTCTTCTCAACAGACCTCAGTTAAATGTGCACACTCTTGTTCCAATACAACAGAACAAATGAAGAAAAACTGTGCTGTTCCTGACATTGCTGTGGTGGCTATTGCACACCTAAAAACCTGCCAGGCTCCTGGGGAGTGAAAACCTCTCCCTGAGCCAGACAAGGCTCAAAAGATGCTCCCAAATTAATAAAAAACAACCTCCTCCTCACCCGGTATCGAATACCAGCACTGAACCTGTACAGGTTTTTAGACTGAATCCCACCAGGATAAAGAAATTCCCTTCTTCCATTATCAGTCTGTGCTCCCAGAGTGTGCCCACTGTTACAAATTCACCACGGGTTTCTGCCTGCTTGCGTGCATGCTTCCACACATGGTTATTCCTCAGGTTCTCCTTGCATATACAAAGCCTGGACTAGTCATGTTTGTTAAAACCCACTCTTGTGTCTCCTTGCAATCTTACACTAATGATGTTTATGACCATCTTATGTTTCTGCTTTCAACAGTGAGGATGTTTTAAAAACATCTAGAGAAGGGTTAGGGAAAGGGAAAACAACACTGGAAAAGCTGGAAGCTGAAGCAGCATTAACACTGCTAGGGGCTCAAATGCCACAGGGCTCTTGATATTCCTGAAGTTCAGCACGTGGGTAATGCCCTCGGACAGCAGCTCCACCCATGGCCAGGAGACAGGAAAAACTTGAGAAGAGCAGAAAACAATGAGTTTTACTCCTGCAAAGTGGTAGTTACCTACTACACCTGCAGCTACCCCGGCTTTGCTGGCTGCTCCAGGACTGGGGGATTTTCCAGCATGTCCACAAGTAAATGATACCCCAGGGATACCACAGACCCCTCGGACCTGAGCCAACTCCTGCCCATGACCTGCCTCAACGACAAACTGCCCTGTTCCACCTCAGATTCAGTGGAGTGTTTGCTCCTCCTGGTCCCCACAGGTATGTCCCCTCAACAGAGGTGGCCTCGGAGCCACCCACCTTCCACATCCTCACAGCTCCTCCTCTATGCCAGCTGCCTCCTGCTCCCTTGGGCACACATGGACACCTGCCCTCCCATGCAGCTGGCACAGCAGGGTGGGCAATATGCACATAAATGAAGGACAACTTCCATACTTTGCAATTCCTCTCTTTCAAATTTAAATCTCAATCTCACAACCATTTATGTCGCTATGTAAACCTGGAATTAACCCATGCAAATTCAGTGAAATCGCACCAACAAAAAGTAACCAGCTTTGCTTCCTCCCAGAACTGCTCCTCTTTTCAAACAGCACTCTCTCTTGCTAACTCTCTGTGCTATTTTGCCAAGTTAGGAAAGGTCCAGAGAAATCTGGAGCCGAAGAGCGTCTTTCCAGGAACTTGATGGGACTTGAAGTGCTCTGAGATGAAGCTGGATCCAAACCTGTTCCCCCAGCCGGCCCCTGTCCCCCTCCAGCACCGCCGCTCCTGTCAGCAAGCTTCGGAAGCGTCAGCATTCGCCCATTGGAGCAGCACTACCGTGCCCACCATCCCGTCTCTGAAAAGACAGAGAACTTTCTGGGATCTCCAAGGCTGAGAGCTGAGAAGTTTATCCAGTGAGTGGAGTATAACAAAAAGGCAATCTGAGGAAGCAGCTTGCCAGTGCCAGGGTGAAGCCCTCCAGCAGCGCTACACTGGATTTCTGCTCCTTTAAAAATCCACTTAATCAGATGCATTTTCCTTTATTTCACCAAAACATTGCAGTTGCTTTCAACTACCTCAATGTTGAATGTGTTCTGCATCAGTTAAATCCCGAGATGTTTCCTAATGAAGAGGATAAGTCATAACTATTTCAATAAATTCAACCATGAACCTGAAGGTTTTCTTACTTGCATAATCCTGCGTTTCAGGACTTGACAATTCAGTGTCGGCTTAAATCTCATTTCAACAGCGGTAATCCTCCTAGTGGCACCGTGAAACAGGGAACAAGACAGACCTCTGGATCAGGATAAAAGCAGCTCTTGTTATTTCCTAGAGGGACCGGTTTGAGTGCTGCTGTGCAGCCCTGGGTGGAGGAGCAGCCTGGACCCCCAGCTGCCGAGGCTGAGGCAGGCAGGGGCCAGCGCGGCACTGCCGGGAGCACAAGCAAACACAAAGCATCGGAGGTGCCCGATACTGACAAAGCCCAAACCTACGCTAGTTCTCTCTCTGCAGGGTTGTCTGGACCGGCCTCACCCTGGCTTTGGCTGCTCACCTGGAGAAGAGGCTCATTCTCAGGCATCGGACACGGGAGCAGCTCCCGACAGGAAGCGCAGACTCCTAAGCAGCACCCGGGGCAGTAGTTCCTAAATAACATCCAGCTGGGCTAATACGGATCTACAGTCCTAACAAAGAAACACCAGCATTTCTCCAAAGTCAGAAAACAGATGTGATCATTCGGTCTTGAATGTAATTTGTTGCTTCCAATAAATTTCAGTGAGCCTTGGCAACAAGGCATCTGTATTTGGAAAAACAGACACTTGGGGTCATCCTGGGAAAGAGAAAGGCCTCACAGGCTGCTCCTAATCACTCAGTTAAGACTTGGGACAAAAGTCTGAATGTTCTTGACATGAGGTTTTCTTATTTTATGCCTCTTTACATCTTCCCTACAAACCAGTTCAGAATTTTACTGATTTTGACTATACCCAGCAGAGTTCCTGACTGTAACAGAAGCCCACGCTGGTTTCTATAACGCACAGCCTTTAAAAAATGACAGTGCAAATGCTGCAGTGCAATGTTTTAATTTCTGCTTAATTTCTTTCTGCCGAGGCAGAGCTGAAGCTGTAAAATGAGCTGTGAAGGCTGTAGTTAGTTGTAACTCTTCTGTCCGAGGACCTGATAAGATTTCAAAACACCATCTATCTTCCCACAGAGGAACACACGTGCTTTCAATTGTTTGGTTTGCTAATGGACTGTTTGCCACTCAGCCTAACAATTGCCCCATTTTCCCGATATATTTGCCGCTTTCCCTTTGCTTCCTCTTCTGGAGCTCAGCCTGCTGGCAGACGCACAGGCTGGAGAGGAGAAAAATGGCAAATCAGACCGTAGGAATTTGAACATTGTTTATGTTTTCATTTTTTGCCAAGGGTTACTGCTTTACGAGCTTCCTTGGAATCAGCCATGTGTCCATCTGCCTCCCAGCCTGAGCCTCACCTCATCTCTGCACCCAGAGTCCTGTCACTGCCTCATGCTCCAGGGATGCCAGATACCACACATAAAAAATCACCCAAGAATCACCTGCTCAAGTGTTCTGGGTTTCTTCTTTCACCTAAATTAAAGAAGAATCAGGCCCATGATCTGCCATTCTCAACATGATTAGTGCAATATGCTTACGGGATTTTCTTTCCTTTGTATTAAATGAAATAAGGTTCTTACTCTACACCCTTAGGTGTCACACAAAGGGGAACAAGTCAAAAAAATCAGTATTTTTTGAAGCAGCGACAAAATAGACTTGAACAACTACCAATTACATCTCTGAGGTAGAAGAAATAAGATGCTCACCAATTTCAGCAATAATAATACTGCTACATTTATATATTTTTATGCCTTCTTGTTAAAAAGTGGCAGTCACTTTTACAGAGTTCAGGAGTTTCATTTAAAAAAAAAAATACTTCTACTCAGAAGATAAAATACTATCATAACAAGTGCTACTGGGTCTCAGACACAAGGCACCAGAGCTTCAACCTCACACATCATCAGTGAAGTGACTTACACTTCTAGTTTCCAGCTTTTCCTTAGAATTTAAAAAAAGCAGAGAAATGTGGAAGTTTAAGACTTTCCAGCTGTTGAAGAAAGAGTAGAAAAAGCTTTCACACTTCAGTGGGACACCCAGCTTGAACATGAAGGAGCTGCCTTAGCAGGAGCATAACTTAAGAGAGCAAAAATTGATTAGGAAGCTGCAGCGCCCGTGGCGCACGTTATCTCCAAAGCCACGGTGTGTGACTCTGCTCACCACGGCCGCTGAAGCTCAGATCAGCTGGAAGCAGCAGGTTTGGGAACACAGCAGCCCCCACGCCGCAGAAGGGCGGTTCGGAGCCGAGCCGAGCCCCTGCCCTGCCGCCCTGCCCAGCGCACGGCCTCGGCATGTGCATTTGCATTTGACATCCATCTCCCCATTGTTCAGACATCTTTATCTCAGCTTTCAGGAAACACGGATGACTCATCTATCGGAACATCTGACGAAGCTAACGTAATTTCAGAAACGAGTTCTACTTAGGCTTATTTTTCCAAGGAAAAAAAAAGAAAAATGTTTCAAAATTATGGTAAAAATCAAATTTCTGTTGCAAACCAGTTTCCTGATTTAGGAACTCGAGCTTATTTTTGTTGTAGACAGTCTAACAGGCTTATAGGCATCCAAATTTAGGAAAAAAATCCTACGGCATTTAAACAAGGCAAAGCCAGAGCTGGAGCTGACTCAGCCGCTCCAGCGCATAATTTGAATACACTACATAATCATTCTTGGTTTAAAATTATCCTGCTAATATCTAAGGGCCAGATTATCCCACACACGTTCATCTTGATTCATGCGCTCCCCTTAGGCCAGCCTTGCAGGTTTCATTAGCAGCAATTAGGCAGCAGGATGATAACATCTCGCCGGGGCTGTCCCAGCCCTGACCTCCTGCAGCACCACAGAGGTCACAGCCACGGGCCTGGCTGCCTTTTGCTCCCCACGCTCCCGGTTAACACGGGCCAGCAGCTGCTTGTTCCTGCTCGCAGGTAAGAAGGAGCAGCCAGGTGCACCCACAGGACGTGCTTCCCAACCAGAGACGGTGTCCAGAGCCCAGTGCCACTGCTCCCACACAGCACAGGAGACAACCTCGGGAGGCAACACTGCTTTCCTTGCTCTAGCCCTACACTCAGTTTGTGCCTTCATTTCAGTGGAAGGGGAAATATTTTTTTTTAAATTGCTTTACCCAAGCTGAAAGTTTCACTTCTGGCATCTATTTTTGCCTCCTCCAGGCAGGGCAGGGCAGGGCAATGGTGTTTGGCTGCGGCGGCTGCGCACTCGGTGTGCTCTGTCCCTGCGCCCGCAGAGGACACCTGGGCCAGGGCCAGAGGTGAAGGGCACTGCCACTCACAGGGTCCCCTCCGAGTATCTGCTCTGCCTGTTTATGTTCTAAATATAGCAGAGCACACGGGCCATCTCCAGCTCAGAGAAGTCCTGCTCCAGGGGCTGCAGCTCTGCAGCACTCACACCTGCCTGACGTCAGCTCCACACAGCAGTCACCCCTAAGGCACTCACACCAAGTCTTGGAGTGACAGATCGCAGCATCACACAGTGGGCTGGGCTGGAAGGGACCTTAAAGGTCGCCTCATTTCAACTCCTGCCAAGATGCAGGAGTTTGTAAAGAAAAATTCAGTGACTAAGTATCTGTCTTATGTCCAAGAGATAATGCAAGAATAGCTGTCTAATTAATACTAGTATTATATACATTAATAAGAAATCAAATATTTTAACATTAAGGTTAATTTTTCAGCATACTGCTATTTTAGTAAAGAACAAGGACATTACATCCATATTGAATTACTGAAAAATTAAAAATTACTTTTGAATGTCCTAACCAAAAACCTTTTTTAATCTGTACTACAGTATTGACTGACCTTATAAGGTCTAGACAGAGCTGGTGCAGCATTTCCCTAAATTGTTCTTGCAGAACATCTAAAGTTTGGGATATTGCAGATAAGGTAACTCAGTGACTAGTGCTGGTTGAGCTCAGCACACACCAGAACTGATGCAGAGCTGAAACAAAACCAAAACTGAGCAATGGCTTCAGCAATGGGGATTGGACTGGGAATTCCCCAAAGGGAGATATTCCATTTTCTGTTTACTCAGGGTATTCTTGTACACGATACAGCTACTTAACTAACCACCCCTGCCCAGGGGCTGGGGAGCCACCGGCAGCCACAGGCGCCAGGCCCACGGCGGGACACGGTGGGATCCTGCCCCGGGCTGCAGCGAGGGGATGGCCAGATCCCCGGGAGCCTCTCCAACACACAGCAGCTCAGCCACTGGCAAAGCTTTTAGCATGAGCACAAGTAAACAGCTCTGGTCAGCAGTGTATTTTTAAACAGCAGATTCTTTCCCAGCTCCCAGCTCGGCCACTGCGCTGACTCCACAGGGCAGCAGCACACTCCTCTCCTCCGAGGATCCGCAGCAACGCTGTAACGTTACCCACAGTTATCACCCACGGACCTTGCAGTGCTTGGCAAAGGTCAGCCTTTCCTGCATTAAAAAAGGAAGCGAAGAGCCCTGCTGACAGCAGCAGAAGGGCCAGTCACACTGCCGGGGCCGGGGAAGCCAGGCCAGGCCCCGGTCCATCCCCTCTTACACAGACACCAGCCCACGCTGCCGCCCGGCTCCAGCACCACCAGCATCCCCGTCCAGCGCTGAGATACTAGGGCACTTCCAGCGACCACTGGCATCATGTCTGGTTCACTCCAGTGGCTGGTTTCCAGCCTTTCGGCCAGATCCTTGTGCTGAGAAGGGCAAGGCCAGTGGGGTCGGGCCACGGTGGCCAGACGCACATTGCTGGGAAACCAAACGGGGGACACTGCGGGTGTTGCTGCACCAGCAAACCCACCGTGGCTCCCACAGCCCCTCACTCAGAAACAGGCTAGAGGCTCCGGGGCCAGGCCTGTGCTCTGGCAGCACCGCCATCCCCCCAGCGAGGCCGCCCAGCCACCGCCGACCTCGTCCACACGTGGTGGCACCGCATCCTTGCGATGACACCGCGAAGCTGGGACTCCCCACTGGCACTGGCAGCCCTGGCTCTGCTCCTACCTCCAGCACGTGCTTAATGCATAAAAACATCTTATTTACACACTTTAATACCCCTGCATGCATTGTAATTGCTGTATTTAAAAGTAAACTGAACAACAAAGAAACAAACCCTTTCAGTATCTGCAAGTTAAGCCACGGCTAGGGGTGATGGGGTGGGTATTTCGGGCCTGAGAGCACTGTAAAGCTTTACCCTGTCCCCTGACCTGAGACAAGACAAATTTTCAAGCTCGGGATGTTGCAGGATTTACACAAACCCGCTGTAACCCACTTCCTGCCCCGTTCGCGCTGCGCCGGGGCCCGGCTGGGCCGCGACCTGCAGGAGCTGCTCCAGCTCCAGCTCCCTCCCCGAGCACGGCAGTGCCAGCAGCCAGCTCCACGCACTCGGCTCCGCTTCCTGGGATCGGGGCCCAGGAAGAGAAAATTACACTGTAGAAAAAACTGACAGACAAATTTCTGCTTCCCAAGTTTTGATTTTTTCATGACTCCACTGAATTAATTCTCTACTGTTTGCGGTATGGGTATTTTATACGTTAGGTTATTTAAATCATGAAAAACCAAGGGAAGGAGCTGGGGCCCGCACATTTAACACCTATCACTGAAACTACAGCTACAGTGAAACAACAGCCCTATGTTTACAGTGCCTAGCTGGGATGTGCCTCCTGAAAATGCTCTCTGCTCCCACCATGTTTACATGTCCAGAGGCACCTTGCCTTTTGCTAAGTGCTGTCCTTCCCTTAAGCAAGTGCACTTGGGAAAAAGATGGGATAACCACACCAGTGCCAACCACAGAAAGGCATGCAGGGTGCTCACAGACACCCGAATAACCCTGGGAGGAAAACACTCTTCTAAGGTTCACCATCAGCTGTCCAGAGACACCAACAACCCGCTGGTAGTTACAAGATGGAAACAAATCCTCATATTGCTTACGTGGTTTGTGCTATTAAAAACAAAGAATCCTCACAGTGACTTTGCTGTTTCTACGTGAAGTGCCCTTTACTCCAGCTACAGGCGGGGAATAATTTGGAGGCGAAGAATGAGCCCCTGTAGCCATATTGAAGGATTTGAGCCCTGCCAGATGTATTTTCCCTTCGTTCCCTACATCCTTCCCCTTCCCCTGAGGAAAACAGCAACACAAATCGACAAGCATCAATAAAATAAAATCAGCAAAACACCCCACTGCTGGCAGCCAGCATTTGCTCCTGCTCGGCTGCAGGGTTTCTGTAGCTACAACTGCTTCTTTCATTAACCACATATCCTTGAAAATAATGTAATATTTACTCACTTTCAATGAGTCAAAGCAGGCGATTACGCGTCCGTTTTCAACTTGGCAGCTTTTCGATGGGTGTGCAAATTTACATTCCGTGTCTGGTCGCGAGCAAGTCCCCCTTTGGAACTCCCTACACACTTCCAGCGTTAGCCATTTTGTGTCCCGGATCGGTGTGACGCTAACAGCCATCTTTAGATTTTACAGGTAGTTAAAATTTCCAATAAAAATGGGCAAACGAGTAGCTGAACTGATAAACTGGAAATGATGAAAGTGCCACCTCCAGAACACTTTTTTCCCCCCGCTCCCTATTTTAAAATAAGTACGTGTAAAACGGGGTGGCTGCAATCTCGAGGAAGAGCTGTGTCACCAGAGTTCAGAGCGTGGCACTGTTACCGGGGCTCGGGGGAAGGCCAGGACCGCCAGCCAGGTGCGCCTGCGGGAGAGTGGCCGGGACTAGCCCCGCGTGCTCAGCATCCCGTCCTGAGTGCGGCCGCTGCAAGCATGGAACGTGGCGGGCTCTGGCAGCGCTTCCCGAGCTGCTCCCGGGGACGGCGGCTGGCAGGTGCCTCCAGGCAGCGGGCTCGCAGCGGGCTCTGCGGTGCAATCGGGATCGATTAGTTTGGCATAGACAGATGCAGCAGTTTAGAGCAACGACCGACACTGGGTTTGGGCTGGGGTTTTTCTCCTCCTCTCCTTGGCTTTCGGGCAGCAGAGCTCTGACCTTCGGGCACACTTTAGTGCACAGTGCAGCGGCGGCGGGGGAGCAGCGCCGGACCCTCCTCCCGGCGGGCGCGGGGCTGGCAGCGGCGGAGCGCTGTCGTCGCAGTCTAGCTGGCAGCAAGCAAGGCAAAAGCAGCGGCTGCTCTAGAAGCGGTCCCAAGCAGCAGCGACGTCAGGAAAGGCACTTCTTAGTACCAACCTGTAGAGAGAAGAGACACGTTACGCAGCGGGCGGCGCGGGCGCCCCGCGAGCCGCCGCCCCGCGCAGGGCACTCACGGCGCGGGCGGCGGGGCCGCGTCCCCGCGCGGGGCCGGGCGCAGCACCGCCGCGGGCCGCGGCGAGCGTTGCAGCGACACTCCGGGCAGGGAGCCAATGGCGGGGGCCGTCTTATGAAAGGTCGCGCCTGTCAGACGCCGGCCGCGCCGCGCTGCCCCGAGCGCGCCGCCGGGGGACGCGCGTGCGGCCCGGCGGTACCGGCGTGTGGAACCCGGCCGGGAACGGCACCGGCACCGCCCCGCCGGCAGCACCGCCGGCCCTCCGAGCGGCTCGGGCCCGCCGCCGCCTGACCGCCCGGCTTCCCGAGTGCGGCCCGGCTGTAGCGGCGTGCGGAACCCGGCGGCTGAACGGGACCGGCACCGGCACCGCCCCGCCGGGCCCGCCCCGGCGTGAGGACAGACCCGAGACACGCTAACCCCGGAGCGGCTCGGCCCCAGCGGCGCCTGACCGCCCGCTCGGACACGGCCACCGGCACCGGGGCCAACCCGCGTTCAGCCGAGAGCTCGGGGGACACCGACCCGGCCTGCCGACGGGCGGAGCGCTCTGCGGAGCGACCCGCCCGGCACCGTGCTGCGGGAGCGCTACGGGCCACCGCAAAAACACCCGGGAACGACGGAAAACCTTCCCCCTCGGTGGGCTGGGTGGGTTTCCCTCCAAGCCTCGATTCAGATGCCCAGCTCTGCCACAGAAGCCCGGTGCCACCTGCAAATACGAATCTAGTATAATTAACTGCAGCTCCTGTCCCCACCTGAGCATCTCAGCCCAGAGCACGGAGCAGAGGGACCCTCGTGGCACTGCCTGGGACACACTGACAACACCAACGACGGGAATTCTCCTGCCAGCACCGCAACCCCAACAGCATCCTCCACCTGCGCTAAGGGGAAGATTATTCCCATCCCTGTCTTTCTAAAGATGCTGCTTTATCATCTTCCTGTTTCCCACCACCCTCCAATGCAGGTCACTGACACAGTCACCAGAATCACACCCTGGCAAGCGATGCTGTCAGCGTGGATGCAAACCAACAGATGAGAAAAAGCTACGGAGTCTTTTTCTAGAGGCACAGTGATCAGAACAACCAACTGCAGGGGAAGGAAAACACACCTAACAGAGCTAATGAGATTACAACAGGCACCCTGGGTTCTTTGTCAGGACACTTGAAATCATGCCACACTTTTAATCCCTGCTAGCAAGAGACAAACAACTGCATAATTACTTGCAAACACAAGTTAACAACTAAGTGTCTTCGTGGTAAACACAGATACTCATTTGCTTCAACTGCCTAAAACTGAAGTAGGGGGTCATCCCGCACCAGCAGTCACTACTCCTCAGTGCTTGGGATATTCATGACTTAGGTCTTGAAAACTTATTCTGTAACAAGTGTCCGGGCAAACCAGTTTGGTTGTTGCACTTGCGCCACGCTTCCCAGCCATGACAGATTAGCACCAAGAGATCTGAAAGCAGAGAACGTGCTGCAGGGGCCGCGTGCCAGCAGGTCCACCAGATCCACCAGGCACCCCTGCAGCCTCATGCAGGACTGCCAGCACACCAGAGCACTTTTGGAAGCCTAAACAGATCTCCCAGCCTTCAGTCGAGGTGCACTGCAACTTGTCCTCCACAGACAAGAGCTGGATCTGCATCCTCCCACCATCACTCCTGCACTGCACAAAATAACTTCTGAGTGTTATTTTGCTAGGAACATTTGTTTCCTGTGAGACCCTCAGGGCAGGGCGCTGGCAACGCCGGCAAGAAGAGCTCTACCACAAAGCTGTGGAACAGCTCTAAGCAGGGTTTTCTCCTGTTCATCAGCTTGGTAACCAATCTATACCAAGCATTGATTTTTCCAAACACCAAGAAGAGTTAGAGCAGCAAATTGATGCATTTTATTCGCTAAAGCCAATGCAAGTTGAAGGCCACTGTTTCCAAACAAGATATTTAATTTCATTGTCATTAACAAGTAGTCACCCCTAACAAGAAATGAAAGAGACCGTGAAGGCAGCGCCCAAAATGAAAACAGATGAAAACTAGCTTTTGTGCTCACATGTACTGACACGAGAAATATTCCTGGTAAGACTCCCCAAACCATGTTTTACTCCTACGTTTGTGATAAGTTTCCTGTTAGGATTTGGACAGTCACTCACTCGGAGAGAAATCCTGCTCCTGCTGAGGTCAGTGACACACTTGGGACTGCACTGAGCTTGAATTCCACCCTTCCTTCTTCAGGCTGCCAGCCACAAAAAGAAAAATACTACTCAGAGGAGCTGATGCCTCGAAGGTAGATCTTCAGAACAAAAAGAAATACTAGATGTATATTTTGTATAAACAGTTACTGGAAGAAAAAGTGTTTTGTCATAGTTTGTTATCTACCTGAAAACAGCCAGAAATGTCAGCTTTAAAAATAGCCTTGGAGCAGAAGTAAAGACTGACGTCAGACCAGAGGTTTATCTTCAATATCTCCACTAAATAAAGGAAGATGTTAGCATAGAATTATCTTTCTTTAACTACATGAACTATTTTCCCCTCACTTTGAAATTCTCTTGTGATATTCACTAAGTCACTGAGGAGTCCCCAGTAAGCTTCACATGCTAGAAGATACACGGTCTGCAAAACCCAGCTGATACATGGGATGTCTCCTTTGGGCTGTCTCTGGTAAGATGGGAATGACTGCAACAAATCCAGAGGGAGAACCAGAGGGACAGGACAGGAAAAGGATTGAACTTTTTGGGTTTTATTTCATTAAAATTGATTTAGGGGTTGACAGTTTCTTGACCCCACCTAGCAGACCAGCCAGTACTAAAGACTCTTCTGATCCACAGGTGGGTTTTAAGGTTCACCTTTTGAAATTTGGAAGCATTTGCTACTTGTCTTGGGAATATTGCAACATTGGTTTGGCCAAAGCAGAACATTGCCTTCACTGAATATCAGGAATACAAGGATTGAAAGCAAATTAAAAAGTGATTCTCAGAAGAGACAGAAGTCATTCCTTAGGAGGGTAGCAGAGACGACTTCGTTGTCTCCTGAGCTGGGTCAATGAAAATGATTAAGAAACAGCCTCACGAATCAATGGAAAGGTTATCTGGAAATGTCCAAGAAAGTGAATCTGACACAGAAGAGACTCCTATTACTTCCCCTTATTGCTATAAAGAAATGTACAGACAGGTTAATGATGCATTTTTCCTCCTCGTTACAGTCTTTGACACAAAAATAAGGTGTCTCCCTGCACTGAGAATTGCTCCCAAAGAGCCATTGTTTTCACTGCTCCTGTAACTGGGTTTGCTGGACATCCCTGTTTTCTCTATCTTACTTCACACACATCTCTCAAAGAAAGATATAGAAAGCTGGGCAGGCAAAAAGCCCAACACTGAA
Organism: Corvus cornix cornix; assembly: GCF_000738735.6. Classification (NCBI taxonomy): domain Eukaryota; kingdom Metazoa; phylum Chordata; class Aves; order Passeriformes; family Corvidae; genus Corvus; species Corvus cornix. The sequence goes on along the minus strand of NC_046339.1, from coordinate 589,135 downwards.
GGAGAAGATGGCAGGGAAAAATGCTATTTTTATGCTTAGAGAAAGTGGAAGCTGAAAACACCAGTCTCAGTGACATGAGAACTGTCAGCAAGAACAGATAATTACACAACGTGAATTCATCCTCATGACGATGACTCTAATGAGATAGGAAATGGAATAAAATCAATATTCTATTTACACTGATAGGGCAGTCTCAAAGCTTGAAATTGCCAAATGGCTGTCTTTTAAATCAAGGAACACAAAATTACTGACTGCCTTACAGTATTTACAAAACACCTCTGCTGAACGCAAAGTTTACCAGTAACATATCTCACTATAAAATTTGGAAGAGATACAGCAATTACTCCATGGCACAATTGAGGGATATAATTATATCACTGTCACAAAATTAAGCTGAAACAATGAGCTAATTAGTATCTTGTCACATAACAGTACAGGATTGGATAAAGGAAAATATTCTTTAGTAAACTACAGCTGAAGAACCCAATTGTCTCACACTCAGGGCTGCACCCGCTGCTCCCATAGGACAGCACGGAAAAGCAAGATGACTCCTCTTTCAATTTTGTACTTTTGTGTATTTCAGGAAAAAATGAGAGTGCAAGGACGGGAGCAAAGAGCAGCCAGCTATAGAACAGGACTGCTGGGGTACTGTACCCTGGGCTGGATTTCACAGCTCCCCAGCCCAGCAACTTGGGACTTGGAGCCAGGTAAAACTAGAAGCACACGTTAGCTTTGAACTACTAAGTGCCACGCCAGATTCGTAAAAAAACTGCCAACACTGCTTCTATGACCCAGATATTTTGCATGATACACATAGTTTTAGTACTACTAATAGTGTTTTAAAGGTTTTTTCTGTACTGTTTTAGCTCTGACAGACTTGCCTGGTGCAACCTCCCACTGACTACAGTGGCTCCTCCGGCACATCCCCATCAGACGTGGTTTTATCTTGAGTCTATTTCACAGTTTCTGAAACTGTTTTAGCAGAACCACCTAACTGTGACATTCCATCTGAATTTAACACACCCAAGTGTACTCGGTTCATGAAAACTTGATAAATAATGAAAAAAGAGACAACATGTTGTACACTACATGCCCCAACCATGTGCAGAAATCAGGTATTGCTCCAAGATTTCCGTCCCTAATCAAACTGCAAACCAATTCCCACCAGCAGCACATGGGCACTGACACACAAATCCCACAGCCCAATCCTCTCTTACTTTAGATTACAGTAATGCTATTTTCAAGTCAGAAAGTTACACTGCAAATTCCATAAACCCTCTTTCCTTTAAGGAGCAGTCGGTTATGGATTAACTGCTCCTGCTGTAATTTTAAACATTTTTCAAGTCAAGAAACATGCCTGTTGAATTTTTTTTTTAATAACCTGGGGTATATATCAATTGCTTTTACAAAATTTGAGACTTCACAGACACGCAGGATTCACAGTTTGCCAGCATTAGCTAGATGTGTATTTAAGAGCAAGAACAGGCACAGGCCAGTCCCTCTCCCTGGACAAAGACGTGGCACACAAGCTGTTACTCTGTTCTTGCAACTTTAAGCCAGGGACACAAAATGGGGAAGGACTACTCTCCCTTTAATCCACTTTTCATCAATTTATGTATTACAAAGCATTTACATATCCATCCCCACCCACCACTGAAGTTGCAAATACTATTTCTGGTAACAAAAACATATTTACACTGTAATTCCTTTACCAAAACATTCACATAATGTATTTTAGGAACAGGAAGTTCTGTATTATCCTGGCACAGGTGAATTCCAACCATAGAAGAAGTGACATTTCCCAAGCAAGTCTAAAAAGAAGTTGTTTATCTTTAAAAATAACAGTAATCTAGTGATTTAACTTAAAATTCCAAGAACTAGCAAACTGAATTGAAAAAACCAAAACCTGCTTTATTAAAATCAGTTTTATTTTCTTGTTCTAGTAGTAATTTTAAACATGTTGTTTCTATACAAAGACATTTGAGAGGCCATAATAAATCAACTATGCACTCTTCCAAAAACTACAAGCTATTTATTAATCCGACTCTTGCACATGTTGTTTGATTAACTGCAAATGTACACAAGCCAAGCAAGGCAGGAGAGCAGCAAGATGACCCACAGCAGCGGGGTCAGCCCAGGACCAGGCCCCCCAACCCCAGCGTCTCCCCGGGGCAGCACAGGGTGCACGAATACAGACCATTTCACCTGTAAAACCTTCCCTACTCTCTCCTGCACCATGTAGGTATGACTCTCATGCTCATTATCGTGCCTGTTTCAGTGGGAACGGGTGCTGGGTGTTGTCCCCAAGAACAGCCATATGGGAAAGCCCAGGATGAGATCCACAGCTGAGATTCAAAGCTGGGAGGCACCTGTAGCAGTAGCAAAGAGGCAGAAACACTCCCATAGTGACAGGTGATTTCTAACTGCATGTGTGTATGAATTTATATAAAACATGATGATTAGCATCATCCGTAATAACAACCACTACAAAAAAAAGCCACATCCATGACTCAGGAAGGGAAGGAACTGCTTCCCTCTGACATCAAATTCAGCTGATGCCTGTGGTTTCAGGGAGAAGTGACCTGGAGGAGCTCTCACTGGTGAGAGGTGCAGCAGACACCCACCCCGGCTTCTTGCGGGTCTGATGCCTGAACATCTCCCGTACTGCAAGGGAAAACAGACCAGCACCTTATTGCTGCTCAGGCTTCCACTTATTAATTGATTTTCACTTCCCTTCCTAATGCAGCTGCCATGTGGCCCTGGTGCAAAGGGTGGCTTTTTTCTTCCCCAGAGACAGCAGGGATAAAGCAGTGGGAAAAAGGAGTCCTGAGACCACTGCAGTCAGCACCTGATGGATCAGGACATACTCATGGTTACTACTAACATTATTAATTTATGAATAGTAGCATTTCCTCCACACAATAAGCTCCTCCCCTTGGCCTCACTAACTCATCCCTGGCTGGGCCACCCCTCCCATGTCTGCCCACAGCAAAAACTCCGGATTTCAAAGTTCTTGCCTGTTCACATGACAACCACTTTGTTAGGACAGTAATTTCAAATCAGGAGCCTGGATGCAGCCACCACATCCCTGCACACATCACATTAAGTAGCAAGATTAAATCTGAACCTAATTACCAGGAATAGAACAGGCCATTCGTGTCACCTGCTCCACGCTGGTGTGTCGTCCCGCTCCCGGTGACAGTGCCAGCAGCTCTCCTGGCCCTGCGGACACATGGACCACAGTGGGGCACAATTCCACAGGGACACCTTGCTGCTCTCTGCCTGCTGCGTAACAGGCACACTCCCAGCCAGGCCCATCGGAGTTATGGTAATTATGGATTGCTTCATCTTGCATCTGACTCGAGGGCAACCAAAAAGGGACGTGAGTCCAGCTAATGAGGAACTCGTTACACCGAGTTCTGCTCGCAGCAGCTCTTAGAACTGGTCACTTCAGCTCAGTCATGGTGAGCTATGGCAATGCAGGGACAATCACAGGCTTCTCCCCAAGGACCAGAAAATTACACAGGAATGAGGGAAAGCAGAGTCATCAGTGCAGTTCAGTTTGGACTGAAGGAGTGCTGCTGAAGGGGCAAACCAGCACGCTGGCTCTGCAGCATGGCCAAGCAGCGCCAGGCACAGCATCCCCAGGAAGGGCCGGGAGTCCCACACCTCTGAAACCACGCCAGTATCCCAGAGTGGCAGCACTGCCATGCTGGGGACACCTGGAGCAGGGAGGCATTGCCAGCTCAGTGCAATGACAACACTGCCCGACTCCGGTCACCAACATGAATCACAAGGCAAGGACAGTCCTGGAAAACACTCCAGCATCTGCTGTGAGACAGGAGACACAGCCGACTGGATTCCTGTTCACAGCTGTCTTTCTCAGGGAATCTCAGACCCAAAATAGAGCATTTTCGATGTTTTGATACATTCTGGCCTTACATTTAATTTATGTTTATAATAACATCCTTCCAGGATAATAAAAACTTGTACAACTTCTCAGAAAATACAATGAACCTGTATAATCTATTTCATTAGTTACATAAGAATCTAAACCACAGAGAATGGGATTTTTAACTCTCTCTGCTCTGTCATCATCTGAGGTATCAGAGATGACTGTTACCACTAAATACAAAATGATTTTTCCATACACAGCAAAATGAAACCAGTTTAGGAGATGCTTTCCTTGACTTAATAGAGATCCCTACATATACAGGGCTCAGCAGCACAGAAACACTTATTGACGTGATTAATTTTGGATCGTGACCAACCTCATGCAAACTAAATAAATACATGTGTCTCCAGATACCAAGCAAAAGCTCCAAATTAGTCACTGGTATTAAAAAGAAGTAATAAAAACTATATGACTTTTATTTTAGGAAAGAAGTGGAAAATATCTTTGAGACAAGTTTTTAATCAGTATTTGCTTTAGTATACTGTTATGCTTGTTCATTTTGAATCATGATATGTACACAGCTAACAATAACCATGAGAAACAACCCTCTAACAGCCCCTGTTCAGAACAGCCTCTGCTGCACACGACCTCAGCCAGGAGAGCTTCCACCACACAGGGCACAAGTTACGAAGGGGCTCCTGAGCTGGGCTGGTCTCTGTGCACGTGACAGCAGTGGTGCCATCGACACTGTCCCATAGTATTCCTCACAGGGAATACCCTATCCTCTACTTGGGTTCACACCAGTGCAAGCTACCCAAATTGAATGCAATGAAGGCATTTTGGAAAAACCTCAAAAGTTTACTAGTTTCCTTGTATTTTCCCTCCTACTTCTAAAAGCCACTTTAAAACACCAATAATGAAAGTTTAAATTTCTACCCTTACACAAAAAACATGGTATATTTGGAAAACAGCTTCTGAAATGACTTAAGAAAAACTAGCTTTTATAAAAATGGTGATTAAAGACAGCATGCTTAGAAGTTGTAGGAAACAAAACAAATCCAAAGCAATAATTTTATCGGTCATGCAGAAAAATGAGTGAAAGAAGTTCTAATGCTATTTCTGTTCCACCATTAGCTGTATTTAATTAGAAGAATTGAACAGAGCTGTGTCTACTTTTCACAACAAAAATCACATCATTTAAGATTTATTTATTGAATATATTTGCACATAAATACAGGAGCTCAATAAAACGCTGATAAGCAGCAAACAAGATATCTGCCCATAGACTTCCTTCCCAGCAGCCTGCAAAGCTCCAGCACCACAGCAAGCGCCCGCACTCCCAGAACAACATTTTTAACTGCTACACATCAAAAAGCTGAAACATACATAATTACATTATCGGGATCACAAACTCACTACCTTTGATTTTTCACTGCTTGAAAGAAGGCTCAAAGTCCACTGAAGTTGTGCCTATGTTCGGAGCATGGAAGGATTCCTATATAAAATTACAGGTAAAGAGTAACAGACTTCACTGAAAACCAGGGGTGGCCACACAAAGTCAAGAAAGCTGCCCAGGCACTAATAAACTCTTCCACACACTGGAATAAACATTTTTGTTCGGCTTTTATTCCAAGCTTCAGAGAGTCACAGAAGAAAAAATTGAGAGTTTTTTTTCTCCCAAGAAAGCCGTCGTGTTTATCAGCGCGTGCAGCTGATGGGACCTTCCTTCCCTGGAAGCCAGAGGCACAGGCAGCACTGAAAGAGCCAGTGAGCGGCGAGGAAGAGGAAGGGTGGGTGGCCCTGCACAGCACCTCTGCCAGCAGCTCGCGGCGCCTGCGCACACCCAGACACCTACTTTATATGGCCAATCCCGGCCTGGTGCCTGTGCCTTCAGCTTGGCAACCTGCTCAGAAAACCTGACACACGTGCCTGGTGCAGCATGCTCCGCAGCCCACTCGCTCTTTCACGGTGCCCGGGGAGTGCAGAGTTCAAAGGCTTGAGACCTTGGGTGCATCTAGAACCAACTGACACAGCAAACTCCATGTGCTCCCACAGCAATTTACTTACTTTTAAAGGAAAAGCTTATCTCCTCGAGCGCTGGGTACTGTCACTGCAGTGCAGATAACGCCACTGCAGTGCCACAGCTCCAGCAGCCTCAGAAGCACACCCCACAGGGGGCTTTGGCTGCCCACAGCCCATCCCCGCCCAGGGCAACCGGGCAGCCTGGGGTTACACATGACACAGAGAGAAGCGCCGAGGCCTTGCAGGGCCAAGCTGGGCAGTTCTGATTGCTCTCCCTTTTTTAGAAGGAAAAAATTCCAATTAACTTCTCTGGAAGCAGGATTGGGCCCAGAGCCCAAAAATGCTCTGGGTTCCCAAGTCCTTACTCACTGCTCGCAGTTGGACTTGCTGGCGCGGGAGGCAGCAACGCAGCAGGAATCCGCGGAGCCGCTGCAGGAGGATTTGGGAGCCTGGGGCCCAGCCCTGCTCCTCCAGCCTGCGCCCAAGCTCAGCCAGGGCTCCGGACGTGCTGCAGTAAATGCCAGCCATGTACGGTACAAACACTGCCCTCACTCTCCCTGGTCCCTCCGAAGGGGGAATGCAGATGCCATCAGCTGCCTCCTGGGCAGGCTCTGCAGGCAGACCTGAACCCACAGCCACCCAAGTCAGGACACGCTATTTATAATGCTTTCAACATTTCACTTTTCTCTGCAAATAATACCTGCTCCAAGTTCAAGTCCAAGGCATATTTTGCCTTGCCAGATGATCTGCGACCGTCTCATGACTTATTACATTGTTATCACTGCTAAGCTGAGCAAACAGGGCTGCTAAGTCTATTAATCTTCTGAAACACGGAGTCTGAAACTGTAGAAACAAAACATCTCACTACAAGATACATAAAATGTGCTATAGAGAGATAAGGGGGGAATTCAGTGCACGCTCTGGTAAGTTTTTTCTGTGCCACTGCAAGCAAGACTGACGCACTTTTGCAAGAGCCGACTCTGGATGTAACGTTACCAACAAGTTACATAAGGGAAAAGAAATTCCTTTTACAAGAGCAGCCTGCCCCAGGGTGGACAGCAAGGTACGCTTCCCACAGGAAAACCTGGACACTCTGCAGACGTTGGAACCGCCACCTGTACATTCACAAGAAGGACTGATAAAGGGAGTCCAACCCAGCCAGGCTAACCACAGCAGGCTGTGCAGAAGCTCTGCTCAAAACACCAAAGGACTGAATATATTTCAACCTGTCTAGTACTTACTGCTTTTTATCGTGTGGAAATTCACTCGATTCAACTGCTCATATACATCTTGCATATTTATGTACCAAAATATTTTTCTGTGAAAACAAGTATTTGGCCTATTAGCCCAAAGCAGAGGTCCCATGAGCACACAGGAGTCACACATTTTATCACAGATCAGGGCAGCTCCAGGAGATAGTGGGGGTGTGGAAGGACAGACAGACTCAGGCTGAGCGGGCCCATGCCCCAGGCTGGGCTAACGCTGGTCATGCACTTGCCTTATGGGAATTATTATCTGGCTACACAAAACTCAGGCCCAGCTGCATTTTCCTCAGGCCTGGCTGCCTCAGTTTTCCTGTACAACCTCTAGATTCAAACCAAAATTAACTCAAACTGCAGGATTTTGCACCCTCGTGACAGAAGTGCTGTCACCTTACACACTGCGGCTGCTCTTGCTAATTTGTACCAACAGCAAATTTACCTTCAAAAATTCAAGCTTAGTCAAGCTGAATTGTGAGAATGCAAGTTAGATTTTACTGAGGATAGACTATACCTATTGCAAACTTTTATTTCTTCCCAGCTACATAAAACAAAGATGTTTTGGATAAAAATACTCTTCTATAACAACAACATGCATATAATCTGCAACATGGACTATTTCACAGGGTAGGAGTTAACAGAAAGTAGACATTTAAAAAAATTAACTGACCCCTTAGGAAAAGCAGTTCTCCTGATAGTGGGATTTCACCCCGAGGTCAGCACACATCAAACCAGCCCCCAAACTGCCCAATGGGCATAGGTAACCTCATATACATCGACCTGCCCCAGCTCAGAGCGCTGCTGTCGCTCTCCTGTCGCTGCTTCTGAAGCTGTTGAAGAGACTTCAGAGCATCTTCAGAACAGGGGAACTTACTGCTGGTTTTGAATGCATAGATCAGGATAAACCAACACTTGTCACTGGCTTTATTCTCTGAGCAAAGTACTGACGAGGACATTCCCCCTGCACAGACTGCTGAAGGGAGAGTGGGCTCCAGCGTCCCCACAGGAACCACACAAAGCCTTCACCTCGCAACTCTGCACATTAACCATGTATTTCCTTATCTTGGGATGTATTGAAGTTTCATCACAACTACAACACGGTTTTAATAGTCTCTTCTCTTTCCTTGTTAATTGCTGGGAACTCTCTTTGACACTTATGGAATTGCAATTGCACATATTCACAGCAGAGCAGGCTCCAAATGTCACAGAGGACAGCATTCAAACATATTTACACGTTTATGCTTTTGGTAAATAACTATGGGGTAGGAGGAAAGAAATGTTGTTTACTTTGCTGCATTACTTGGGAAACTAAGTTTACAGTATATAATTGTTAATAAAATTAAATAAAGTAATAATAATCATAGGTAACTGCTCTAATCCCTAAGGCACACAAACAGTGGAGACCACCAGTCATGCAAGGGAAAGGAGAGCCCCCCGTGTAGGGCTGGGCACAGCAGGGCACACTGAAGTGTAGGAATTCCCAGAGAAGAGATTGAACCCTGCCAGATCCCCCCTTCTCCCTTCCCTCCAGACAGGAGTAGTAGCAGGAATTTGCTGATAAACTCACAGTTGCAAAAATCATCCTTGGCATGAACATAAATCATAACAAATGGGAACAGAACTTTTCCTGCAGTTTTACCTTAACAAGCTGGCCCAGCTAACACGCCATTTACAGCATTCCCATTGAAAATATGCCTGGGGAAAACACCTATTAACCCTTTCAAAGTAACGGAGAGTTACCACAAGGCCTTTTACAACCCAACATGCGTGACTTCCTCAGAGTCAAAAAAGTGATGTTTGCAGATTATCCACCAGTTCCTGAGCAGGAATCATCCTGAGAAGAAATAATCCACTCTTTAGGAATCAAGAGGTGCTAAAGATCATCCCCCTAATTACAGGCATCCCTGTGTCACTACCACCTCCCCACTGATGCTGAAGCAGCAGAATAAAACAAGTACTCAAAGGAAATAAAAACAGAGAGGGAAGCCTATGATTTAATCTGAGCTGGCCGTGAGATCTTCATCTACACCACACATGTAAGAACCTTCCTGTGGCCACAGAAACCCTCCTGGACAGTGAGGCCCAAACCACGCGGCTTTTACAGCCTGCCTGCTCTGGGCAGCCAAACCCTGGCCCTGTGGGGCAGCACCCTTCCAAAGGCCAATGTGTGCCCAGCTGTTTGCTGGCATCCATCACCATCTCCTGGACCCCACAGTTATACTCCAGGCTTCCAACACAGGTGGCTCCAAGGACAGGGAAATCAGAGCAGCACCTGATACAGGGACATGGCTGGGACATCGCACCAAGGCCATGGAATGGGGCATTCACCTGCCCTCCACAGACCCCTCGGAGGACAGACTGCAGGACTGCAGTACAGATTCTCCTCAGCAGGATCTTCCCCACAGATGAAATTTTGAAATTCTGCTAAGGAGCATTTACAGTGGTCCCAAGACAAACAAACTGGAAAGGCACCAGAAACCTCCATGCCAACCAAACGGGTTTTAAAAGAAAGCAACAGCAGCACCTACTACTTTCAAATGCTCATCGGTGTGTGATATTTGTCACAGATGTGTCTAAAAATGTTATTCAATCCTTGGCTTTGCTATAGGAAGGAGAGTATAGATAACTCAGTAATTACCTAGTAATACCAAAAAATTATGAACAGCACCTGAGACTTAGTGAAGCACTACAGTAGAACAATTCAGGAGGTACAGCAATGCAAAGCAAAATTTATCTTGCTCCACAACTGAACAGGAATGTCTACATTTAAGGCTTGAAGCAACTTGATTCAAATATTTATTTCTGATTCTACTGTAGAACTTCCAAAGCAAAACAGACCAACAGCATTTCCAGTTTTTAGAAAAACCAGCCAAAACTGAAACTTTTATAGGCCCACCCAGCACACCACCGAGAGCTGTGTGTCCCTCATGGAGCTCCCCCTGTACCCTCAGCCTGTGTACATTGACCACAGCCAGGCACCCAAAGAACAACTCCCTGGCCTGACTGCCTACAGAAAACCATTTCACTAAAGACTGCTCCCAGTTATGATTACTTCCACAATTAGATAATAACACACCAGAGAAATTCCCTGCTTCCACTAAATTTCATTGTAGATAGTTCTACAGATGGACGCTATCTATTACCTTGCTAATCCACCAGATCTAACCATCTAACACCTCCTGCCCCAAGGGTGAAGGAGGTGGTCAGACACCTATCCAGGGGGGACCAGGCTGGAGGCAGCTGTGGGATACACCAGAACTGGCCATTTCCCACGTCTGCTTTCAGCCCAGAAAACAGAGAGCTCATGCCTATCCTGGCACATGGCACAGCTGTGCTTCCCAACACTCCAGAGACAGTGAGCACAGAGGAGGATTTGGTGGGTAAATGAAAAGAAAACACAAAGTCAGGCTGTTCCCAGTGCAGGGAAGGCTGGCACTGAGCAGGGGATGGATAGAAACGGTGGACATACTCTTTACTGCAGCCCAGGGGTTCACAGGGCAGCTCTGGCACTGCTGCTGATTGATATGAAATTACAGATTCCTCACAGGATGCCCCAGTTTTGCCCATTGATTCAAGTGCCTCACAGTACCACAAAGCCTCCACAGACTCAGCCTCTTCCAGCCATTCAGAATAAATTTAATCCAATTATGGCTTTAAGGAAATGAGACAATAAACGCACCCCACTACTTTCACTCTCATATATCAGACCAGGAATTCTGCTTCTGTATATTTTTCCTCAGTAGCCCAAGTAAATGACAATTGCACCATCCTGAACTTTTATGTGTCATAAAAACCAGGCAGACCCCACAATTACTATTAACTCCAACACACAGAGCAAAAAGTTTTCTAAATTTTTGCAAGCCTGGAGACCGTGAAACATAGACTGTTCAGTCACTGCCATAACTTTTCCATTTAAACAGCTTTTGGTTTAATTAAGCCTGGAGAAGTTTTGCAGCTCAGAAGCCCTGAGCTTGTAAACCCAGGCCTTTTAAACTCAGTGAAGTCCAATTCCATTCTACAGTGTTACAGTCTATGCCTGATCTGGCATGAGCTAAGGAAAGCAGAGAGACACAGGCCTCACAACATTTCAATTCCAGAAGCACGCACTGCAACCATCAAGCTCAGCTCAGCGTCACCCAGCATCCCTGTCCCTGCTAGACGAGCTGCTGGGTACCCTGCACCCCAGAACACTTCCCAGACAGTGCTTCCAGCTCAGCCTGCAGTGCCCTACAAGCAGAGAGACTCCCAACACCTCTGGTTCCTGCAGTGGCACATCCCTGCCTTCTACATGCAGCAGTCCTGTCACCATTGCAGTGAGCATGGGGCTGCCAAGCCTTTCATTTCTTCCTCTTTTATCTACTTTAAATTATCATAATATTGTTCTATGCCAGTGGGCCTGCCCAGGGTCAGTGTCACATGCAGCCAGCCCGAGGAGAGCCTGCAGTCTCTCCTCAGCTCTCACCCCAAACTTCCCCTGCAGCAACAAGTGCCATCGGTTAATTATTCACTATGCAAATCATTTCCTTGTCACTTTGGAATGTGTTGTCGTTTCATTAGAACCTTTTCTCCGTAATGCCAAAAAAAGACATAACCCAGTTAAGTTATTCACCGTTACTATTCATTACTCCCGTCTCTCTTTCCCGTTACATCCCTTCCCTGAACCTGCTCTCCCGCACTTCATTATCTTTGTCACCCGTGTCCTGCTTCTCTCTTGCTCCGGGGCATATATTACCCACCTCAAAAAAAATCATCAAATGAAATTATTTCTTTCTAAAAGAAACAATCACATATTTTCCAAGACAACCATTTTACACAAACATTCCTGCATTTTTCTCTTCCATTATACCAACGTCTTAACAAACTGACTTGTTTGCAGCCGCAAACCAAAGTTCTGAATTCAAGAACTTTCCGTAAAAAGAAAACAAAAAGCTCTCTTTCGCCCATGATAACGCGGCAGCTCCCGAGGCCAGGCCGTGCGCTGACCGCGCACAGGGCGATGCCGCCCTCACCGCCGTGTGCTGCACCCGCACCGCCGGCCCTGCCCGGGGTCCCCGCCTGCTGCAGACCCCTCACCGCGGTACCGACCCTTACGGACACCGCACCCGCCTGCCCGGGGCACCGCGGAGCCGGCCGGGCAGCCCCGACCCACGGCCGAGCCCCCGGCCCGGCGCTCCCGAGCGGCCGCGGAAGCGCCCCTCGCCCCGCGGGCTCCGGGCTCCCGGCGGGGACACGCGTGCGGAGCCCCCGCGCCGGGCGCTACCGCCGGGGAAAGGACGCACGGGCACCGGGGCCGCGCCCCGGCCGCCGCTCCGGCCCCTGCTCCCGGGCCGCCGAGCGCGGCACCGCTCCCACCCCTCCCCGCGGAGCCGAGCGAGCCCCCCTTCCCCGCGGAGCCGCCCCGGCAGGGCCGCCGCCCGCTTCCCCCCCGCCGTCGGGCCGTGTCGCGGCCGCGGGCCTCGCCGCCGCACTCACCCCGGGCCTGCCGGCGGGGCCCTGCCGGCGCGGCCCGCCCGGCTCAGCGGCTCATGCTGACGGTGCCGCCGGCGCGGCGGGCGGAGGCAGCGGCGGCCCGGGCTCCCCGCGCCGGCCCCGGCCCCGCTTCCGCCGCCGCCCCCGCCCCGCCCGGAAGCGCCACCCGGCCCCGGCCCCGCCGGCAGCCCCGGGCCCGCGGGGAGCCCGGCCCGGCCCGGCCCAGCCCAGCCCGGCCCGGCCGCGCTCACCTAGTCCCGGTGCGGCCTCCCGCGCTCCGGGCACCGCGGGAGCGAGGGGAAGGCGCGGAGCGGGGCGGCGGCGCGGCGGGCTGCCCTCCCCCGGGGCCGCCCTCCCTCATCCTCCCCGCGGCGGAGCGGCCGGCGCCTCATGAGTCACCGAGCCCGAGCCCGGGCCCGCACACATGCCCGGCCCCGCCGCCTGCGGCCGGGGGAGGGACGGCAGGGGCGGCCTAGGGGCGGGCAGCGCTGCCCGCGGCCCGGCCGTGTCCGCAGAACACCCAGCGCGATTGCTCCAGACCCCCCAAACGCCGTCCCTGACGACACGATCCTCTAAAGATTTGCTTCCCAAAGCAGGTAGAAGGAGCCTGCTTTGCTCCCGGTTCCCGCTCTTCCTTCATCTTAGCAAGAGAAGCCGTTGCAGAGCGGTTGTTTTTGCCGGCGTGGCCCCAGCGAGGCCAGCCCGGAGGCTGCTGCGGGGGGTGGCATGCGGCTCCCCCGGCACCCACCCCGAGGACCTGCACCGCTCCCTGTCCCTCCAGAGCTGCAGGCCCATCACCGAGGCAACAGGTCAGCTCTGCCCCGTGCCACAGGGCAGGTATCGGTCTTGCCGTGTGGGTGACACTGACAGGAGAGTGCAGAAAAGGAGACACAAACAGTCTAGATCAACCAGAGGTGTACCAATGTGTCCCCTGCCAGGACACGCACCCAGGGCCATGTGCAAAGGAGGCTCATCAAGCCACTGTAGTGCTAACCACACTTCAGGAAAGACATAAGCAAACTGAAAAGATTCCAAGGAAGGGCAAAAATTACGAGATTTAAAAACGCGACTTACCATGGCAAGAGGAACTGATAAAGACGACTAAGGAAGAACCCATTTGATTTGTTTTGCCTATAAAAAGTCATTATAAACTTGATGGTTATCTACTGTTCTCTGCATTAACCCAGAGGACAGAAAAAGAGAGAGACACACCCCTAAGCATGTGCAGAGGCAGGCGGGCTGCCAGGCAAGGAGATGTATGGGGGCATGGGGAACGCTGGGTCCAGTCCCACCAGTGTCGGCTTGACGGGCAGTGGGATGAGAGCTCCAGGGACAGCAGTGGGGGTGAAAGCACGGAAAGAGCTGGAAGCAGCACCAAGAATGACTGAAGCACAGCAATGATAACCTGAAATTTAAGGGCACTATAAAGAGCAAGGAACACTTTTTCCTTGTATTTATGGCAGCGAGGACATGAAGATGGGCTTAAACTGCAGGGAGAGAGAGAATAAGGCTGGACTGAGAGGGGAAAAAGGACTGATAAGGTACTAAATCAAGGTTAGGCACTCTTCTGGAAGAGTGATTCAGGTACACTCCACTGTGCCTGGGGCAAGGGAACAGATAAAGTGACCTTCTGTGGTCCCTCTTCCAGCTCGCTCTTCCCCTGGCCCTGACAGGTTTACACTGTTTGATCTCATTTCTGTGTTACAGCAGCAGCCCAGTCGCTCCCCAGGCTCACAATAACCTCCTACACTGTTCATCCTTTCTCTTTTATTTTTGTGCCATTTGCCATAAAAGTGTCCTGTGCCTTTGAAAACTCGTTTGCAGTTCTGTCTATTTTACCATTTCAATAAAGTCAGTGGCAGCATTCTCTGACTTTGTCCCTTGTTGTCTAGGCAGCAGCAGTGTCTGAGCCAAACTCACACCCAAAACCTACAAATATTTGTGATGATTCCTGGAGGCATCTTGCTTAGTATTTTATTCCCAAGTATTCTAGCATATGAAGCAACTGCTTATTGATAAGGCTGATGGCATCTTACTGGTAAGGCTGAGCACATCTCACTGCATATACTTCCAAAAAAACTCAGTTATTCTCTTTTCCCTTAAACGTTTAGTTTCGATTTCTGTTTCCTTCCGTAGGGAACGAAGCAGAGTGCTGTTGCCTCATGGCGAGTACTCCAGCAGTTTCTGTTCCTCCCTGTTGCTAAATTTAACAGTGCCAGTTAACCAACACAGGGAAAACCCTTCCTGCCCTGGGCACAGGCTCTGCCCAGTGGCTCCAGCAGGCACCAAAGCGCAGGTGGGTCCCTGACCGCCTCCCTGTGGGTCCCTTGGGGTCAGGTTGCCAGATGATCAGCACTGCTGCCTCTCCACAGGAACATCGAGTACCACAGGGAACTTCCTAGAGGCTTAACCGCTCCGTGATTCAGGAAGCACTATAAAACAGACGTGTCACACACACACAGCTCCACCTCCAAAGAGCTTTCTCCTCGCTGTGGTTATGAAAGAGCCATCAAATAAATGAGTGTTCATGGAGAGAAAGAGTGGGACTCCTTCACAGGGGCTCTGCTGCCAGCATAGCCTACTCTGTGCAAAACAACATCCTAATGTCTGTGAGGAGGCAATTTTGTCCCATAGTTGTTTCACATCGGCCCTGCACCAGCAGGGACTGCAGCACACAGCGAGGGTCTGAGGGCTGCTGCAAGGATTGGGTACCACAGGTACCGTGCACATTAGAAACCAAAGCACAAAAACTATGAAGGCTTTTCTGTGGTTAAGTTTTCAAATTGGGTCTGATCTCCCTTCCAGCTCCCTTCACAGCTCAGGCCAGTGCCCCAGCCCAGCACGGGCACTTCACTGAAGGGCTGCCCCACTGCTCTCCTCCTGTGGGGAAACACCAGATACTCCACAGACCTCTGTCCTTTACACCTTACACTTCTTGATGACTTTATTCTGAATCCTCATCCCTCTCTCTTTTACTATTTTCAGCATTACTGGCACGTTACCATCTCTCTCCAGGAGCACGTGGTGGCCACAGCAGCCCTTGGGGCTAGGTGCTGTGACAAGCAGCGGTCATGCAGTGGTGCCCTGTTGCCAGAAAATAAACACCAAACTCCCTCCCACCCTCCTTCCCCCCAGGCTCCCATATTCAGCCATGGTTTAATTTCAGCCTCTCTCTGTTGCTGCAGACTGGGATTCCCATGCCACCTGTTTTTTTAAATTGGGATGTTCATCCCTAGCCAACAGGAATAGCAGCCTCCAAGGAAGACAAAGAAAGAGACAAGGAAAAAAACAATTTAAAAGACAAGGAAAAAGACAAAGAGTTCACCTCCAGTGTCAGGTGGTGTTAAACATCTTTTAACACAGACACCTAAGCAGAGGGTTATGTTTTGTGAGATGAAGTAATAATGAATAATTCCTCTCTTGACTTTGGGAGACAGATTTAGTTACCTGGTCTCAAGATGTAACTCCAGCTGCTTCCTTCGTGAGGCTTTTTGTTCTATTACACAGCTTGGATGGGATATAATTAACTTTGCTTTTTTTGTGCTCTAATCACCCCTGCAACAGAGCAAGCAGCACTTTGGAAACAAAATGGGTTTAGTGAGCATCCCTCCTGAGAGCTGCCCAGCCTCAGGAACATCCGGGCATGCTGCATGCCCGAGGGAGTGCAGGCACCTCTCTGCCTGGGAGAGCTTTCTGATACCTGCTGGTTAGCTCTTACGGCTTTTTTCTAGAAACTGGAGACTGAAAGGACAAAGAAGCATTCCATTTTCTTTCAGAAAAATGTCGTGTTCTTACACTTGTGTTTCAGTGAAGTTTAATCCTGATCAGAATAAAATCCACGACAATTAGTATCCCATCATATTTTATATTTACCAGCCTCACTGTGGTGCAGTGCAGATGTCCCCTCAGACAGCGCAGCCCTGGCTGCACAGCCCCGATGGGCTCTGCGAGCGAACATTGTGCTGGGCCATTTGTGCTCTTCCTGTTCCCGTTCAAGCACAAAGAACTCCGTGAGCCATTTCCTCCCTGAGAACCGACATCACCGCGCCGGGCATTTTCAAAGCACTTGTTCTGGTCAAAGAGTTTCTGTACAAACTCCTCCCTGCCCAAATTCTTCTTAAATGATGGCATAGGACAGTGTCTGCACAAGTGACCTTTCCTATACACAGAGCTTAGGCCTTTCCTAACAAACAACCAGTGCCTAAGCTGTGCGTCCTGGTGCTGCCTGGGCATCGGCAGCATGGTGGGGGTGTGGGTGCCAGCTGCTCCCACTGGAAGGGCAGCTCCCACTCTACCCCTGGTCGCAGGGCTGAGCTCCATAGGGAGTGTTTGGTTGCATTGGTAATTAGGCTTATTTCATTTCATTTTCCCATCTAAGTCCATTTTCACGTGGGAACAACCTGCCCACTGTGTTGGGTGCTGCTCCCTGCAGTGGGAGGCACTGCCTCAAGTGCTGGTGTCTGCTGGGAACCCCGCTTGGACACTTCCCCATGGCACAAGGCACAGCCCCAGTCTGTCTTAGCGCTGGGAGACTGGAGCTGTGTCCTGGGCACCTGTGATGGCATTTCTCACTGTATCCTGCAAAGTGAATGCATTCCATTTACACTGGTTTATGCACATTACAGGGGATCAAACCCTAGGGCACAGGTGTCAGGCACAAGCTCTGTCATAACAAAATGTCCAGGCAGGGCAAGGTAAAGAGGAAACTGTAATGAAATCTCAGATCCAGGGGTCTCCCGGATCATCATCCAATACCAACAACAATCACCACCTGGGATTCCAAGCACCCAACAGACTAATTACATTACAGCAAAGATAAAGAAATATGTCATTGCACACTCAGCATTGTGTGCCACTCAACTCAGAAGACATAAACCAGTACTAGAGGACAAAGAGAAATATTGTGTGCTGAGGAAGTTTTTTGAGAGATATTTCGTGTTTTAGAGTCCCTATGTGCTGTTGCAACCGGAGCAAGAAAGAGCAGCTCTCCTGGCTGAGTGCAGCCCTGGTGCTACTGAGGTGAGAGGCTGACCTACGAAAATGGTGCCAAGGTGCCTGCCCTTCCCTCTGAGCCCGGCAGGGCCAGTGGTCACCCGGAGCATGGCACTGGGACACCAGCATGTCCCAGAGCCCGACATGACGGTGGCTGTGGGTATCCTCTTCACAGCTGCACCTCGAGCAGAACAAAAGCACTTCCTCACTGCAGGGCTCCCACTCATAAGGGGCACAGGGGACTCCGTACCTGGCCTCACACACAGACAGAAACCACAGTGCAAATCCACCCGAGCTCCAAGTATGTCCTTCATTTCATCTCACCAAAAAGCTGCAATACAGCAGTCACAGAATCAGCCTATACTCTGATTTTCCTTCTCTCCTTGAGCCTTTATTAAAGGCAGACACAGGAGTTGCTTCAAACCCGGACTGAACACGACTGGGACCCTGGAGAAGCTGTTTGCTTCCTGATGCCCTTATTTGTGCAACACTGGTGAAGCTCAAGTTCCCCAAAAAGGTCTGACACAAGCTCCAGCGCTGCCGCCGCAGAAGGCCCTGCTGCCTCCCTGCTCTTCCGGATCCTGCTCCCGCGGCTGCTGCACGGCACACGCAGCCATTGCTTCCCCGCCAGGCCAGAGCACATTTGTTTTAATGATCTCATCTGCATGTGCATTTTTGTAAATGTAATGCACAAATTTATGACTTGGCCCTTACACCGTTTTGTTCTTTTATTTTAAAGCCTCCTGCTACTACTATGTGATAGTATTTTTATTGAAAGCAATAAAATACTTATAATCTCTTCTAGTCTACAAGCACATAAATGAGCAAAATCCACACTGCAAATTCCCAGCAAGTAACTGTGATACATGTTACAGCTTTTGCACTTTCTGCACAGGCAATTTCTTTCCTTCTCTGCAGCTCATGCTGGAGCCCCTCCAGCAGTGCCTGGTTGCTCCCCCAGCCCCATGGCAGCAGCGTGGGTGCTCAGCCCAGTGGCTGCTGCGTGCAATCCAACATGATGCTTAGTCACGGAAAACTGGCGGGACGTTCACCAGCAGCAGCAGATTTCACGGCATGAAGCTGAGGGTCACTCTCAGAGGATTAATGTCATTTTAATCTCCCATGTGCTTAACTAACACCCCCCAGAGTGCCAGAGCAGGGCTGAGGAGTGATGCACCAGGGGTGGACATCCACCTGCCTTGCCCAGGGCTGGCAGGACCCTGCGTAGGAGCAGCACTCGTCCCCATTGGGAAATGCACCCAAAGTGGGGCACAGCCATGATGGGGGTGCCTCACCAGCCCTGTCTCCACTCTACCGCCAGAACAGAACACATGTTAAACCAGCTCACAGGGCTCTTGTAAGCCTGTGAAAACTTCTCTCTCAACTTTTCCAGCACAGTAAGCACCACAGGTGATGAATTGATAAAATTGTAGTAAAAGCAGAAGAAAAGAGAAGATGCAGCCGCCGGCGCCATGGCAGTGGCTCCCGCGCCGCGCTTGTCCCGCGTGTCCCTGGGAGCAGCTTGGGGCTCACTCAGGGTGGAGCTCCACACCACAGGGGTTCCAGCGGACCCCCAGCACGCGCCACAGAGGGTCTGACTGCCACTTTTAATGCTCTTCAGAACCACAGAGTTTTGTTACTCATGCCTTGCATAAAAGCATCTTGCATTTAGTGTTCATTTCTCTAATATATTATTTAAGTCTTCACTAACTCAAGATAGCGATACTCATATGCGAAAGCAGCAAAACGAAAGACGACAATAAAACCGTCCAGCTTTGCAAACAACTCACCGTCCGTTTGCCGGACAGCCGCGCACTGTCCCTGGCTGCGATCTGCGGGCTCGCGAGGCCCCACGCTGGGGCGAGTGGCTCTGTCTGCACCCTGGGGCCTCCTGCACCGGTGGCACTGGGGGCCAGCAGCCGCTGCTGGCACAGCCACCGCCTCCACGGTGCCGCCGGGGCCAATTACAACCTGCTGCTCTGTGTGACCGCAGCACGGCGGCCTGGCGAGGGGGAAGCGGTGACAGGCCAGAGAATGACACTTACCAAACCTATGGGCCCAAGGGTTTGAAGTGAGCCCTACGTGCAGCGGTAACCACGGCCACGGGCTGGGCTTTGCATATATATTTTCTTAAGGAAGAAAAAATTACTTTCTGCTAAGAAAAAAGGACATGCCAGAGGAAGTGCTTTGCATGGTGGCTGCAGCCCAGCTCGCTGACGGGGAGCTCACGTCAGGGACACGGACACGCGGTTTGAAGCGCTCCGGTTGCAGATGTCTCCCTGTAAGCCATTAATCTGCCTGCTGGCAGCTGGCGGGGGAAACAGGCTTGGGCCGCTGACATGGGCCATCGCCCACGGTCCCTGGAAATGGGGCAATGGCTGGGGCGGCGTCCCCGGGACTCCTTCCTGCTGCAAGCCGCAGATAACGGCTGCCTGGCCAGCGTGCCACCGCCAGCACCCACAGCATGGCTGGCCCCGCCAACCAGGGACTTTCAGGCCCATTTTTGCTATTTCTGCTGTGGTTACCACCATCTCCTGGCTTCCAAAGCCAGCAGCCCTTCCGCCCAAAGCTCTGCTGCACTCAGAGCCAGAAGTGTCCCTCGCTCAGCCCAGGGGGAAAATGCCACGGTGGCCCATCTTCACTGGTCATGCCAGCTTTGGTGAACACGTGGAGTGGCTCCCACCCCCGGCAGCGTCCATGGTGGGCACGGCCCAGGCAAGGGGTGCGTGGGCAGCAGCCGAGAGCCCCAGTGTGGGCACCGCTGCCGTGGAAGGCCACGTGGCTCTGCTCGGCTGTGCCAGCTGCTCCCCACAGCCAGAGCACGAGGGCTCGTACCCACAGTTGCTGCGCCGGGAGCAGAGCTGCCTCTTGTGGGACCTGGGCCCTGCACTGCCCGAGCTCGGGGCTGCTGGAGGCGCAGCTGGAGGTGCAACACGCGGTTAAGCAGCCTGGAAGTGCTGCCGAGGGACGCTGCAGCCAGCATGGCCATGCACAGGATTTCCTGTCATTTCTTTCCGCTCCTCCACCAGTGTCCCCCTCTGCTCCTGCCCTGCGTTAGAGCGCTGCTGGATTCACCATCCCACCCTGCGGGGTACTGCAGGAGTTAAGGGAACAGCTTTCCATGAGTCCCCGAGCCTGGCTCATGGCAGGTACCAGCCAGCCCTGGCCTGGCACAGCCCCAGCTCGGCCGCAGCACTCGCAGCAGAGTGGGGGGAGCGTGTCTCTGTCTGCACAGCTTCCTCACTGAGGCTGCCGCCAGAACTGCCCCGTAGTGAAAAAGACAAAGCCTGAGTCCTGATTTCCATCACTAATAAATAATAAAATCAATTGCAGAGAGTAAATGATACAATGATTTGATTTTACTAGGATTTGGAATAATCACCTGAGAGATATCCATTCCTATTACAGAATTTTGTGTGTTTTGGCAGGGATAGGCATACTTTGCATGAGGAATCTCCTCCCATCTGAAGCCTTTTTCCAAGCAAAGCATGGTCACCCTGGGCTTTCCAGAGATTCAGCAGCCTGGTCAGAGTAAAACCCCTGATGAGGGTGAAGGGTACCCAGAAATTTCACCCAGAGAGATACAAGAGATAAAATTTCCCATGGTTGTCAGCTATCTGTGCAGGAACCCAACATCCTTAAGGCCTCCACCAGAAAAGAGGCATCCATGGAGAGGGGCCCTAGTCTAGTCTGAAAATCATGGCTGAACTGACAGATTTTCTCCTTTCTCCTGGTACAGCTCTGGCACTGCCGGGCACAGTGCATTAGCAACACCCCCGTTTAACCTGACATGAATACCCAGGCTATAAACAGAGAGCAGAGCCCGTCCGCCTTCCCTGTGGTGTCAGACATGCAGCAGGGGGAGTCTTCATGCTCTGCTGAATGAGTAAAACTGCTCACTAAATACTGATCACAGACGCACTTGTTGGCACATCATTACTCAGGCCACGGTTCGCTTTGCCGTGTTGGTTCTGAATTGAGCTAAAGTGTTGCTGGCCCCAGACCGCGCAGGGTGAGCAGTGGTGGTGGGACATGTGACAGCACTGCCTAGCTTTTTTCCTTTGTTTTGTTATTGTTCCTGAAGAGTCCAAAGCCTGAGGCTTTTCTTAGGCTGCAATTATTAAAATAATTAGTTCCTTCAGAAAGGTTTTCTTGTCTCTCAGCTCAGATGCCCTCCTGCGGGGGTGGCAGGGGAAGGACAGCAGGGACTGAGCACAGTGTCACCGTCTGCCTCTTGCCTGCGCTGGAACACCCCGAGCCTGCCAGCTCAGCGACCCTGCCACCTGCTCCCGGCCGGAGCCACGGCCCGCGGGACGGCTGCGGCCGAGGTGCCCTGTCACAAACACGGACACCACACCCGAGAGCAGAGCTGAACAAAGGCTTCCTCTCCTTGCAAATGTCACCAGTGCCTGCGAGCTCTGTGGAGGAGCATCTCTGGAGGGGACTGGGGATGTGTCTGCTCCCGGCCGTGCTGTCCCGAGGGCAGGTGTCCGCATCAGGGGCTGTGCCACTGGCAGCAGCAAAGTCATCGTGCTGCTGAAGGGGTTTCTGTTCCCAACATTGCAGTAGCTTTAATTCTTTCTCAATAAAGCTGACAGCGTCTGACCAATCACCCAACTCCATTCTTCTCATTATTTTTCTAAATTTTGGTCATGTCTTTGTCTTTCTTTTGAAAACTAATGACTGTAAAAGTTTTCAGGGGCAGGAGCATTTTGTTTTGCTTGCAAAGAATGAGGAGCCTCTGGTTAATCTGTAAAAGATTATCTGAATCAGAGGAAGTGTGGGAAACATATGGACAATCTCGTCTCTCCCTCATTAGGAGATAAAGTGTCCTCGCTCCCCATTTTCACCCCAGCACTGGAGATAACAGCTTTGCCTTCCTGCTGGATATCGTGTCAAACAGATCCAGATTGGAAACAAAGGTCTCTTCCCTGATATGGGAACCAGGAGCAGGATCCGCATGTTTTTATATTAAACCCCAGTGTGAAATAATAATAAAGTGACCCTTTTGTACCTTCTTGTGTTGTTCAGGCAGCTTTTGTATTTTCTGTGAGGAATTGTATAACCGAGGCAGACCTGTGCCGTGGGCACACCAGCCTGGCTGGCACTGGGCAGGAGTGGGAGCATCTCAACATCCCTGAGCTCCATCCCATAGAGGATTGTTTCAGTCCAACCATAAAGGAGCAAGGGGCTGGCTCAAAAATAAAACATGTAGTTCCCAACAGTGAAATTCATATGTAAATGCAAAGTGCACCAGGTAAAATGACAGACACTTATTTGCTTTGTTTGGCATTTTTTTCCTTTCAAAAGGTAGATCCCAAACAAGTGATGCTACTAAAGGCATTCCTGCTGTATTCTTTGCCTTTTTTTCCTCTTTTTCTTTTTTACTAAATGTATCCAGGTATGAAATAAAAGATATCTTTAAGAAATTTGCAAGTTTTCAGGCACTTTATTTAATTTTCTTTTTCAATCCTACATGTTATCATCCCAGTGCCTGGCAAAGAGCCAGTGGAACTCCATTCCTTCCCTGCCTTTCACAGCCTCCCTGGGCTTCCAGAGCAATGGCACGTTCCTGCCCGCACCAATGCAGCCAAATCAAATATTAACTCCTAGAAATGTTCCTCATTTCTCTCACATATCATCTGGGTGAGGCTCCCCAGGCTCTGAAGTTTGCCGGTACCGCGGTGCCTGTGATGCTGAGGCGCATTCTGGCACATTTCCCCTCCAGAGGAGAGCGCTCCCGCCCCGGAGCGGGGGTGCAGGCGGGGGTTGGACCCGCATCTCCTGCCGCCCTCAGCACGCAGGCATCGCATCTTGTACAACCAGGATTCAGGCACTTTGATCTCATCTCCAAATCTACTATTTCAAATCTGAGCTGCCCAGCTGTGGGGGTTGTGCGGGGCATTGCCTGTCCCCTAAATGACAGAGGCATCAATAGTTCACAGCCACATTTAGAAACAAAGAAATTCTTCAGGGAAAAACCACAGCCAACTACTTATTAGTTACTCTCAATATTTAACTCAAAGCACGGCTGCTGCTGAGCAAGAAACACTGCTCTGGTGAAAGCTCTGGAGTTTTACCAGCATATCCCTTTTGCTTCCAGGGAATTTGTGCGTCTGTGAGTCAAAACAGTCAGGTTTAAAAGTATTCTGCTTTAAAACTGCCAAGGGGCACAAGTGGAAGCACGAGGTGAGTCTGCCTTCACACAGAACACAGCAATTCCAGATGTGGAGATGTTTCTAAAGGACAACAATAACGCACAGCCTTTCATACAGCCCCACACAATGTAACCCAGCCATGCTCCAGCACTGCCACAGACCGGCAGGCAGTGACAGGGAGAAACAGTCCCCTCCTGCCAAGCAGGGACATTAAGATGACGTTGCAAAGTCTGATTTCATTTCCACATGACCATGCAGGGTTGTTGCTACTTGGCCTACACACACACTGAAACATTACAGTATAAGGAGCGAGGCAGACGCGGCTTAGTGACCCCCATATTTTTCGCCAAATAACAAGGATGCTATTTTTTTCCCCGTGTTTTAGCAAGCTCTGGCCCCAGCAGTGCCCAGCTCCAGCCTGACACTCTTCGACAGCACCCTATTACTCGCAAACCGGTGTAAATGTCACATGCCTTCCACCAGCTCCGGCAAAGCCGAATCCGTGCCGCTCCCCTCTTAGAACGCCAGGCTCGTGTGCCAAGAGGGAAATGCTGCTCCAGACCTCCCAGAGGGCCCTGCCCTGGTGGGAGGGTGAGGTCAGGGGCAGTGCCAGGGCTGGGCTCTGACGGACCGGGGCACGGGTGGGCAGTGGGAGCACGGCAGG
Organism: Corvus cornix cornix; assembly: GCF_000738735.6. Taxonomy (NCBI): domain Eukaryota; kingdom Metazoa; phylum Chordata; class Aves; order Passeriformes; family Corvidae; genus Corvus; species Corvus cornix. The sequence goes on along the minus strand of NC_046339.1, from coordinate 564,676 downwards.
GAGGCAAAACACAGCCAGCGGCTCTGCGGGAGCGCTGCGAAGCCTCTCCAGCACCTACGGGACATCGTGTCACAAACCTTCCTGCACACAGCCAAGTGCCGCGGAACGCCCTGCCCTGCCCAGCCCTGCCGCGCCTGCTGAGCGCCGGGCCGCGGGACACGGCTGCGGGGACAGGGCTGCGGGGACAGGGCCGTGGGACAGGGCTGCGGGGACACGGCCGTGGGGACAGGGCTGGGGACACGGCTGCGGGGACAGGGCTGCGGGGACAGGGCTGCGGGGACAGGCTGCGGGGACACGGCTGCGGGGACAGGGCCGCGGGGACAGGGCCGTGGGGACACGGCTGCGGGGACAGGGCTGCGGGGACAGGGCCGTGGGGACAGGGCTGCGGGGACACGGCCGTGGGGACAGGGCTGCGGGGACGGCTGCGGGGACACGGCTGCGGGGACACGGCTGCGGGGACAGGGCTGCGGGGACACGGCTGGGGACACGGCTGGGGACAGGGCTGTGGGGACACGGCTGCGGGGACACGGCCGCGGGCACCCCCAGCTCCTTCCCTGTGCCCGGCGCTGCTCCCCACAGCGAAGCGCAATCCCTGCGGTGCCGGAGCACGAGGGGTTGGGAACTCCGGTGCCAAGGCACAGCCACGAGCACTCAGAGCCGGACAGTCCCGGCGAGCGGCGTTTGGGGCCGCTGTTCCTGGGGACGGGCAGGGGAGCGGAGCAGGACCTGCCCCGGCTGCTGCCGCCGGAGCCCTCGGCACCGCCGCCCGGAGCCGGCTCGGGGCCGGGGAACAGCCGGGAGCCGCATGGCAGCTGCTGCTCCAGGGCAGGGTGCTGGGCTGGGCTGAAGGAAACAGAGCCGCCGGTGCGCTCTGTGACGGGACGGAGCGCAGCCAACCCGGCGGGACGGCGGCTCGGGCCATGCGGGGGAGAAAGGGGGTGCTCAGGTGGTGTGGGACAGCCAAGACCCTTCATGTCCCTGTCTGGGAGAGGGCACTGTCTTTTTGTCACTTCATTGAAGCGATGCCAAAAGGTTTCCTCCAGCCTTGCAAACACTCAAATCAATATTTCTGTCTCTTCAGGAAACCACAGTCCTCAATTTCTTCAGAAAACACTGCTAATTCACACGGGTCTAGTTGAGACCGACTTTCAGATACATCGTCTGCTATGAGACACCCTCCAAACAAGCATTTTATAGCACATGTTTTCGCAGCCTGAGGAATTAGCCAACACAGATAAAGTATTTTGGGGTAGGTATTGGGTTCACAGCATGTGAGAGGCCACATTACTTCACTGGAACAACTTCTCTGGCTGACAGCCCTCATCTGGATGCGCCAGCCCCATCCTGTCCTGCCCAAAGTAAAACAATCAGAATAAAAATATAGGAAGACAACAAAAGTGTTGTTTCTGTCTTGCTCTCATCACGGCCATGTCAAAAAAAGACAATTTCAGGGTTTTTTTTCTGTAATCGCACATTGCTCAAGAACTGCAAACAGAATGATGGACCCCCAGTTAACCAAAGCATGGTGACGAGCACAGACCCCACAGACAGACAGAGGGCAGACGGAACACACCACCCACTTCACTCTGACACCAACCAAGAACTTCCATGATCTGCTTTTCTATGACACAGCTGTTCATAGAACATCCATCCCGTTTGTCAGTGTCCAGGCTCCTGGCTGTATTCCAGTGGGGCACAGCCCTTCCACAACCTGCCGTGCCGTGGACAGAAAACCAGAGCAGTGCTTGCCCAGTACAGACCAGTTGGTGCAATGGGCATACTGGGATGGAGGGCAGCATCCCCAGAGCCAGGGTTAATGATCAGCTCATTCTGCAAACACCATCTGGATTCTCTAACTCAGTATTTAAAGTTGTACTCCTTCTAATTAAGTGGTGACTATAGCTACATGTCGTAAAAATCAGATTGCAGGTAACTAATCATTAGCTCATATTTTAATTGTTTTTTTTTACTAAAAAGGGCATACTTTGTATCTTGTGCTTTTGAAAAGGATATAAAGAAAGATATGGAAGATACTATTACAGAAGGCGAGAAAAACAAATAAGAAGTGGCACATCCAGACAGTGAGTCCATTGAACAGGTTTACAGTCTGTATGTTACAGGCATGAAGCAGAAACCATCTTTAAAATAAGATTTAAGGAGCCCAAGGAATCAAAATCAAGCCTGTCATACTAAGAAATACTGTTGGAGAAACTTATGTTAAATGCTGTCAGTACAACAGGCTGAATCACTGTAATGACAGGCAGCAGCTTTAAGAAAAACTGATTTTTCTGATATAATTCAATATAGGAATAAAGTAGTGTCAAGCCACTACAAGTAGCTAAGAGGAAGCATTTAACTATGTTTATCTGTGTAAAGCTATACTGGGTGCTATACAGAGTGGTCTGAAAAGCATTTTGGGAGGTAAGCAGGCATATTCTTCCTCGCACAGGCAGCAGGTCTGGAAAAGCTGCTTTCATAAATATAGCAAAAGTCACACCAAACCCCTTGGAACCTTGTGTGTCACAGTAAGCAGAGGAACTGCTAATGAGAACAGGATAAGTGTAACTAAACATTCATCCCTCTCTATTTATTTTATTACAAGGTCAATTCTGATTTTATTTCTTCCCTTGCCAAGTTATACCAAACTCTCTGCCCAAAGGTGTTGCAGGCAGGAGAAAACAAAGACTGAATTAATCTCTGATGGGAACAGGAAAAGTCATTTTGGAATCCTTTGAGGTTACTACTGAAATCCTTCTAGGAAAGAAAAGAAATCAAAGCAGAGGAGAGAGCATCTGCTCATCAACTCCAGCTCCATGCACAGGATGAGGATGAAGGACGTGCACTGGTCCTGGGGGAAGGCAAGGATGAGGCTGGTACAGACACTTGGAGGTCACAGCACTCCTCCTGAAACACAACCAAACCCCGAGTTCAGAGGGATTTTATGCAAATCAAGCCATCTAAAGCATCTTGTGACACTTCTCTACGTGAAGCAAAATGAGCAGCATGAAGCACCACCATTTTGTAACAAGTGCTCTGAAATGCACAACAACTAATTAAAAGGAAATAAGAAAAAACACCCTGAAAGCCAAATGGGCACTGAAAATAAATTGCTCCCAGATCAGGGAAAGCTTATTTCTCTGTACAGAACTATAGACACAAACCTCAGATAAGGCAGCATTTCTTAGGGTGGTCAATAGCTAAAGCAATCCCTGCAAAAATACTGGGTCAAAATACAAAGAAACTAGAATGTTGCCATATACCATAAAGAAAAATAATCATTAGGATGATAAAGTACTTCCTCTCCAGTCAAAAATATATTGCTAGATATAAAATTATGGCAGTTGAACCTCATACATGAGTTTTTAAATTCAGGCCTCTGTAGAAATGTGCTCTAACACGACGATTTTTGTTTTCCCTGGCTGCTGCTCACCCTGGAGAGCCCCCAGCCATTGTGCTCCTGCAGGAGGAGGATTTCCGCTTGTAAACCTGCCAGGGAAACACAACCAGGCATCCCAGGAGCTGTGTTTCGTTAGGAGAATGGAAAACCCCTCAAGCGCCAGGAGCTGTTCAACAACAAAGCAGATGTGAGCGGCCCAGGGTCCACCAGGTTAAGTCATGTTTGTTTGGAGACTCTCCATAGGCTCACCAGGGGAAAGGAGACACAGGGACTGTTTGTTTAAAGAAAAAAAGAGAAAGTCCCAATTACTTTTAAAACTACCATCCCAAGGATGGAGGGAGCCCATGGAATGATTCACACATCCCAAGCCATTTGCCAGATCAGCCGAAGACAGAAGTGCCGTGTGTCCCTGCAGAGCCTGGGAGGCAGCTCCAGGCTGGTGCCTTGGCTTACAGCTGCTCCTTGTCCTTCCATTTACAGGGCATACTTCTGAGTAGTTTTACTTGTAATCCAGATCTAGGGATTAGTTTTTTGTACATTGCCTCTCAGTTACTACAACTGCAGAAGCCACAGGCCCTGCTTCCATGTGCCACATTTCACCACCTTCCTGCCTTAGCACAGACCAGTTTCCCCTCATGTTGCTGCATGAACGCTGAACACACATTTCCGTTGCTAGATAAACCAAACTGGGTCACTTTATTTCTCTACAGTAACTCCTGATTCCATCTGACTGTCCCACCACAGCCCAACACCACAGTGCACATACAAGCTCTCTCTCCAGCAGATCACTGAGCCAGGCTTTCCCGAGAAATGCCACATTCAGCAGTAATTTCTTCTGCTGTAACTTACTTAGTTATAAAAGAGACCTTTAAGAACTGCCACCTCATTCTTACCTGTTCAGCCTGCTCCTTCCTCGTGCACCTGTGGCCCCCACCACCACAGCGGGCAGGGAGCGCAGGATCCTTGTGCAGGCAGGGAAGCAGCCCCACGGTTCCGATTTAACCCCTTTGGGCCCCACATCCTGTCTGATGGAGCTCCTGGGCCAGGTGGGATCCGTTCCCTCGTCTGGCTCGTCAGCACTGCCGCTGCTCCAGCCCCTCACTGGGCAGGGACACTGCCAGCCCCTGCCCAGCCCCTGCCCAGCACTGCATCACCTGGCTGCCTGGCTTAACAGCTCCCTCAGTGAATTTCCCCCGGGGTGTTTGGAAAGCTGGGCTGTGCCTGGCTCAGTCCCCACCTCTCCCATCAGAAAGAAGGAATTGGGCCAGCAGCAAGTGGGCTGTGTCTGTTCCTGAGCGGCATTCACCAAACAGAGCAGGTCTCTGGGAAGGAAAAAGAATTCCTAAGACCAAGCCTTGGAGCAGCCGAGAGCACAGGATTTATTTCAAAAGGCAGCAGGCAAGCTGCTGGATTGCTTTATTTATCAAATAATTTAATTATTTCATCTGGGTGGTTATTTGTGAGACCTTCCATCCTGTGACTCTTATGTGGCTGTGTCAGGAAATGAGGCAAGAGTGCAAGAATGAACAAAGCAGCAGTTAAATGTTCCACTTCACTTATGTGGGTCAAAATCTCGATAAGACACAGAAGACTGAAAGGAAGATGAGTCTTACAGGCACCTTGCCCTGACATCAGATCCCTGCAGAGCTCTGCCCCCAGGTGTTTGTGTGCTCAGCTCAGACCCTGATGCTGCTGATCCAAAAGCTGCTTTGAACAAACATGTAAAGCTGTAGGTGTTTGTAAGTGTGTTGCTGCACACCTCAGGTGCTGCTGGGGTGAGCACACCTCACTGGGCAAAGGAGAGCGTTGGGCTGACATACAGACTGCCCAGAGGGTAAAGTTCCTCCTGGGCTCTAGGAAGATTATTTTTAGCTTAAATATTTTTAGAAAGTGAAAACCAAATTGAAAGCAAGCAGAAGTCAGCTGAATTAGTAACTTCATTACTGTCAACATGAGCAGTTAAATGCTGAATCGCCGTGTGGCAGTGGCATGGTCAGGACACCCTGGTGGGAATCGATGCAGAGGCCGTCAGCTCCTTGCAGATGTCCAGGGCTGGACAGGCAGCCACCCCTCACACAGCACAGTGCTGAATCCACGGCCCCTGTGGCAGCCTGTGGGCAGTCTTGTTCTTCTGGAGACATGTTCCCATAAATCATTGTTAAAATAATGCAGAGCAGGAGCTGCTGTGGCACAGAGCACTGCAGAGAACTGGGGGCAAGGAGCAGAGGCACCTGAGCCCAGAGCAGCACTGCCTGGGCAGTGGCAGGGCGGCAGGTGATGGGAACAAAGGCAAACCCTGGAAATTCCCTCTAAATGTCAGGAAAAACATTGTAGGATGTTTGACACATTCCAAGCTGCAGAGGATCTGAGGTTTGGTTGGGTTTGGAATGAATAAGAAGTAGATCCATGTGCTGTCTCGTGGGTGTGGAGCTGGTTGTGAATTCCCTCCAAAGACAGGTTCCTGCAGCTCCGTCCCATCCAAGCAGGATCTGCTGGAGAGCAGCTCTCCCTGTCCAGCTGCCACGTCACGCACATGAAGAGGTGACAGTGTAGCCAGTGTCTTGGCCCTGTGTTTGCCCAGGAAAGCGGCTGCGGGCCTGGGAACGCTGAGCTGGGCCGGGCAGAGCCGGCCGGCCGCAGCCCCTCGCCCTGCCCACGCTGCTCTGCCCAGGAACAGTTATTTTTAGGTCACTTACCGCCACTAAAACATACTTGGACTGCTTTCAGGCTGACTCACAGCTGAATTCCTGTTCTGGAGGCATTTTCAGTCCACACCCAAAATAAGGGAAGACAAAACAAAATTAAACAAAAAACTCCACTGTCTGGATCAGAACCAAAGCCCAAAGCCCGTGTCCAGCTGTACTAATGCCGGTCCCTGCCGCCCAAGTGTGGCTCTGCCTGGGGTGAACCTGCACCCACAACCCACAACCCCATTGCTCATACCCACACCTGCACCCACCTTAGCCCTGCTTAGCCCAGCTCAGTTTAACCAGGTAGTGCTTTGGAGCTTTATTAATTTTAATTTGTCCATGCACTATTCAGGAGCAGAAGAATTAAGCAGAGAGGAACATGTATGTCATTGTTGAATATGTTGAATGTAGTGGTTTTTATTCTATTTTATCACATTTTTAATTGCAAGACCAGCAGCACCACAGTAAACTGTGTAAAGATCAGAACTTTCACTCATTAGTTTAGGGAAAGGGAAGTCATGGAGACTTTAGAGACTGCCACTAACCAAAGGTACAAACCAGGGTTGTCTCAGAAGGGGGAATGGACCAGAGCCCAGCAGGTCTTTGAATCCCTTTGAGGTGCCTGGGCTGTGTCTGGAGCTCCCCAGCTGGAGAGAACCTGCCGTGACCAGTGCAGGTCACAGGCGACCAGGCACGTGCTGGGCAAAACCAGCATCACTGTGATGAAACCAGGTGATAGGATGCTGGGAGCTCTGTTCAGCACTGGGATCCCAAGACACAGGCACTAGCTCTGCCTTTGCACCTTTCTGATGATGGATCCATGGTATATATTGACAGAAAGAGCGTGTATTTGAGGCTGATGATTACCCGTGGGCAAATGCCGTGCCAGTGTGTACACAAGCAGGAACCCAGAGTGACTCAGTCACTTAGGAGGAGCAGATGCCCCTACTCACCTCAGTGGACACAGCAAAACAAATAGTTGAGCATATTAATCCATAAAAACTGTCACTACACGTTGTTTACTAAAAGAAATTAACTCGGGCCACCGATACATGGGCACAGGATGCCACGTGCTGTACAGACACCTCTCTGGAGAGGGCAGTGGCACCCAGTGTGCCCGTGGCTCCAGCCCTGCCTCGGGGCTTGGACTGTATTTGTTGGGCAGGACAGTGGGGCAGGACCCAGGCAAGACACGGGCAGTGACACCCGGATGCTGCTGGGCTGGCAGTGCCTCCTCTTCCAGCAAACCCAGCCTCGAGGAGGAAATCTAAATTGGCAAAGCAACTTGAGCTTCTACATGGCTGTTTCTGTGCTAAAAAATCCAAAGCAGGTAAGTTTCTTCCACATTTCTGCAAAGAGCACAGGGTCACCTCCCAAGCAGGCACAGAAGGGCTGCTGCTGTGTGGGACTGGGAACCAGACCCTGCTTTGATAACACTGTGACAAGGCTGTGTCAAGGCACAGGACCGTGTGACATGGACCAAGGCAGGTGTTGAGGTTTCATGGACACTCCAGAGATCAGCAAATAAAGTAAAACAACACAGAGGAGACTTTTTCTACTTTTTAAAGCAGTTTATTATCCTGGGGCTGGTGCCACCAGCACAGCGAAGCACATTGCAAGTGACTGACACACCAGAGAGCAGAACCCAGGATGACCTGGGTGAGACTGGATGGGTTCCCATTCTGTGTGCTAGGGAGCAGTGAGTCCCTGGGCAGGCCCGGGCCCCTCGGTGCCTGCAGGGGTGCAGGCAGGGGAAGGGGCTGCCCACACCCTGCCCACACCCCCTCCCAGCAGCTCCTGGTCCAGCCCAAGCTCATATGAGCTCATTCCTCCATCGATCCTTCCCCTGTCTATTTGAAGCCGGGTCAGTCCATTGGAGAGTAACTTGTGCTGCTGATTGATCCTGCAGGGATCAGGCAGGGACTGGCTCCTCATTAGCTCCTGGTTCATTAGTAGAACTGCTAATGAAGTTTGAACTCTGAGGTCCAAATTCTGCTTCAGGCTATAGATTCCACTGGCACTTGTATTAAAAACAGGTAGCTCCATACTCTGATAGGTGGCTGTGAGAGCCATGTGAGCGTGCCTGGCTGTCCTGGTGATGTACAAAGCACATTTTTGCACAGCCCAGGCCCACGTTATGGCTCACAAAGCAGCTGTCTGAGAGCAGTGCATTTTCCCTCTGAGAGCTGGCTTGATGGTCTTCCGATTGCAGTATCAATGGGCTGTGGGACGTCACACTCCGAGAGCAGGGTCCCGCTGTCCTGCTGGGAGCCAGCATCCCTCCCAGAGGCAGCTCAGCAGAAGGTCTCCCATACAATAAGGTAACAGGTGCATTTAGAGGAACACAATCAGCTCATACCTATTCTATTGCATAAATAGTTATCTAAAAAAATGGCACATTGCTGAATGCTTTCCCTAAGAGAGTTTCCTCCCAGACCTCTCCCACTACAAGGGGTCTCCTTACTCATTCACTTCCCAGTGGTTGTCAGCCGGCCCAAGAGCTGTCTTGTTTTGGCCATCAGCATCTCTCTGAAGTGGTCACCCATTAGGAAATAAAAAACAGGATTAATGGCACTATTTAGAAAGGCAAAGGGTCTCGTGATGACGTAAATGGTGCTGATGATTCCCTGTGTGCACTCAGAGACGTTCAAGGCCGGTATGCGGGATGCGAGCCGGATGTTGCGCATGACGTGGTAGGGAGTGAAGAGAAGGGAGAAGATAACCACGGTGAGGATCACCAGAGTAAGGGGCTTCTCGAGGGTCACGGCAGAACTGAGTTGCTCTCTCCTGTTTTTAAGAAAACGAACCATCTTCACGTAGAAGCAGCACATGATCAAGAGAGGGATGAGGAAACCAAAGACAGTCAGGAACATGCTATAGATGAGGTTTGTCGCAGGGTTTCCAGAGCTGGCATAATCAAGACACTTGTAATCATTGGTGGGTGTTAGAGGCTCCAGGAAATGCACCAGTGGCAGCAGCTCCAGGATCACCCCAATCCATATGGCAACGGACACCATAACAGCTGTTCTCCTCTTCTGTAGCATGTGGTCCCTGAAGGGGTGTTTTATGAGCATGTACCGGTCAACGCTGATAGCGGTGAGGAAGAGGATGCTGCTGTACAGGTTGGCATGCAGCAGGAATCTGTTGCTGTGGCACAGGATGCCCTCGTTTGCCCACTGATCTTGGGAGTAGCTGTTCACCAGTATTGGCAGAGTGCACAGAAATAACAAATCTGAGATGGATAAATTGAACAGGTAGATGTTGCCGCTTTTCCATTTTTTCAGGCAGAAAATATAGCCAAACACCACAATGGTGTTTCCAATGACGCCTAAAATGAACTCAAGGCTGTACATGGTGGAGAGATAATACTTTTCTAGTACTCTGTTCGTCAGCAAACAGTCACTGGTCTCGTTCACAGCCTGGAAAATCAAAAGGAAAATAATAAACACCAAACCCAAGTAAAAGATCATTGCGCAGTTATTGTTTTGTCATTGCTGTAATCAGTGAATGTAGCCTGCTGTTTCCTTCCAGCCTACAGGGTAAGTAGATACGTGACCTCAAACCACATCTCTCACACATGGGATCAGTACTTGCAGACACTGATCAGAGTTACTGAACAAGATGAAAACTCGCCTGAGCAACGACCTGTGTGAGGAACTTGCAGCAGGAGCATCACCTGAATGATCAGTCACGACATGCCAGCTGCCGCTTGGCCAAACCCAGGGCAGTGCCAGGGGCCAGGAAAGTGAAACCAGCCCGTGGGTGCCCTGTCAGCGCCTCGTGGAGTCATCTGCCCCTGTTACCCAATGCCGGTCCCGTGGGTCCTCACTTGTCACTGAGGCAGAGGTTTGCTGACAGGGCTGGTGAGGGATGAGCACACCGACGGCAGCGCGGCCGCGCTCTGACAGCGCTGCTCGGAACTCGTTAGGAAGCCAGGAGAGATGCGTTTGCTAAATTAACCCAGCCCTTCATCGGGCACTCTGAACACTTTGCTGGTAACTGGGTACCAGAATCGCACGGAAGATGGAGCACATCTCCTGTGTATTCTGCCAAAGCTTTCTTGGAAGCTGCATCACACATGAGCTTACTCCCTTTCTAAAGGCTGGTTAAAAAAATGTTTTCAGCTACAGGGAAGGAAATAGAGCAGGATCTCAAGTGTTTACTCCTTTCCCTCCTCAGCAAAGCCACCTGACCCTGCTGTAGGGAGCTGCAGGACTCAGACAGCTTTTGGTGAGAGCTTTGGATAAAGTGTCAGCAAACAATTGGAAATCAGGGAAAACGAAATGCCAGAAACTGGGATATAGATCAAAACTGAACTCAAGCTAAGGTTAAGCATTTCCAAAGGTGCTCTGGTGTCAAGAACTTGTTCACAGGTCTCTGCCCTCAAAGAACTGTATTTCATTTTGAAGGGAGATCATGAGGCAGAACAAAAACTTCCTAAAGCTATTTCCATCAAGTCTCTACACTTACTCTGTGCCCCCCAGGAGACAGAAATGCTACAGAGAGTGCTCGCTCTGCTCAGAGTGAGCTCACCTGAAGCACCTGCCGAGCCCTGGCTGCTCGGCTCTTGAGGAGAAACTCAACACCTTAGCGAGATTCTAAATCTAGAAAGCACATCACAGTCATTGGCTCTTTAAATAGCAATAATAATTTAAAAGTTCGATATTGACAGATGCATTAATTTAGCAAGCTGTTAGAAAAAGGCTGATGGATCACTTAAGGTAAGAAGGTAAAGCAGTTAAAAGCCCACTCAGAAATGGGCTTGGTAGAGGAACAGAAGAGGCTGCCCAGCACTGGACCCCTTACCATGCCCAGGGCTGTGGGTGCTGCCTCCCTGCTGGATCTCCAAGTCCCGGCAGAGCTCTGGGATCCCGGGTGCAGCCCCCGCCGCCGTCACGCCGCGTTTGCGCAGGGTTCGGTCATTAATGAGTCAAGGCAAAGGCGGGATCTGTTTGGCTGAGCTGCCGAGATGCGAGCAACACTTCCCCTTCACAGGAACCCATTGGGAAACCAGCCGGGCCGGACGGAGGGAGAGGGCACCCACTGCTCCCATCCCATGCCCTGAGACATAGCCAGGGCTGCAGGAGGGCAGAGCTGGTGGAAAGAAGAACACTCCGTTTTCATACAGTAACACATCATCACCACTCCAAAGCTCGCTGCTTTATTCAGCATTGCTATGTAAATTAGTGGCAAAGATAAAAATATAATAAATGCTAGTGCAGAATGACCAAACCGCACAGTGACTACTTCCACCCCCTCTGCCATGGGCAGGGACACCTTCCACTGGACCAGGCTGCTTCAAGCCCCATTCAGCCAGGCCTTGAACATCCTCAGGTATAGGGCAGCCACAGCTTCTCTTCCCTTTTTTCCCCCATCCCCTTTAATGTGATGTACCTCACAGTTAGCAAATATTAACCTTATTAATATATATAAAAAGCTATTGTAGCTTTTCTCTGTGGACAAGGCAAATAAATCAGCTCATATTTAGGCATTACAGAAGCTGATTTAAAATTTCCCCCATGGCTAATAACCAATACTGGCTTCTCATTTACCAGCTTTTAAATATCTTGTTCCTTCAGGCAACTGCTGTTGCACTGAAGGATAAAATAGGGCTGAACAAATGGAGCATTTCTTCCTTCCTGCTGCAGTAACTCCTCGGAAAACTGGTGAGGGAGCAAGAACTGCTCCTTTATGTCATTTCAGTAGGTTTAGATTGGTCCCTGCTTTGCAGCTCTGTGACTATTGCATAGTTGATTGTGTTCCTAAGCAGTTTTCTAACCCTTAGTTATTTTGAGGCCCTCCCAGTCACACAAACTGGCCCCTGTAATTCCACTGCCTTCCAGCAGCTCTATCCGTAATAAACACCCGAGCTGGGGGTCCCAGCAGCAGCTCTGTGGTTGCTGCAGCATTTGGCGCTGGCACTGCGCGCCCGCTGCCTCCCGGCGCTCCTGGCACCGCAGGCTGGAGCCGTGCTGGCCTCTGCTGGGGAAGTTCCACGCCGGGCTCCAGCCAAAACCAGCGGGGAGAACCGGAACAGAACCCCACAGCTCGATGGGGTAACCCCCGATGGCAGCGCTGGGGCCCCTCTCCGAGCCCTGCACGGGAACAAGGGGCTGAGTGCACGGCCTGAGCACGCTGGAAACAGCCCAACCAACGCTTCCAAAAACGCCAGAAACGCAGAAGTATTGTCAGATTCGGGGGGTTGGGGTTTTAGTGGTGGTTTGTTGGGTTTGTTTTGGTTTTTTTTATTTTTGGGTTTTTTAACCAGTGTAGTACTTGAGCAAAACATTAAGGATTCTGAAGAAATGGGTAATGGGGGAGCCCTGACTGGTGGGGACACTTCAAGGATGCTTTGTTTCCTGCTTGACTCACTTCAAAGCATGAGCCCCATACACCTATCACTGCACCCTGTGGTAGCAGAGTCTGTAATCAGTCTCCCTGTGCTTGGGCATCCTTGGAGGGTTTGATCTCTGCAGCCAGAGCTGGCTCCAAACCAGGCTGTGAGCCCCTCCGTGGTGAGGCTGAGCCTTGTCCCTTGACTCCAACCATCAAATCCCATCCTCCCTTCAAGGGAAGGCTTTTGGAGACGTACCAAAGCCTTCCTGTGTGGTGGTTTGTCCTGTTTTCTGGTGTGGATAAATGGTTTGCTTACTGCAGCTCCAGCCTCTCCTGCCAGCAACATCAATAGTGCAGCTTTCACTGTCTCATTTTTGCCCCACCAGGCATTTCCAATCCCAAAAGTCTATTCTAGGAACCTAAACAAAACATACAGCCCAATCAATCACGATTCCATATTTAGGTGCTGGTGCTTTAAAGACATTTACTTCTGGTTCCAAGAGAGTCCTATAAAAATACACAAGGGAAGATTGGCAATTTTTGGCTGGCACTGTTTCTTAGAACATAAATTTTTCTTCTGGCTTACAGGTAGGCATTCAGTGTCCCTGACACAGCTGATGCCTGAGCCACAGTGGAGGAAACACAATATTGGTGGCAGCATGGACAGGGAGGGTGCCCCAGGTTTGCTCCAGCTGGGCACCTCCAGCACCCCTGAAGGGGGGCAAAGCCAACTTAGCCCAACACTTCAGCCCCATGCTGCTCTATCAGCAGTGTCCCAGTGCTGCAGGGCAGGAGAACAACCAAAGCCAGTCTGGGTTACAGCAGGGAAACCTGCTGAGGGATGTGATGTGAGCATGTCCCCTCCAAATCAAACAACACAACCATCCTCCCTAAGCAGTCTCTTAAGCAAGGTTGTCTTCCTGGAAACCCCAACCAGGCTCATTCCACTAGCATTTACAACCCAGAAATGCCCATCCCAGGGAATATTCTTGCGGACATGACCCTAAAACTGTATAGAAAATCAGACCAAAGGTGTTACTGAGCAAAACCCCAAAGCCCATCTTCCTCAGGAATACTAAGAGGCTGTTAATTAATTCCAAATGTGGGAGGAATAGAGCTGCAGTGGAACTGCCTCTGCCAGCAGACAGGAGCCCAGTCTGTGGGTGAGCTCTGGGATGTGCTGGCAGTGCTGCACAGAGACCCGAGGAATCACTTACAGGCACTCTGGGAGTGAGCACACAGGCACAGATGTGCATCCAGAGGGTGTGCAAAGATGCAAAGAGAGACCTCCTTGACCACTGCCCCTTCCCTCCTCGACAGCCCAGCCCAGCCCAGCCCAGCACCACCCCATCCACACCACCCATGACAGCAGAACTGAAACCGGGGGCTGTGTGCAGCAGCCACCCTTGGGCCTCAGCATGCCTGCTGCTGCCTCCCCGTGAATGGGACACTTGAGTGACAAAACACTTTGCACTGGAATCAAAGACAAGTTTAATATTTATATTCTGCTTAATAAAGATGAAGAACAGCAATCATCCCATACACATTCCATCTGAACAGGCCGCACGCACTCAGGAAAAATAGCCCAGAATTATGGAAGATTCAGTACCTTTTATGCAAAAGGAAAGCAGGATACACAAAGTACCTGTTCAGTGTTTGATTTGCTTAAACCAACAGCCAACCCCTGCATTCATGCTTCAGTCACAAGTTTTAGGTTTATATTTAACATACAAACCATTTACGCAGAGGTTATTTGTTCCACACAGACAGCTGAACTATGTTTTTTCAAGCCAATAAAGCTACTAAGCTAATTTTACTTTTAAGAAATCATGTGTAAAATCTGATAAACAATTTTGAGGACAATTAGGACGCCTAGTACATGACTTAACAGATAAGTAGAGCACAGACAATGCAGCAGTAAGGCTGGGACTTTCACAGCTGCCTTTTTCCAGTGAATATCCAGTGCTGGTTTGTTTCACTATTTCCTGCTAGTTCAAGGATTAAAGAAAGCAAGTAGGAGTAAGACAGGTGCTTAAAAAAAAACCCCAAAAACACAGCACAACAAAAAACCCCAAATAAACAAAACCCCCAAAACAAACAAACAAAGCCCAAAACACTTGCACAATTTTTCAGCCATCCCACTGGGTCTCCAAGGGCTTCCCTGCAGCTGTGCAGGGCAGGAACAGTAGCCCCAGCCCAGCCTGCAGTGGGCAGGTCCCTCCAGCTGCCCTGAGCCTCCTGCAGCCAGGTCCTGGTGCTCCTGTTCAGCCCATCACCCTGGCAGCAGTAGGGCCCTGCTGCCACATCCCACAGAGCCAAAGGGGACAGGAGCAAAGCAGCCACCAAGCACATCCCATGGGCCCACAGCGACGCAGCCCTTCGGCACACACCCTGAAGATGTTGTGATGGGAAGAAAGAAGCAGCAATAGAGACAAGACACCAAATCCCAGAGGCTGCAGGCTTCCAGAAGAGGAACCCCAGGGCAGTCCTGGCAGTCTGGGGGTTTGAGGCTCAGATGACAGCACTGGAAGAACACGTGGGTTAGGATCAGACTGATTTCTGCCAGAGAAGATGGGAAACGCTCCAGTCCCAACCCTGTGGGCATCGCAAGGGAGACAGCAATCACGGCCAAAATCCAGCACAGCTCCTATGCCCCCAGTCACACCTGGCAGGTGTGAGGAGGGCGAATAGGGCACCGTTTCCAGCTCACAGATTCTCACTCAGCCAGTCCATGCATATGCTGAAGAGCCGGTGCCCCACAGCCAGCTCGAGCGGCCACAAGACGAACATCATGGCCCCGTGGAAGGCGTCCTTGGCGTGGTGGTGCGTGACGGGCACGCCGGCGGCGCGGAGCCGCTGCGCGTACATCACCCCGTCGTCCCGCAGCACGTCGTGCTCGCAGGTGAGGATGTAGGCGGGGGGCAGGCGGTGCAGCCGGGCATCGCTGGCCAGCAGCGGGGACGCGCGCGGGTCCAGGAACCCGCGGTGCCCGTGTGCCAGCCCGCGCCGCCGACCGCAGGCCCGCCGTACTCGTGCGCCTTCCGCATCTCCGCGGGCAGCAAGCGGCTCCAGTTCACAAACTGGAACAAGTGGCCGGAGTCGGCGGGGACGTGCCTGTTGGAGGCCATGGCCTCCCTGAGGGCGGGGTCCGACGTGAAATACTCGCTCCAGAACCTGACCATCAGCGACCTGGGCAAGAGCGGCTTGTTGTCATTGTCTCGGTAGGACGGCAGATTCAGGTCCAGGGCCTGCAGAGCAGGGTAGAGCAAAATTTGAGCTTTGAGCTTGGTTTTTACTTCAGGGTCGTCCAACAGCTGCAGAAAAAAAGAAAAACCATTGCAAAGAATCAGTAAAGGTGTTGATTCTCCCACACTGACAGATCATCTGAAGTAAAGAATTACGACACGCATTTTGCAACATGAGCAAAATAAAACTATCAATAACACCAGGATAAAGAAGTTCTGAATCTATAGGCAGATCATCTAAAACAGCATGCTGTAATAAAAATTCTCAAACATCAAATATAATTTTATTTCTTATTTTGAAGGATAATGTTTTTTGGGGAATACTCTTTTTGAAATTTTGATGCTTTCTGAAGTATTAACAGAAGATTTTCTACAGCTACAGAAAATTTCTATTCTTACATCATGAAACTTTCAGGTTTTTGGGTCTCCTCATCATTTCACACAATTTAGAGCTTGCCCATCTGTTTGGTTTTTAATGCTGAGGTATTACAAGTCAAGCAATTGCAATTCTGTGCATTTTAGAGATGTAACAAATAAAATGTGATGAATTGAACATCAACATTTCTTATATGTCAACCTTTTCCCCTCTTCACTAATAAATTTTCCATTTTCTCCCCCATATTCTGCCTTCAGCATCCGCAGCAAATTCACCACCATTCCCAGTGTTTCATTAGAATCCAAACAACTTCTCAAGAGAGCAACAACATCAGGCTGACTTTATTTAATAAAGCTGAAGGAGAAGTTCAAAAGGCACCAAACTGTATGATCAGGCACTGCAACATTTAGGGAGGGGTTTCTTGTTTGCTTGTTTTCCCTGCTATTTACATCTTTATGAGTCACGTAGGTAAAATTCCCTTTTCAAACATCATACCTAGCTCAGTCAACACGTGCTTAAGGTTAGAGTGATCTATGCCCCAATTAGAGGGCAGAGAGCCTTTTTTAGGGGACAGATGTCTGGTTTTGGCACTAAAGCTCCTCGGATGCCGTTGAGTGGCTCAGGCACAGCCGCTCTTCCTGGTCCTGGAGCCCTGTGACAATCCCGCAGGCTGCGTGGCATCCTGTGGGCACAGACCGCGAGAGCAGCGTATGCTGTCAGCTGTGGTTTTTTTTAGTGGTCATGAAACGACAAAAGTAATGATTTTGAGCTTGCAAAGCAGCTTTGTTGTACCTGTTGTGCCACGGCCGCGGCCAGGTTGCCCCCGGCACTGTCCCCGGCCACGCAGACCCGCGCGGGGTCCACCCCGTACTGGGACAGGACCTTGCTCTGGAGGAAGAACTTGGTCACCGAGTACACGTCTTCAAACTGGACAGGGAAATGGTGCTGAGGTGCCAAACGGTAGCTGGTGGAGGCAAGAGAAGCGTGTAAGTACCTGCTGTGGATAAAGAGGAGAGCTTGCTCGCATCTCCCTGTTGGGGGATGTTCATTTCTGTGCCCAGAGAAGTGGGAACTGTCTATCCCAGAGGATCCACTTTATTACCCACCCATCTTTATAAAGCCAAAATAGCCACCGGCCACAATTCACCACTGTGACCCTGGCACCCTCTGTTCACAAACGTTTATAAGTCAGCAGGAAAGCACGTGACCAAATACAGAAACATTGAAAAATCAGATCAATTGAAACAGATTAATTTACTCCAAACCCTCATCCCATCTGGAAGGAGAATATCTCTTACTTGACTGACACCACAACAGCATTTAGCTCGTTCGAAATCTGCCGTGATATGTGATCATAGGATTTCATGCCTGCAATAAAACCCCGGTACGTGTGAGAATGGACACACACACACAGAACTGCCTGTTCCTCTTGGCAGCAGCTTCCAGGTGACTTTCCCAAACCACCCCCTGCTTGTAACTGGTGACACACAAGTCCCCTGCCCCTCCCTGTGGCAACTCCCACAGAACAAAAGGCAGCCCTTGACAGGACTGGTGAGATCTTTCCCACAGAGCCGTGGCAGCGATGCAGCAGAGCTTACCTGCATCTCCCAGGCACCACCCCCCACCGTGGAAGTAGACCATGGCCCTCCTGAGCCCATCAGGTGCCCTCCTGGGCAGGTACAGGCGGACAGGGACGTTGTTGAACTT
This sequence comes from Corvus cornix cornix, assembly GCF_000738735.6. Lineage (NCBI taxonomy): Eukaryota > Metazoa > Chordata > Aves > Passeriformes > Corvidae > Corvus > Corvus cornix. The sequence continues at coordinate 546,925 of NC_046339.1, read as the reverse complement.
TGTGTCCGTCACAGTGACATTTTCATCGGGTGAGGGAGAAACAAGCTCGAGAACTGTGATGAGCCTCATGCCGTCCATGTAGTGCATCAGCCCCAGCAGATCAGCTGCCTCGGACTAAAGCACAAGACAAGAGGAAACTGTCTTAAGTGCAGCCTTACTCTCAGATTAAATTCCCATTAAGCCATTTGATGCTCTGTACGAACTTGTAAAGTTGCTGTAGAGGTTACTACAACAGGCCAGAGTGTATCCATCTGGAACTTGGCAGTGAAACAAGCACTCTGTGACACACGCTCACGCTGTGTCACCAGCTGCCCAGCAAGGCCAGAGCCCAGCCAGAACCAGGGCTGCTGGTTTGTGTCCACATTCAGGCTCCTGCTCGGTGTTTTTGTGGGTCTCCTCCACAGCCCAGTGTCCGGCTCAGTGACCCACCAGCATCAGCACAGGCATCGTGCCACAGAGAGCCACCAACAACCACCCACAGCTGCTGGCCTGCTGCTGGCACCAGCATGGCATGGGGACAGCCCAGGGAACGCACTGCAGAGAGCCACCCACGGCCCCTGCACTGCTACTAGCACCTTGGCTCCTCTAGCACCACCCCTAGCAATGGGACGTGACCACTTCCCAGTCCAGCCTCCTCCCTGCCTCAGCACATCACAACTGAAACAATGAAGTAACAAAGCCAAGTTCTTACATGTTATCTGAAGGTGAAAACAGATGAAATTCAGAGCAGGTTTGAGTTTTAAAAGAAAGAAGATAGCCAAGCCTGGTGCAGACCCTGTTTGAAGTTTGGCTTCCAAGTGATGCTCTATTCTCCCCAGGAGGAATGTGAAACCCCCACACTGTAAGTGGTCACTTGCTGACAGGTGTAACCACTAGCCTTCACACTGTGATGGTGTAAGTCGTACAGTCTGACCCTGCTTGTTGTATTTTTTTTCCTTCAAATTGTATTTAAATCAACTGTTTGATCATCATCTACATATAACCAGGTTTTGAGCAGCCTGGTCTAGTGGAAGGTGTCCCTGACCTTGGCAGGAGGGTGGAATGAAATGAAATTTAAGATCTCTTCCAACCCAAACCAGTCTGGGATTCTGGGATTCCGTGATATAACCTTCCCTTTAAGGAGTTAGAATAGCACACGGCTCAGCCCTTGCCGGCAGTCTTTGACAGTGATTGTCACCGCATTTTTGAGTCTCCTCCCTCTGAAGGCTTGGAGCGGGTGATGCCAGGAGGAGCCCTGCCAATCCCAGTGTGTTAGAATTGGGATGGAGATGAGTGGGCAGGCCCTGGCACACTGCAAAGGGAACCTCAGGTCCTTGCCATCAGCTCCATGAAAACAAACACACACATACGTGCCAGAACTGCCGTTTTAGCCACAACATTTACACAGTTTACATAAGTATTTCTCAGCTGTTGCTTTTTCCCCAAGGATTAACATCTTGAAAAAACAAATATATTAGTCAATGTGAGTCCTGCTGTGACTCCACCGAGCTTGTGAGAGCCCCACAGTGGGAGGAATTCTCTGAGCCCCAGCACTGAGGATTTCCAGTGCTCTCAGAGCTGTGTTTTCCACAAGTGGACAGTTTACACTGTGGAAAACCACCGGGCTGCTGCCTGTGGTTCCCAGGCCATTATCAATGAAAGGAAATGGTGCCCTCATCTGAAAATCCTCATTGTCCCAGTGTGAGGTTATTGGGTGCTATGGAGTGACAGGAAAACCAGCCTCTTTGGGGTTTGGGATCCCCGTGCTTTGGCAAGCATTTTCCCCAGTCACTTCCTCCCTCTTCCACAGAGGAGCACTGCAGCAAGGACAAACCCTCCAAAACCTCTGGAGGGGGAAGGGAGCCTGGCTGTGCCTGGGCAGGGGCAGTGCCACACGGCTTCCAGCAGTTCAGGTTTCCGCAGAGGCAGCAGCTGGGACGAGGCACCCTCGGGGGACGCTCCCCATCAGCCCAGCTCGGACACGGCAGCTCCTGAGCGGGGCTGGAAAGGGCCCGAGTCGGGCTGTCAGTGCTTCCACGGAGCTGGGCTGTGGAGGGAGGGCGGGAGCTTTGGGAGAATGTTGCAGAACTACAACAAAAACGTTGTGTTGTGTTTTTTACTTTCTTCAGGTGTTTCAGACCGAGGGCGGGGGGCACTCCCTGAAAGACCTGAAGCATTTTGTGCTCAAGCACCACAGCAAGTGGCAGGCTGGTTCTCAGAGGCTGTTCCCCAGCGTGGCAGCACACGGACACAGGACATGAACACCAAAAGGCAAAGGGAGACATTCCCAGCTTCCCTGCTGCAAGGAGGGGCACGAAGGGACTCTGAGCACACCAGTGACACCCAGCAGGGCTGCCAAGGCCCTACCACAATGAAGGGGACAGAAATTTGCCATGTCATGGTGCTCTTGGGACACCCTTTTGGGAGCTCGGAGAGGATTCTGCTGATCAGGAATGCTCGGGGGTGGCATTTTTTTTTTGTTCAAACCAACACAAGGGAGTCAGAAAGACCAAAACAGGGTCCCCTGTGCAAACGCAGACCTGCCGTAAGTGACCACGAGTCGCTGCCCTGTAATTGGACGGCCATTCAGGATATACTTTGGACAATTTAGAGCCACCTTAGATGCAATCTGCAGTAGTGCAGCTCCAGGGAGGCTGTGTCTGTGTCCATCCCTTGGCATTGTGGTTTCACAGGAGACCAGAGCACAGTTACAAAACGCCTGCCCTCAGCAGCGCTGGGGGGAATGGGCTCAGGCTTCCCAGGCAGCCAGGACAACAGGCACCACGGACACAGCTCCACGTTCCAGTGAAAACACACGATCCTCGCACAAAGACGACGCTCCTGCTGCCGGCAGTGCCGAGCTGAGGTGACACCGTGACCGAGCAGGCACCAGGCGTGCCTGGGCAATGAGCTGCCCGTGCCCGCCCTCCTTGCAGGCTCCCTCCAGCAGGGGATTTAGGAGGGGAAGCAGCAAGGCAGCACACCAACACTGCAGTCTACAGTTTCTTGCTCACCACTGTCATCTTCCACCACCTCAACCCCCAAAATCAAAACAAGAGAGCAGCAAAGAGTCCCTGACACGCTAAAAAACCCCTCCATCCTCCCTTCTCCTGCAGACTGGACAGCCCTAAAAAGGCACCCCCTGCCAACAAGAGCTGTCTCACACAGAGATGTTGTTTTGTGTAGTTTTCAGACTTACTCTGTCAGTGGATTTCCATGAAACCACAAAAATCAACAGAATGTGAGAGCTGCTCTAGTCTTCCCTCCCCTGACACCCAGCACTGCCAGTTCCTGCATACAGGAACGGGGATGATTCAGGCAGCCGTGCTTCAGCTGCACAGGGCTATAAAGCCAGAGAAACTTGTCTGTGCTTGTCTATCCGCAGTCACACCTCACATCTCATTCCAGTTACTCTGAATGGCCCTTTCTCAAGGCTGCAACATCAAATCTTTTCTACATTTCGTTATATTATAGTCACAGTAAGTTTAGTGCTTCATTTCAGCCACTCCTGCCCTTCAACCAGTGTAACACCGGACCTCTGTAACGCACGCAGCATGACACACATGGACTGCCGTGTCCGTGAGCCCCAGAGGCACGAGAACCCCCCTGCTCCGCCCTCCCAGCCCCCCCCCCCCACCTCACCAGGTGCCCCACGGCCCTGAAGGCAGCCGAGACGAGCATCACTTTCCAGGGCTCCGCCAGGTCCTCGGGGAGCGGGGTGTAGATGTAGTAGCCGAGGAGGGCAGTGAGCAGGCAGAGGCAGAGCAGCCGGGCCCCCATCCTTGCAGGCTCCGCTCCGGCGCTGGTGGGAGCAGCTCTCACCGCCTCCCAACAGCCACCAGCCAGCACAGGGCAAAGTTAATCCCGTGTTTTGCTTGGGGCCCGGCCAGGAGGTGATTTCTTGTCGTATCACCCGGGGCAGAGGTTACTCCACTGTGCAGCTTCCAAAACAACACGGCTCCCCAGCAGGGCGTGCAGCCGCCGGGAGCAGCCGAGCCCCCGGCCAGCCCCACATCCAGCCGCCGTCCCTGTCCCGGCACAGCCCCGCATCCAGCCCCCGTCCCTGTCCCGGCACAGCCCCCGGCCAGCCCCGCATCCAGCCCCGAGCCCCGCATCCCTGTCCCGGCACAGCCCCGCATCCAGCCCCGAGCCCACCGTCCCTGTCCCGGCACAGCCCCCGGCCAGCCCCGCATCCAGCCCCGTGTCCCCGCCCCTGTCCTGGCACAGCCCCGCATCCAGCCCCGCATCCCTGTCCCGGCACAGCCCCCGGCCAGCCCCGCGCCCCCCGTCCCTGTCCCGGCACGGCACCGGCCCAGCGCCCCCAGGGACGGGCGAGCAGGGACGAGGAGGTGGCCGCGGGCTGCCGCACGGTGACACCCAGCTGCGGGCAGCCGTGCTGGATATCCCACAGCGATGAGCTGAGCTCTGTCAGGCAGAAGCCCACCCGGAGCTCGGGCCACAGCGATGCCGCGGGGCAGCGGCTCGGGCAGAGCCAAGCTCGCAGGGATGCCTGGGGCGATCAGCCCAGGGCAGCCCCTGGCCCGCTGCCACCCCTCAGGCAGTGACTGGTACCTCGTGCCCTGGCAAAGGCACCTTTGCCTCGCACAACACACCAACCCCTTGTGCAATAGTAGGGTTGGTAGACAAAAAATAGTAATAATACTCCGTAGTCCAGTGCATCTGGTTAATATTTGACAGATCAAATTTAATTGCCACTATTCTCAGAATTAAAAGATTTTTATGCATCTTCCAGAGGCAACCACTTCTGCACAGGGTGGACAGGTAGGAATAAATTCAAACAGGCAATAATTTGACTACGAAAACACTCCAAGTGCAGGCAGGCACACAAGGAGGGATGAAAAGAACAGCTGTAGCTCTAGAAACCCTGCTCTAAAGAAAATTGAGGGTTTTACCTTTTCAGCTTAAAATTTAGGTTATTTCTTTTGCTGAAGTTCTACCAACAGCAAATCAGCACAGCCTTGTGCTCTCTCAGGCTGAGCAGCCTGTGGGGCTGGAGCATCCTTTGGAGGAGCAGACCATGAAACATCACAGAAGGCTGGAAGCTGAACCATGTGCCACCAGCTCAAACACAGGAGAATACTGGCCCTTAGTCTAACTTTCAGGCATTTCTTTAAGTTCTGGGCACCTCCAACCTATTCACATATTTTAAAAATCCATCCGTGCTCTCTCTCTCTCTCTCTCTCTCTCTCTCCCCTCAGTCCTTCTGCAGCACAACAGCCAGTGAAAGCCCAATGTTCTTGACCTCGCTCCAACAAAACCAAGAGAGAACACAGCTCCATGGTCACTTCACCTGCCCTGGGGACCAGCGCCAGGTGCTGGGCAGAGGGATGGGTGAGCCGCTTCCAACACAGGTGAGGGTGGCCTGGCCCTGGGTCCCTCTTATCAAGGGCTGAGAGGTAAAACATAGGTAAAGGAGACAGATTTCAGGTGGCATGAGAAGATAAGGCACAGCTGAGTGATGGGGAATGCAGGACAAAGCCCTCTCCTGCCCCATCCCTCCCCAGGAGCAACGGGAGCTCCCAGGACAGCTCTGGCATGGGCAAACAGCACAGAGGAAGACGAGGCCAGACCTGGAACCACCACAAAACTGGTGTTTTACTTTGTTGCACTTAAGGAAGGTTTCCCACTCTCCTTCCATGCTGGTCTCCAGATGGAAGCATGGCTGTGCAGTGACAGCCTGGGCTCAGCTCTGTTCCTGTCCTGAGGTCACCCTTGGCTTAGGCAGGAGTTCACAGTGCTTAACCTTCAAAGACCAGCGTCTCATGTCTCATCTCATGCCAGAGGCACTCCTCTGCCCTCCAGTGAACCACCCCAGCAACCTCCCTGAACCCACAGCACTCTCAGATAAAGGAAGTCATGAACTGATTTACCTGAAGGAGCCCTACAGCATCAGCTGCGATATGGAAATGCCCATATGCTAATTTAATTGGAGCCCTTTCAGTCAAAGGGACCAGCTGGGACAGCACAAGATCTCTCTCAGACAGGGGATGAGGTGCCAAATGAAACACGTGGGTGTTAAAATCCAGATCAATCCCGTGCAGTGATTACCCTTCACGCCTCACCCCAGCACCAGCCCTGCCAGCACTGTCCAGAGCCCTAACCAGCACCCACCACTGCTGTGCATCACGTGCTCTCCCACTGCTCACAGCTTTCTAAAGCAAACAAGCATTTGGTTTAGTCTTTTTCCTCCTGATTTATTTCATTAAATAAGGCTGGATGGAGCTTGGAGCAACTGCTCTAGTGGAAGGTATCCCTGCCCATGGCACATGGGTGGAATGAGATGATTTTAAGACACTCCCCAGCCCAAATCATCCCGTAGTTATATCTTGCTGCCCTTCCTGCACACGGTGTACCAAGAGCCATGCAGCATGCCCTGCTTTCCACCCTCTGCACTTTCATGTAGTCCAAGCTACTGAAAAAAAAATTAATGCAAAGTTAAGCAGACTAAAGCCAGGCTTAAAACTGCAATGGGGAGAAGAGCCAGCATGTCACCCTGCTCAGAGCCAGCATCCCCTGCATCCATGTGCTCCAGGACATGGACAATCAGAGCTGGGATTGCCTGTCACTGCAGATTGTTCAGCCATGGAGAGAGTGGCATGGACTCAATCAGGCACTGACCTGCCACCTCAGTAAGTCAGCCCAGCAAAAAATAAATAAATGTTGCAACATCAAACTGAATTTTCAAATTGTGGTTTGAAAGGAGAAATGTGTGGGTTTATAACCTTACATCTGTTTCTAACAACAATCCTCCCTCACTCCTCTTACACCCCTATTGCATTTCCACTTACTGCACTCTCACAGCATTACAATGATGCCTTTTCCTGGTCTTAAAATCAAGAGTCAAACATGGTTAGAAGGGAAAAGGGGATTTTACCTTGGTATTTATTTTAAGGATCCTTAGGTGCACACATCCAGGTCATATGCACCGAAATGCACCCTGCCAAATGCCCACCCCAAAAGATTGGGTATCACATTATAGGTCTTACTAATTAGCATATCTATCAAAGATTCCCCAATGAGAGGCTCGAGTGAGCTCCCCTCCCCAAGGAACCTTCCCCTGGATGGTTCTATCTTGGTTTACAGAATGTGTTCTGGAGAGGACCTTGGGCTCTGGGGCACAATGATCCCTAACTATGAAGCTTCTAAAATGTTGAGTCTCTCAGCTTGACGAACAAGTCCAAGAATGTAGGCAAAAAGCACTAGGAATACAGAAGTTGTAAAAAGATATAACAGGGGTATAAAAGAAAAGGCAAAAAACCATCATGGCATCAACAAGCCCTTGCTTTGTCTGTCAGTCACAGAATGGAAAAGCCCTCCAAGACCATTGAGTCCAACCATCCCCTCAGCACTGCCCAGGCCACCACTAACCCATGTCCCCAAGTGCCACATCCACACGGCTTCTAAGCTCTCCAGGGATGGGGACTCCACCACTGCCATGTGCAGCCTATGGATATTATTTCCCAGTATGCAATCTAAGCCTGCCCTGAGGTTTAGGTGTCCTGCACTACCTCGTGTACTGGGCAGGTCACTGGTGTGGCCCTGGCTGAACCGAGGGGTGCTGCCAGGGCCCCACGTCTGGGCAGGTCCGTCACAGCCTGGCTACCCCGATGGGTGATGGGGTAGCCTGCCCCGCTCCTGCTGGGGACAGCCAGCCCGTGGTGCCCAATGCCCTGGCGGGGTGAGGGATGGAGACAGGGGCATTGAAGGGCCGTGCGGGGAAATAACACTACAGCCCAGGGACCGGTGGCAGAAGCTTCAGCAGGAGGGGGACAGATGTGCCCGGCACCGCTGGTGCTGGGGGCTGCAGCCATCGTACAGGGTGAGGGGAAGGCAGAAATACTGCAGGTTGCTACCCTATAGCTAGACACCGAAGTGAGGGGGCTGCACCCAAATGAAGTATTTTAGGCAAGGAAGGGAAAAGCCACCGGGAGGCAGTGCAGCCCTGCAGACGGTCTCCCTTCCACCCGAGGGCCTCAAAACCCGCGAGCACCAGTTCTGGCGGTCCTTCCCTCCTGGCAGGGCAAGGACGGGCTGTGACAGGCACCTGGAGACTCAAGAAGGGGGAAAGGTGCACAGCACAGCACTGGAGCCACTGAATGTTGTCCACATTTGCCTTCAGACAATCAAGTTGCAACCTTGTAGTTAAAAGCAAAAACCACTTATTCTGCCCTTTAATGCCTCTGGTGGACACCCACTGACCAGTCAGTACAGTCAGAGCAGCATGGGGCTGAAAATACCGCTTGAATCCGGGAACAGCTTTTGGGTTGATATTCAGAAGCCAGTACTAGATTTCATATCACTTCACTAAGCTTCAGTTATCTCTGCTTTCTTTCTACATTATTAGTATCTGTACTTTTTAATGACACTCACAGGACTGAAAACTGGCCTGTTTCTATGAAATGAAGGGATGGAACTCACAAGACATTTTATGCAAGAGAATTTGGGTACTGCTTTTTCATCTGTAATAAGCATTACCAAATTGCAAGTTGTATAAATGGAAACAAATGTCTTCTTTGACAATTCATACCCTGAACTGAAAAAAAGCAATTCTCTGAAACTTTATTAAGCAGAAGTGTAGCACATGCAGTATTTCTGAACACAAGACAAAGCACCAGCTCCAGAAACATATTGGGCTCATGAAGGCATCAAAGTACCCAATAAAACATCTTCCAACTCTGTCTAAAATGAATATTATTTTCAGGATAAGATAATGGGGGTTTTCAAATAAGTCAGTGTTTTGCTTTGATGCTTTCAAACTGAAATCTTCTTTTCAAACATGTGACTTTTTTACTGTTTGGCAGGAAGGCAGCAACAGTTTTGCTTTTCACTCTTTCTGTTCCAAGTGAAGCAACAGGCTCAGAGGAGCAGAGCTGCTCCCTGGGTGCACTATTGGACAAGGGCATCTCGCTCTGAACCAACACAGCAGCTGCTTTGGAGGCAGATCAGGACAGAAACCCCCTCACTGAGCACACACAGAACCAGGACCTACACACACTGCCAACCACCTCCACTGATTTTCCCTTCTACATTAAAGTTTGTGGTTCAAAGTAATTTAAGACACCCAAACTTGTAACAAGAATTTCACCTAGCTCACACCTCCCATTGCCAGCTTCTCAATGTTCATGTAGTTCTAGTTCTCATACAGTTTCCCATTTTTACAACAATAAGCACAATTCCTGAATTCTGGATCCAGCAGCAGCTTGCTGGAGTTAGATTTGCCATCCTGGGGGAACAGACTGGCAGAGAAGGAACCTGAGGGACAATCAGCAGTTGAAGAAGCAAAATAATTGATAGAATTGAAGCCCAAGGCAGTCGCTTGGGAAGGGGAACGAGCACCTGGGAGACCACAAACAGGAGAGAGACCATTTGGGAACTGCTTGCAGCAAGAGGCGGGTTGGATTTGTTGACTCAAACACATCTCTGGCTTTGTGAATGCACATGTGTACACAAGCAGGAGCACATGTCGAAGGCTGAATTCTGAAATTAGTGACACTTTGGAATTGCAGAGTCACCAGGCATGAAGAACAGGAGAGACATTATCCAACCCAGAGTTTCACAGCTTCTCAAGTTGAGATGCAGTGGCACTGGAGGGATTAAGCTGCTGCTAAAGCAACAGAGCTCTGAAATGGAACTGCAATAGCAAATGAGAAAAAAAAGCATGATGAAATCCAGGATTTAGCTACTTTTGCTGTTTATCTTGCCAATTGAACACTTTGAGATGTTTTTGAAGAGTATATATAAGATAATACAGAGTTCCATCTGCTCTGGGGCGCAGGAGACCAGCTCTACCCCACTGCTCCAGGACATCCCCATTATTCCAGGCTATACCCAAGGTCAGGGAAGTGATTGCGGGTTTGTTCCTGATAGTATAAACTACAAATTGAGAGAGGGCAGCTCCTGACTCACACAGATCCCAGGGGTCAGGAGTGCTGTCCAGTCTGAGACCAGTCACTGGAATGGGATTGTTGGGTGTGGGACTCCTCAGAGACACACAGCCTGTGCTGCCAAGGCACCCTCAGGGGTGCTGGGAGCAGCCCAGTTCCTCTCCAGCCCTGCTGGGGAAGGCAGCCCATGCTGCACAGCTCGATGCCATGTTGCTCTCACTGCCCCCACTCCTTTCTCCAAAATTAGGAGCAAAGGAAAGCAAAGATGGTGATTCCCAAGTGCTGGGAAGACTCTGATATTGCTGTTAAGCAGATAAAGCCATGGTGAGCAGGACTAGCAGAAAGTAACCATTTACACTGGATCTAATACTTATTAAACCAACTATGCAGCTTGTGTCCCAGATATGGGACTTCCATTGACAAGGAGGTAATTACATGACTTGTGCTGAATGAGTACAGTGCCTTAGGGAAAGTGTGGACTCTTGGGACACAATTTGCCTCTCAGGTGTATTGCATGTTTCCCCCTCCACAGATCTCTCTTATCCTGTTTCTCCCAGCAGCGAAGGAGAGGTGCCCCATGCCCACCTCCCTGCAGGGCCCTGCCAAAGGCTCTCCCTTGCATAAGCAAGTCCTGCAGCACAAAACAAAGACCCAACTGCTGCCCAGACCTCATTTCTACAAAGCTTTTTCTCTCATTTTGTAAGCAGAAAATCTTGACTTTCTTAATTTGTTCCTTTTGTGAATAGGAGAGGGAAAGGAAACGACCAGGAGTAATTCTCAGCAGCTGCTGGAAACACCAACACAAAAAACCCCAGGGAGTTTCTTTATGCAAGAGGAGGTTTGGCCAAAGTGCCACAGATACTCAGCCTGTGTATTTGTAAGAGAAAGGTTAAAGCAAGCTAAAACCATCGTGCTACCTGTTACCCATCCCCTGAGGCCATCCCTGCAGCCGTGCCAGGAGGATGGAGTTAAACTGTTCCTATTCCTGCTGGAAAAGTGGGGGCTCAGCCAGGGTACATTACACAACTCAGATGGGTATAAAACCATCTTACTGATCTTTGGAAGATCTTAATGCTCTGGAGAAACACAGGTCACATCCCATTTGTGCCAACAGAAGGCCCATTCTGTGGTAGCACTCAGAAAAGGCATCACCATTGTGGAATCATGGAAGTGCTCTGAGGGAGCCTGGGCTGTTTCCCTGCCTGTGGGAGCTGGTTTAGCAGCAGCTCTGTGCTGTGAAGTTGTATCCTGCCGCTACTAACCTACAGTGAGAATTACACTCCAAAGCACCAGAACTTCAGCAGTAGCCATGTGTGCAATGCATCTCACATGTGTGGTGCAGTCAGAACTGGCAAACCTGCAGGTTTCATCTTGTTTCCACAAAGATCATAGTGAAAGGTTACTCCCCAATAAGTGCATTTTTAAAGGCAACCTCACACTAACATTCTAGTTTTCATTCTCTCACTGTATAACAAAATCAGTCATTTGGCTAAAATCAAACACAAAACTGAAAACTTGAACTCCCAATATCCTCATTTGGGGACACATTTTCTCCCCCCACTTCTGTTTCTCACACCCATTCTCAGCCAGACCCAGACATCCTGAACCAATATTCTCCGAGCATCTGTGGCCAGGCTGGAGCTGAGGAGCACTGGAAGTCTCAGGGAGATCCAGGCCACAGAGTTTTGAACAAGATGCAATTGCCACAGAACGGTGGCTGCTCAAACCAACCAGCTGACACTCACCCATCAGGATGGGACACACAGGGAGCACAAACGCACAAGGGGACACAGAATGGTGCTGAACAGCTCCTCAGAAGAGCTGAATGTCCCTGGTCACACCAGGTACCACCAATGTGTTTTCTCAAATCACCCTGCAAAGCATTTGGGATCATGGGTCACCTCTGACTGCTCAGAGCTGAGCCAACAGAAATCCCTCCTGCAATAATCCCACCATGTAAGGGCTAAGAGTGAGGATTCAAGCCAGGACCATGTACAGTACCTCCATCTTTCAATCCACCAAAGCTGTACAAAACTACAAGAAAATATTGCAGGAAGTATTTGATTGATGTTAAAATTGAAACTGTTTCAAACTAAAGCAGAAAATCCACGACTTCAGTAGATGCACTATGAGGGGGAAAACCCCTCTGTGTAAGCAGAGTCCTGTCCATACACTCTCCTTACCAGGAGCACGTGAGCAACACATCTGTGTTCAGTGCAAAGTTTGTTCTTCACTCTCAGCCAGTTCTTAGAACAGACTCACAGGGTTTGGCCTCACAAGAATTCTGAGAAGTGCTGCAATGTCAAATACTTCTAATAAGTATCAAGGACATGAATTTGCAGCAACTGATTGTTGGCATTCATTAACTGAAGGTTCATTACAGAGACTTTTGTTGAGCTTTAAAGCACCTGCAGTGCCCAGCGGGTTGCAGTGCTGCTGCAGGGTCCTGCTCAGTCTCCAGCAAAAGACTCAAGATTCTCAAGTTGAAGCTGGAACTTCTACCTGACAGGAGGTTGTAGCCAGGTAGGGGTCAGCCTCTGCTTCCAGGCAACAAGTGACAGGACAGGGGAAACAGCCTCAAGCTACGCTGAAGAGGTTCAGGTTGGACATCAGGAAGAATTTCTTCATTGAATGGGTTGTTAAACATTGGAAGGGGCTGCCCAGGGAGGTGCGGAGTCTCCATCCCTGGAGGTGTCCAAGGAAAGACTGGATTTGGCACCCAGTGCTCTGGGCTGGGGACAAGGTGGTGTTTAGTCAAAGGTTGCACTTTATGATCTCAGAGGTCTTCTCCAACCTCAGTGATTCTGTGATTCTGAAGCAACTGCAGTGGAGTTGCAATGAAACTACCAAGTCCCTGGGGCTCATCACTGCTGCAGCTCAGGTTTCCCCATTTTGCAGAGCCAGTCCCCACTGGGTGATTTGAAGTGAAAACCATCTACAATTATAACTCACTAAAACCTTTAAAAACCCATTTCTGTCTTTAATAATAATAGTGCAAGCTAAGCAAATACCTCTCAAACCACTTCTCTAAATATTAAATCAGCTCCAAGACTGTGTTTTGCCTGTGGGAAGGTGAAGGCAGGGGTGGGAAGTGACTCATGGCTTTGCACAGTCCGAGGGACAAAGGCAAACCTTACTGTTGGTGCCTGCAGACTCCCTGACAAGTCTCACTCTGTGGCCCCATCACTTTGGAAAGTGCATCCCTTCATTTTCTCATGCGTAAAACCACTAAAAAGCTGCAAGGGAATCTACAGCCTTTGCCAATAACCAACAGAATCGAGGAAAATAATTAGAATGTTAACAGGACTGAGATTTCTGCTGGGATTTGACCAAGGACTGGCCAAAAGAGTTTACCAAAACTTCATAGGAACAGCCTCAGAATGTGAATGGTGTCAGATTAAAAACCCACAGCCCTTACTTTTTAAACAATCCCAGCAATCAGCAACCGGTGTTTCTTGCCCCAGCCCATCACAGCCTGGTGGCCTTGGCAACCTTCTTGTGGCATTTAATTGAGCAATAACTTCCAGTTATCCCCAAGCTGCATCCCTGAGCTGCCGGGGTGCTGCGGGAGCAGGAGCTGCACGCCCACCCAGCAGCGGGACACAAGGAAGGGGTAGGCATTACATCCTGGGAAAAGAGGGATTCTGGGAAACCTGAGTGTGTTAGTTTGGGACTGCATCCAGCTTCCAGGCAGTCAGTGGAAAGTGTCCCCAGGGCAAACCAGGTACCTGTGCCACAGGTCCCGGAGCAGGATCGGCTTCATGCTTTGGAAGAGGCACAGAGCTGCCAGGTTTGACTCCAGCAGGGCTGAATCTAAACACGGAGCAATTCTAAGTGACAGAGATAACACACTAAATTCCAAAATAAAAGTACCTTTGCCTGCAGTTTTGCTGGCTCTAATAAAACACAATTTCATAACGTATTTTTAAAATTATAAAATGCATTGTGGAAGACTTAGCTTCTACAAAACAGAAAAATCAACTTCAGGAGGAAGTTGACTTCAAGCCACAAAGAGGCAAATATAAAATTATCAATGTCTGTATTTGAGTGGAAACTATGAGTTCCTGAGAAATTTCATTCCTGCTGTAATCCTGCTCCAAGCAGGAACTTTCACTGTCAGCCCTGCTGTAATCCTGCCACAACCAGAAACTTTTATGGTTTTTCCATGGACTGAATTCTTTCTGTCTAGAAACAAATTCTGGCTTTAGCTCCCAGAGCCAGTTTATCCCAGAGGTGTTCACAAGCCAGAGCTGACACTCCAGGAGCGGACTGGCTGCTCACGGCAGCAGCCGTAGGGAAAACGTGGCTGTGTTCCCCATCCACAGCGTCCTCCCCGTGTCCAGGAGGGGACCTGACCCCAGGCAGGGACTGGTTCCCCTGGGGGAGAGGAGCCACAGCTCCCACCAGGCGGGAACCCAGCCCAGCTGCAGCAGCCTGCCTCCTGCAGCGAGGGGAAAATGGTCTCAGCTTCTTCCATGGACAAGAGGCCCTGGGTGTCTGACCCTTTCTTATCACCTGTGGGATGCCTCAGCAAGGTCAGCACTTTCCTCTGTCAGATTTTCAGATGAAGTCAGAAATGAGAGCTGGATCCCAGTCAGCTGTCCAAGCCAAGGAAATTACTATCTCTGGGAATGAGCCCATGAGTTGGACATGTCATTCAGGCTCTCTGGCTTGTCTTGGTCTTGAAATAAAAGTATTTCAAAAACTGTACCCGGAAATGTATCACAGCCTCCTAATAACACCTATGAACAATTTAAACACAACCTGTTTTTGCAGGTGGAAAAGGCTCCCTCCCTCCATCCACTCCCACCAGCTCAGGAAGGAAAAACTTCCTGGGATATTCTGGGCTTTACCTCCAGAGTGCAAGGAGAGGGCAGTGGGGCGTGGACAGAGCCCCAGGAGATGCCCATGCAAAGGGCACCTGATGCTCACTGGCATCCCCAGCTTAGCTCCTGCCTCCCACCCACGCCAGTGCCAGCACCGGGCAGGTGATGGGCTTACAAGGGGCTTCCACCACATGCACAGGGAACGGTTTAGGCTGGTAGAGACACTGAAGATCATCGAGTCCAAGTGTAAACCCAGCGCTGTCAAGTCCGTGCAGACTCTTGCGGGTGGCAGGCAATGGCAGGGAGCAGGAGGGGCTGGGTGGTGCTGCGGCAGGGAGCGGGGAGCTGGCACCCAGATCAGCACTGACAGGGCTGTGCTCCAGCATGGGCTGCTTTGCTGGCAGAGGGGGCAGAGCCCCACAGCCCCCGAGGGCAGCACTGTGCCCCGGAGCTCCCACGGCACAGGAACACCTCGGCCAAGTTACCAGCTGCACTCGACCTCAGAGGTCTCTTTCAACACAAATGATTCTATGATTTATGGCCCTGTGCTGAATGCTGCATATGTGGCAGTGACCACAGGAACGACAGCAAAAAAACTGCAAAGGAAAACCAGGATAGCATTAGATAGCCAGGAAAGTAGAGAGGAAGAAGCATCAATGAGTCAAACTGCTCAGTGCAATGGCTTAACAAGTGTGAAAGTACGTTATGTCCAGCATTCCTTGACTCCCTGCTGACTGCTGCTTCCATGCAGTGTTTGGTTTTAACACAAAATTACAGCTCATAATATCGAATAGAAAAATAGCAAAGAACAGTGTGTACATCCAGAAGGACAGAGAAAATCTCCACATCCCCTGTCATGCCAGGCCAGAAAGGAAATGAAGGTTAAACATCCCCTCTGTAATGAGGGTAGAACGTTCCCTCTATGCAGCACCAGAGCTGCTGACCACGCGATCTGAAGGCAGAGGTTTGTGAAGGCCTCAGTGCAAACCCCTCTCAGCTGTGTGTCCCATTTCAGAGGCTGCTCTGGCAGTCACACACACCACGTCAGAGCTTTGCACATTCAGGCAGTTCCCCGAACACCCTGGTCTGTGGAAGGTGTTTATGCTCCGTTTTATGTTTTCCCACCGTGTGTCACTCCTACACTCCTGCTGCTGAAAGCACATTTCACTGAGGTGACTGCTCCTCTCAGAGCCATATAGATAAATTTTATTGTATTTTTAATACTTGGAATAAAATTGTAAAAACTGTTGTACACACTGCTGTGCTGGCTTTGGCTGGGGCTTAAACCACAACGGTTGCTTATCTCAATATCAAGATAAACAAATCACACTGGCTCAGTACTGCACTGCCGGACCTGCAGGGAAGGTTCTGGCCCCAAATTTGTTTTGCACTGCTAATTATAGACATGTGCAGCTAAAATCAGTACTTCTCATGCTTCAAAAATAATTTATCCATATGACATAAGAGGGTTTTGTCTCTGAGCATTTCTGCCCACCATAAATTTCAGGGCCGTTATGAAAACCTGGTTGCCATTTCAGGCTCACCTGGGGCACCAGGCCAGTGGGGTTAAGCCCCTGTGCAGATCTGGGAGGTGGCAGCTGTGGGAACTCTTACAAGAAACCTGCGTCCTCCCAGCCAGGAGAAACCAGAGGAGCAGAGCTGTGAGACAAGAGCTTTGTAAGGCTCCTCCAGCTGAGCAGAGCTGATGGCATTTGCTGTATTTGTTTAGTTTCATTTATACCCTCAAATGTATCCAGACACATTCAGCCTCTCCAGCCAGCAAGCACTCACATAAACATCTGAACTGGGGAAAAAATAATGGAGTGCTGGCAGAAAGTGAGCCAAATGTGTTTGTCAGAGGCACTCGGATTTGCAAAACTCAGCCCTCTACAGCCAATTCAGTCTTTGGAAATCAGTGGGAGTTTACCCATGTCATCACTGGATCAGAATTTGGCCCCTCATCCCTGCTTACCATGACCTAGAAATTAAATCCAGCTCAAACACAACCAGCCAGGTATTTTCTACACAGTCCTAAGGGAAACCTTGCCAGCAGGAGCAGAGGAAGCCCTGTGGCATTCCTACCTCAGTTTTATACTTGAACCAGTGTTACCAGGAGGAAAGGAAAAGCCAGCAAGAGACCATCCACAGAAGATTGCCAGGTAGAGCAGAGGCTCAGCACAGGGGAAAGCGTCAGATGTTTCAACAACAAAGAGAACTCAAGCTCCATGTTTGTACACAACTCTCCAAAGCATCTGTGTTTAAAAGATTTGAGCTACGTGGCCTCTCTGCCAGATGTTTCTTATTCCTTTAACATCAGAGATGGACAGAGGGAGCAGAGTGCACCTCCTGGGTCAGAGCAGCCCATGTGGAACCTGCCTGCCTTGGAGGCAGCCTGAGCTCGGAGCCTGGCACAGCCTGTCAGCCACGGATCTCCATTTCCAGGGCTCCATTCACTTCCCCTGAGAGGCATTTTCCCCTGCTTGGAAAGCAGCACTAGAAGCCCAGCGATGTTCCTGGTAAGACACTGGTGGGATGTGCAGACATCCAGCCACACGAGCACGCACAGACACGGGAAAGCAGCCAAAGGTGTGGGCAAAAGGGACCCCCGTCCCCTCAGGGCTGTCCGAGTCAGCAGGGTGAACCCCCCCAGGACTGGGGTCCACAGCAGCTCCCCACCCTGCCCCTGATCCCTCGCTGCTCCTGCCCTGGGACCCACAGTGCAGGAATTGCAGCTCCCACTGGGAACCTCACAGATCCTTGGTACTGCTCTGGGACTGACACAAGAACTAAACTGGAATAAAATGTTATTTCACTTATACACCATGCCATCACATGATCAGTGGTGCACAGAAGCTGCCAGTTTTGTCCAACACACATGATTTTAATCTCAGGACTGTAACATCCTTCTGGTGAAATCACTTTGGAGCTCACATCGTCAGCAAAACCAGAACAAAGCCAAAGGCTTTCTGCTAAACACGCATGAGATAAAACAAACCAGAGGCCAAGACATGTGAATTTACAGCTAAGTATGCCCGGACAGCGATACTCTGGTCTTGGCTAATTTCAACATCAGAAAATGCATTTCCAGGAAGGACTCAGAAATGAGCTGAGCCTTTTAGAAAAGGAAAGAAGCCAAGTTGTCTTTTTTCATTCTTACAGTCAAAAAGAAATTCTGGAAGTCCTTTTCTAGAAAAGGAAAGACTGCTTCAGTTCAAGTGCTGGAAAACCAATCATTTTGCCCACGTACAGCTTTGGATTCCTCCGCCTATCAACACTGACTGGGAAACCTCCCTTCCTCAGCTGCTCTGAGGGACACAGGCTCTGCCTGAAGAAGAGAAAGGGTCAGTGTTGCTCTGCAGCTGCTGCAGGGGTCCATCACTGCACTGAGCTGCTGCACGGACGCAGCTCCGCGCGCTGACCTGAGCGTGAGCGCAGAGAAAAGAGGAGCAGTGGGGTGAAGCCGCTGTAGAACCACCCACTCAGTCCTTCCAACAGGTAACCAGTGCCTGATTCTGTGCCATGAAACAAAGCAAAAAATGTGCATAATGTCTGCAAATTCAGATGAAAATCTTCTGTGATTAAGTACATTTACTGCAAATAAATCCAGTGTTTAGAGTTGTTTTCCAAGTGCTTTGCACATAAACAAGGCTTTATTAACATGCTGGCAGAGGTTTAAAAACTGTTTAATCGTACAAGTCCCTGCTGTCTCAGAGCTGGCAGGGACAATTCAGCAGGACAAACCAGCTGGACTTCAGTCTAGACCAGCTTCTGGCCACAGGGTTCCAGCTCACAGCTACAGCACCAGCCCAGGTTACAGTGCCTCACAGAGCTGAGCTGTCTTGTGAAACCATTTGTGCACATATATTGACAAGTACCTTCAGCCCTGAGAAAGCACTGAGGAAAAAAGTAATTTTCTCCTCATATCAAAAAATTCCAGAAAACAGGAAATTGAGGCAAATGTTGTAGAAATAAGAGCAACATTACTGGGGTTTGTGAACAGAGTTGCTGAATGTGTGGCTCAAGAACTGCTGAAAGAATTAAGGGCACATTCCTTTCAGCTTGATTCAACAATTTTCTTTATGCAAAAATTGCAGCATTAAGCTGACTGTTGTGGAAAAATTACCAGCTTTTAGCAGAGACTTGCCAGCTTTAAACAGAAAGCTCTCAGCCTGCATTCGCAACTTGGAGTAGTTTTACCCAAGACCAGCCTTAAAGTCTTTACTGATCTGATTATTTCCTGTTGCTTGTTTCAACCATTCAAAACCAGAGTCATTGCCATGTCCTGATCAAAGTAAAGGAATTTTGTACAGCAGTGATGTACTGTACCTACAGCCTCTCTAAAATCAGTGATTTTTCCTAGTGCAACAACAGAAGTTGGTCATGCTTTTGGTTTTGACCTGTATTCAATTAAAGACTCAGTAAGACAGTCAAAGTTTGAGATTCCTAATGCAGCACATTTAATTTCCGGATGCAAGCCAAGGAATAAACAGAAAAGAACATTTATTTTAGTGGCTGTCGAGTTGCTTCCAAGTGCTCTCTATCCCACATCCCTCACAGGATAAATAAAACCAGATTATGCTGGGCTGAATGCAGGGGATCCCAAATCCCAGAGCCTGACTCCTGACCAGAGGATCCCTGCTTGCCCAGGTGTCCCAGGGGACCCTGCAGCATCTCCTGCCCCTGGGACTGCCAGGCAGGGGCTGCAGGTGAGGAGCACAGTGCTCCCCCAGCTTGGCACCAGGGTCTGTCCCAGCACACTGCCCCTTCCCCGTGCTCCCCAAGATGATGGAATTTGCATTAAGGGTTATGCCAACAGCAACAGGGAGACAAGAAACGAGTAAGATGTAGGGAAAATAAATGGAGGTTTATTGTATTTTGATATGTACGAAAGCATCAGATTTCTTGACTTTCAGCGCAGCAGCTGGATGTTCCATAGGAGGCTTTTATGGAAGAAAATGGTGTTCTGGAATAGTTTGCAGCATTCATCCTTGGAGAGTTTATTATGTTCAGTAATGGAAAGGACATTTGATCCAGCCGACAGTTCCGACACAAACCAATGCACAGTGAAGTCTGAAACACGCATTCCAAAACCAATGAACACGAGAGCAGTCCCTCAGGGAGCCAGTAAGGCAATGCTCTGCCCCTCACCAGCCCCTTCTTGCTTTACAATACCCCTAACAGAAAGCTTTTGTTTCACCCTGCTGCTGAAGGGTGCCCAGACTCATCTGTCCAGCTCAGGGTCAGCAGGATGTGCTGGAAGGGCTGGTCAAATGATGGCATTTTCCCCCCATCCCAATGAGCCCACATATGGAGCCAGATCCCAGAGCAGGGCTAAAGCTGACTGCCCAGTGCCAGGGCAAGGCCCTGTTCCACCCCCGGCTCAGTGCAGTGGCAACCCCCAAAAGGCATTCCCCAGGTAAATAAATGCAGTTACAGGTATCAGCCTATAAACTGCTTTGGTGGGCCACATTGGACTCTGGTTTCCTGGGGCTGGAGGGGAATTCACTTCACTGATAAAAAGGAGTTTGTAGGAACCTCTGGGCACAGGGGACCCGGATCTGTGCCATTACCAACACCTCCATAGCTTAGAGCTACCACACCAAAGCTCAGAATGTTCTAGAAATACTTCTAGCCATAAAATGAATTCAAAATTGCCCCTTTCCTTGTAATGAGTCAGTAGCATGACCCAAGGGGCACAGGCCTTTAGCCAGCACCTTTACTGGGTTTATTGGGAATGCCACAGGTGGGCATTCCAGTTCAGCAGTGGTGCTCCTGTTCATCCCTCCTCCTGTTACTCCTGCTTGAGACACGAGGCCTTCAGATTGTGTCACAGTGAACTTCTTTATATGCTTCACCAGACTTCAGACATTTTTAGCATTACACTTAAAAACACCAATTTTTTTAAATGCTGAGTTCACATTATTCTGTGTAACAGTTCAGATATTTCTCCACACAAGTACGAGGTTAAACACAAGCTGGACAACCAGTTTGCAGGACACAGAGAAAGAAGCTGCACAATATTACTCAATGCTGGAGCATAATTAACCAACACAGATTTCAGAAACCTCATCTGGAGATGTTTGTGAAATGGTTTTTGGATTAGACCTTGATTTTGCCTGCGATGATCCACTTTAAACCAGAACACAAATAAACTTATTAAGTCTAATAAGTGACACCACAAGTTTAGCGTGGTTTAAATGTTGAACCACCCCACATGCACAGCTCAAAGCAAAGCAGGTCATGAGCATTTAATCTGCTGTAGGACACAGCAACTACCAGAGCTCTGGAAAGCCAACAGCCACACAGCAGTCCCTGTGAACCATTAAAGAAACCATAGGACAATACTGTCAGGACAACAGTAGCAGAAGAGACAGTGGGAGATCATTATCCAGCTATAACCTCATTGTCTCAATTAGGAAAACTACAATTTTTTAAAGGATTTTAAATTAGATATTCTCAACGCTTGAAAGTGGTGGTGAATTACTGTGCTGAACATACAAATGGAGAAAAAGGAGAAAATTACAAGTTTGAACCCTCCACTATTCACTTTTTAATCCATATCACACTTCCACATGCCTTCTCCTCCCAAACAATTCTTCACATGCTATTCCAGACAAAAATTATTCCATCACTTAAAGCCAAAGGTTTTAAAAGGGCCCAGCAATTGACCATCCCCTCTGCCTTCATCAGCTTCTGAATGCCACTTCTCCACAAACCCAGCATTGCTTCATTTAGCACACACAGCCCCAGAACCCTCACATTTACTATTTGCTGGCACAGCTATAGCAGGAAAGTCTTCTAAAGCAAGTTAAACTTACACAGGCAAGGGTAGTCCAATTTTATGCGACCCACCATGGCAAGCTCAGCAAGTAAATTACATTTATCAGGTAAAAAACACTCTTGCTCCCTATGTTGCCAACATGAAGACCCCAGAGCAGCATTCAGGCTTCCTTACCTGCAGAATAGGCATCTTTGCTTCCCTTCTCCTCACAGTTCAGCCCAGAAGAGCTCTCATTTTCTAAAATACTCACATAGGAATTCCTGCATTTATGAGGCTTCTCACTTCTGCTGTTACTGGTCTCCAGTGACAAGCCTCAAAACAGGGAAGAAGTCATGACAGAGAACATTTGGCCCTGCCAAACAGGGTCTGGCCCTGTGCCTGCCTTAAATAGTCCCAGGGGTTTTTGTGCCTGGCACCAGGCGCCTGTGCCTCACCCTTCTGACACCTGAAAATAATGCGGCTCTCTGGCTGATCGGAAACTGAGAGCAGCACCAATCAGATGGGCAGGGGAAAGGCTGCAGCTCACACCTGGAAAGCTAAAGGCCTCTGCTTTGAAATTGTTTATTTAATTGTCACTGGGAAATAAAGCATAATTCAGAAACACACTCTCACCTGTAACTTGGGAATAAGCAGCCACGCCTCATCTCCCTCACCCAGAGGTATCTGTTGGCTTCTTTGGGTGAGGGTAGGCGGTTGGTTAGTTTCTTTGTTGGGGGGTTCTGTTTGTGTTTTCAACAATTTAAAAGCTGAATTAAAGACCAGCATGCAGGGCCATCTTCTGCAGATGACAAATTCTTATTCCATCACAAGCAAAAATTACGTGCAGCAAAGATCAGCTTTTGGTTTTCTTTCAGCTGGCTGGGAGGTGTTCAGGTTCTTGTTAATGAACTGCAGAACATTTTCCTTTAACCACTGCGTTACACCTATAGGTTATGGGGGCTGTAGATTTGTAAGCTTGCAGCCTTATCCTATGGACGTAGATCCACGATGTATAGCAGCCATCAAGAAACAGGGATGTGCCTGATTAGGCACCCTCACAATATAACTCCAGAGAGCACAACAGAGACCTCCAAAATCTGATTCAGTGCTGCTTTTGCAATTCAAACCATGAAAAAAATGCTCCAGTTAATGTTTGAGATGAGTGTTGAAAACATCCAGCCTACACCTGCAGAAGTGCTTTAGCAGGAGTGCCTGTGTTCTGGTTCAGCTGCTGCTGGAGTGGATTTGCAGGTGACTCTGCCTGTGAGGTGGTCTGACAGGAGATTAAAGACCTTACTGAGAGCACAGGAACCACCAGTGGAGCATGTCATTGCAGATCAAACGTGGAATTACCCTGGCTGAGGATCTGCTCCAGTAATGAGGAGAGCAGATCTTCCTCAGGCACACCGAGTGTTGAACAGGCTTTTCCTCTAAACCGGAGTGACAGACAACCCCTCCCTTCATGCCCACCTCTAACCACTGCCCATGAGAAAGAGAAAGGTGTCACAGCATTCCAGACAAGAAAATACAGACCTTTCTCAACTCCACAGGTTCTGGTC
This sequence comes from Corvus cornix cornix, assembly GCF_000738735.6. NCBI lineage: Eukaryota > Metazoa > Chordata > Aves > Passeriformes > Corvidae > Corvus > Corvus cornix. The sequence goes on along the minus strand of NC_046339.1, from coordinate 523,896 downwards.
TGCATGTTGGGCTGAGATGCACCCAGCAGGAGCTCTTGCTGTGGCTGCCCACACTGTGAATGATTTACAGGTCATCTGCGCTGGACGGAGTTCAAAAGCAGCAGCCAGTGGGGGTCCCTGGCCCTTCACACCTGGTGTGGACATCAACAATAGCCCATCCCACCCAGGAAAAGATGGATTGCCTCCAGCCTGCTGAACCGCTGAGGTTCTCGCCAGTCAGAGGGAGCACAGGGAGGACAGAAGGAATCTGGAGCACGGAGCAGCGTGGCACTGCTGGGGACAGGATGGGACAGGAGCACAGCCATGGCCCAGTCCCCTTTACAACACACATTCCTCTGATGTGCTGCTTGGTTTCCGGGAGTGCAGCATTCACTGCACTGCGTTCAGCACCACACTGCCCATGCACACAGGGCTGACTGTCCCAAAATCAATATTTGCACAAATACTCCGGCAGCTCCAAACACTGACCGCGCTTCCAGAATCGGTCGCTGCTTTGCTGGGAGCTTGTCCAGCTCATTACAATGGAGCTAAAATGTCTGACTGTGGCCTTGAGCCACAGGAGAGTTGTACCTAAGTGTGTTATTTTGAAAATTCCCAACTAGGCCCTCAGAGGGTCATGTCATCCTCTTCAAGGCATCCAGCAACCCACCGAGACATTGAAAGAATTTGGCCAGCAAGAAGCTGTGAAGGAAAAGAACCAACATGAAAACATTTTGTAAAGGGCCTTTAAGGAGAATTGGCACAATGTAAAGAGAAGAGAGAGCATGAGGAGGGATAAACTGAGGCAGAGTGGGAATGCTGTGTTGCAGGAACAGAGGCACCTGCAGCGCTGGCCTGGGAAACATCCTGGACTGTATCACAAGGGAACAGTGGGATGAGGGAGGGACCAGGCAGTGTCTGCAATGGAAGAACAAATTAAAAAGCAAACGTCATCAAACAAAACCCAGATACATAATTCAGGTACCTAATTAAGATCAGAATTGCATAAAAAAACCCTTTTGCTGACACTGATGCATGGAACACATCAGGGTGGTGTTCTCCTAAGTTGCGTTCTGCCTCCTTAAAATAATTTCTATTGACTCCTGTAAATAAAAAGATCATCCACTATTTCTGTCAAGATCCCAGGTCTGTGGATCAGCCCCACCACAGTTTTCTTGAAGGAAGCTGAAGATTACCTGAAGATCTAAAGCCTCACACAACAACCCCTGATGGGCATGAACTGCATCCAGATTCCCTGTGCTGGGCTCTTCTGCTGTCCCAGGGGACCAGCATCATCATTAATACCAGACTAATGAACAGGGCTGCCCACTAGAGATGCAGAGTCCCTGCCTGGAAAGTGAGGCTATCTCCATCTCTTAAGGAAAAAAGAATCATTCTTCCCATACATCATTTGCTTTCTAAGACTCCATTCCCTGAAGCTCGAGTCATTTTCCACTGACTCTTTCATGCTGAGGAAGGAGAAAAAGAAAACACTCATTTAAAAAGTAAGCAGAGAAACAGCAAAGCAAGGCAGGGTCCCCCATGAAGGCTCTGACAGGGCTGGGTGAGTGTGTGTGCCTGGGAAGCCTGCATGTGCCTGACTCCGGGCCTGGTGTTGCCAGGGCGGTGAGCGAGGCTGGGGTATGGGAGGCCAAGGGGCACTCAGGGGCCGAATGGGGTTTGCTGGATGAAGTCTCAGTGCCGAGGCTGAGAACACAGTGAGGGTTACACTGACAGCCTGGCCCCAGGCTCAGGAGAGCCGGGCTGTTCCCTCCTGCCACCTCAGGTGCTCACGCCCTCCTGAGCAGGGCTCCTACCGACCTGCCCACCGGCACCTGAGCATGCAAACCGCACGGACGAGCTGTGGAGCAGCAGCACTGCCTTCCCTCCGGCTTGGACAAAGCCAGGTTATACCACAGAAAGGTATGTTAGGAACTGATCTGCTGAAAAATGAGCTGAAATTGTGCTCCAGTTTTGATACGTACAATTTGCTATGCAGATCCTGTTCACAAACGCTTCCTTCACTCAGCTTTCCTCTTCCCAGCACTCCTGAGCTCACACTCAGTCACACTTTCTTGCCAAAATATAGTTCCACTTAACAAAAAGCTCCCTTCATTCTCCCTAGTAATGAATTCCAGCTAAACCAATGTCCTAATGTCAGACATGGGCCAGAATTGCCAGCAAAGCAGCGAGCTCAGCACGGGTTTGTACAACCATTGTGTTCTCCGTAAGGCTGCCCCGGGAAATCCCAACCACATTACAGTAAAATATTCCACATGTTCCTCAGCCACCTTCCGGAGGGAGAACTCTGTATCTCTTGTAATTTAATGCTCTGCCTCTCAGAAATGAGAGCTGCAGCTAAATGACAACAGACGGCATATCCTGAGATGAAAACTCTGTTCTTAAGACACTGACAAGGTCCATGTACCTTTAAAATACTTGGTTTTATTTTAATGCAGATTTTCAGATGTGTGTTTTTGGAAAACGTTCTCAGAAGTTACTTCAGTTCCTTGTCTAGCTTGTCTACAAATTATGAAGACTGGTACAAATAATTTTAAAATATCTTTTACCTCATGTTTACTCTTGCAAAAGCACAGCATTGGAATGTGTCACTCCAGATGCCTTGACCTCAGTCATCCAGAGGAAAAAATTTGATGAACTGAAATAAAGCAATTGATGCTTTGCTTTTCAGAACAGTAATTAAGATGAAGAAAATGCACCTAACAATAGCCTTGTCACCCTCTCTGTCACTCAGGGGAACAGAATTCAGCGTGAGCTGTCAAGATTTTCCCTGTTCTCAGGGTAGCACCTAGAAATGCCACCTCAGGATTTAGTGCAGGGCTCAGTTGTTCTTTTTCCTGAGACCCAAAGTGCCAGTCACACGAGTGGGTCAGTGTTTCTTGGCACCAGCTCCCATGCTGAATCAACGGGAGACCATCCATGTTTCAGTGAGCAACCCCTGAGATGATAACAAACGCCAGCCAGCGAATTCCACGGGTAAAGTTCTAACCGGCTTACACAGAACACCCCATCCCTGCCAACCCTCCTGAGCTCCCACAGCTCACATTTGATTTTGAATTCGTCTGAACAGTTTTAGAACCTTTCAAAATATATTTGAGGCTTTATCTTATCTTTAAAGCTTTGTACTGCCTTTATATCTCCAGTCGAACCTCTCCTAGAAGGAGGTTTGCCCTAGAATGACACGCTTTCAGCAGAAAGGTGCTGCCAGTCGAGTTTGTGGCTGTTACAGACACCTCTGAGCCGAAAAGAAGGACCTGAAGCACTGACAGACTCCGTCTGCAAGGAGAGGAAACCTTTCTCTCCAAAACCGAACTGAAGGTGTCATCGCCGGGTTTTGGAGGGGTCATGCACGAACTCCCCCCGGAGAGCAACCGCTCCTTGTCTGCGAGGGCAGCCGAGCCCCCGGCGGGGCGGGGCGGGGGCTGCGGGGCACCCGCGCGGGGAAAGCGGGGCCGCGGAGGGAGCGGCGGTGCCGGTCCGCAGCATCCCCGGGAGAGGCGGGCGCTTCTCCCCTCCCCGCCTCGCAGCGAGCGGTGCCGATCGGGCTGCGCGGGGAGCCCGGGCGAGCCGGCAGCGTCCCCCGGGAGGAGGAGCCGGTGGCGGGTTTGTCCCTGCCCGGCCCGGCCCCGGAGGTGGGGACGCTCAGGTGGGGACGTGCGGCCGGTCCCGGTCCCGGGGAAGCGCCGAGGGTTTGTGCGAGGGATGCGAAATGAGTTAATTTTGCTTGGAATGGTTCCTGGCGGGGAAGGAGCTGACGTGTGGAGACGCCGCCGGGGATGAGCCGCCGGCGGAGTCGGGAACGCTCCGCACAACCGGGCCAGGTCCGCGGCTGGGATACACGGCGGGCACCGGCTGCAGCTCCCCGGCTGCTCCCTGCGGAATTCCAACTTTTCCTGTGAGCGGCAGCTCCCGGCACATCGCGCCGGACAGGGGCACAGTGGGGCAGCTGTCAAATGACAATGCTTTAGGTCATGACACAGATCTGTCGCTGAGGGGAAACCCGGGAGTTTGGGGGCTGGTTGGTGGGTGGGTTTTTCTTTCAAGTTAAAAATTCTTCTTTGCTTATGGCTTAAACCCGAGCGGCTCAGCTCGACTGTCGCTGTAAGTGCCTGTGTGCTCTGTTTCCCCTGCAGGAACCCGTCTGCCCGCCGCTGTCGGGGATGGCAGCGTAGGATCCCCGCAGGATGGGGGCCCCGCGCAGGGAACGGCCCCGCTGGCTGGGGACCCTCCTGGCCGCCTGCCTGGCCACCCTGCCGGGCATCAGCGCCTGTCCCCGGCCCTGCGCCTGCCACGGCTCCGCCGAGCTCCACTGCACCTTCCGCTACTTCACCGCCGTCCCCCCGCGCATCCCCCTGGACGCGCAGCGCATCAACCTGGGGTACGTGGAACTGCGGGATTTGAATACTCAGACCACTTGCCTTTCAACACTTTGCACAGCAATAATTAACTTTCCAGATTTAGGGCTAAAAATTAACCAAAGTCTATGGAGCTTAAAGTTCTTTAGTGCTCACCAGTGGCTGCAGTCACAGCCAGCAAAGCCTGAGACCACCCACACTAAGGAGGAATTTTGGGGATCTAGCACAGGGCACAAGAAAACTTCAGAAAGTTTTGAACTTAACTTTCCTTTATATTACCTGAACATTTTGTGTCTGTAGCATGGAACCCACATAGAACCTGGAAGAAATCTGAAATAGATTTCTCTCCGGGAAAGGATAGTTCAGAGCTCAGAAAGAGGACTGGAAAAGGAGCATATGTATTAACATCTGCAGAGACTTTGCTGTGATGTAACACCATGGTCGCAGGTTAGATCCCCATATGAGCCATTCACTTAAGGGCTGGACTTGATCCTTCTGTGTCCCTTCCAGCTCAGCCTATTCTGTGATCCTGTCACTTAGAATGTCCCACAGCATTAGGGTCTGTGCTTTCATCTGCTGAGTTCAAGGGAAATTTCACTTGTCTGGCCTTGTCAGCCTCCATGGTGGTTCTGTTCTCTGTGTGGTTAAAGGAGCAGGGAACAGATCATACCCAGGCTTGTCTGGCCCCTTCATGCAGTTTCTAGCAAGTGTCCTCTCTCTTAAGTCAAATGATGAGACCCATCAGCAATATTTGCCTGATCTGTGTATCCCTTTTGATACACGTAACCTTTGAAACATGTGTCTGCAGAAAATATACAGGGAATATTTCATTGAAGTGGTAGCAAAATGAACACAGACAGATGTGTTTCATGCTTGCTGTCACTTGCCCCATCCACTGGGAATTCACCATCAGAATTCTGTCCTGGAAAAGTGATCATCTTTGGTGCTAACATGAAGGAATGACCTAGTTTCGTCTTGGCAAGGGGAAGTGCTGCTTACCTTCAGCCATTCCCAAAAAGTGGTTCTTTTGTTTTGGGTTGGTTGGATTTAAGTGTGTGAGTTGGGGCTGACTAAACCATCCCGTACAGCTACAACAGCCTGCGAAAGCTGAGCCCCACGGACTTTGCTGGCCTGGAGAAACTGGAGTTACTGATGCTGCACAGCAATGAGATCAACATGATCCCTGAGAAGGTGTTCAGTGATTTACGTTCACTGCAGGTAAGAGCTAAATGACCCAGTGTTACTTTTTGTTATGACTTAACTTTCAGTGATTCTGGTAAACAGCCACAGAGCAGCCTTCTGCAGCATTTCAGGTTCCTGTTTCTTACCGTACTCACGCAAAAGTCAAGGGCCTTCAAAATCCAGAGTCCTAATGGGAAATGTCTTTCCTTCCCAGGTGGGCACTCGGGTACAGGGTGAAGAGCATGACAAACACATTGGTAGATATCTCTCAGCTTATCTTAGCAGGCAGCTGCAGTAAAAACTCTCTTTCATACAGGGGAGAAAGATTGCAAAGCTCCAACTACAGTGTCTGAAAAAGGAAACTTGTCGTTGTTAATTTGTTAGTCAGTCTGGGGGTTTTTGAGGATTGTTTTCCATCGAGCTTTCCCTTCAGTACAATCCTGTCCTCTTCTAGCCTTCGTGAAAAAAAGGCCACCACTGTGCAGAAACTTAACACACTGCATATAAACACTTCAGTTCTTTAAAGAAACTCCAGTTCCCTGGCATTCCTGGTCTGGTGAAGAACTTTCACTGCACACAGCAACCTTCAGCAGCATTTATTAGGGATCCTATAACTTTAACATGGTTTAATATTATGCATTTGTTACTTTTTCACAAACAGGTCTTAAAAATGAGTTACAACAAGGTCAGAGTGCTTCAGCAGGATGTATTTTATGGCCTGAACAGCTTGGTACGGCTGCATATGGACCACAATCAAATCGAATTTGTGAATCCCAATGTTTTCTATGGACTCACTTCCTTGAGGCTGGTCCACCTGGATGGAAATTTACTTCAGCAGCTGCATCCAGACACTTTTGTCACCTTGCGCTATAGTCAAATATTCAAAATATCCTTCCTAAAGCACATCTCTCTGTCTGACAATGTGCTGACTTCACTTCCACAAGAAATGTTTTCCTACATGTCAGAGCTCGAGAGCATTTACCTCCATGGAAACCCCTGGTCCTGTGATTGCAGCCTGCAGGGGTTTGCTGAGTGGGCACAGGAGAGGCCAGGTGAGCTGAAGGCTTTGTTTATGCTCTTTAATCCTGTTGTAGCATCTTATTCTTCCCGATACAGGTAATTGCCCTTTATTCATCTATTTATTCTCCCAGAAAAGTCTGGAAGATAGGATTTTTGTAGGTGTGTATAATCAGGGTAAAGAGATTAATACCACTCACTTTCCCAGATTAAATGAATTTAGTGGCTTTAACGCATTCCCAAGTGTAGCTTTCCTTAACAGAGAATTTTCTTTGGCCAGTCCAAAGCTTCTGGGCACCAGGAGAATCCACAGGGAACAAGCTAAGTTTCATGGAATTGGCAAGAGCAAGGGCCACATTGCACTTGATTCTTTAAAAAGAAAATAAGGAACTCAAGGGACCAGAGTACTTTCTCTGCTGCTGCCGTTCACATGTCACTTCAAGCTTTGGTTTTATTTTATTCAAAAGAACCACTTGTTAGAAGCTATATGTCATTTTTAATACTAAAACTTGTAGCACAGAAGCTTACTGAACTTTTCTTCCCTTCAGATGTTATAAAGTGCAGAAAAGAGAGAAGTTCTGGTGTCCATCAATGTCCAGTCTGTGCTAGTCCCAAAAATCATAATGGGAAAAGTTTAGTGGATCTTCCTTCTGCATCTTTCACCTGCACTAAGCCAGTCATCCATGACTCCCTGAAATCCAGAAACCTCACGGTGCCAGACGATGGGGATTTCAGTTTCGTGTCTCCCAAGGATCTAATAGCTCCGATAGGATCTGTGGTTTTGAATATGACTGACCAAGCAGGAAATCGAGGCAACTTGGTTTGCAATGTCCAGAAACCTAAAGAAATGTCTCCCATCTCATTTGACAAAAATGGCAACAGCACAGTCCTCAAAACCTCGTTCTCAGCATTCCTGGTGTGTGGCATCGATTATGGACACATCCAGCAGCTGTGGAGCATCCTGGCATTGTACAGCAATTCTCCCTTGAAACTGGAGCAAACTGGGCGGACAACTGACCTGCCTCTTATTAGCTACAAATATAAGCAGATCTACAGTGAGAAAGATGAACTTTTCACCAGTATTGAGGCTGACCTGCAAGCTGAGCCAGCCTGGCTGATGCAGAGCAAAGTGTCCCTGCAGCTGGACAGGACAGCCACCACACTCAGCACGCTGCACATCCGCTACTCCACCGACGCCCAGATCAGTTTGCCCAGCGATGACAAAAACCAGGTGAGAAATAACTGGGCCATCATTTCCAGGGACAACAGCACCCAAACAGAGCACACTGTGCTAGTCGGGGGCACCGTGGAACTGGGGTGCCAGGCAGCTGGGGAGCCAGCTCCTGCCATGGAGTGGATATTGGCCGATGGCAGCAAAGTGCGAGCTCCCCATATCAGCGAGGATGGGAGAATCGTAGTCCTCAAAAGCGGGACACTGACGCTGCGGACGGCTGACATGTTTGACACGGGGCTCTATCACTGCATCAGCACCAACCGCAACGACGCCGACGCGCTCACGTTCCGGATTACGGTGCTGGATCCCCACGTGGAGCACAACGGAGTGAATGGAGCCCAGCTGCCGACGGCTCTCGGCAGCACGCTCCACCTTCCCTGCACGTCCACGGCCGCTCCGGACGCTGCCGTTACCTGGGTGTCACCTGAGCACGCGATTCTTCGTCAGTCTGTAGGAAACAAACATATTTTTGCCAATGGCACCTTGAGAATACAAGGGGTGACGGAGCGAGATGTGGGCTACTTCCGATGTGTTGCAGCCAATCAGTACGGTGTCGATCTTCTGGTTTTCCAAGTGCTAATGAGACAGAATGAAACTGCTCTGAAGAAAAACCACGGAGCTGTGGGAGAGTGGGAAGAGGGCTCTGGCAATGAACTGCTGCGCTCTGCTGCAGCACAGAGACATCCCTCAGCCACTCCAGCCACCCTGACAGCTCATGGGCAATCTGCTGCATCAGCAGCCAGCAGCCAGGGCGCACAGAGCGCACGTCAGAGGAACAGCCACGGGAAAATGCCTCACTGGCCCTACGGAGACAGAACAGGCAGGCGGTTCAGGGGACACAGGAGACAGTTTGTTTCCTCAGGCAGGAGAGTTGATCCACAGCGCTGGGCAGCCTTGTTGGAGAAAACAAAGAGGAATTTGACAGTGACAGACAAACAAGAAGTTGCAACAGAACCACCCATTCAAGTCCATAAGCTCTCAGAGGAACCTGAGGATGAGGAGGAGGCATCTGGTGATCTCATATCTCCAGAAGAAGAATTCATGATACCAGCAACAGAGAGACCCCCAGTATCTGCTCTGGGCAGAGCAACAGAACTCGCAATCACTGCAGGGCCCGAGCAGACCGCGAACCCCACTCCTGCCAGGAACACCTCCCTCCTGCTCACAGTGTCATTAACTCCCCTACCCTCACCTCTTCCACACACTGTGGCACCGGGCAGCAAAAGGCCACAAACATATCCAAGCCCTACAGACTCATGGGAAAGATCTGATTTGAGTCAAATACCAGCAAATGGTGTAAAACAATCAAGTGTATCAAGTGGAACATCCACACTCTTCCCTGCTGGGCAAAACTCAGTATATTCTGGGGAAGTTAATAACCAGCATCTAAAATCTGCATCTGTGACACCTACGACAGAAGCTACAGGCACCAGCAAGGCTGTGACTCCCCAAAGCACAGCAGACAAGTTACATATTTTTACTGAGTCTATTGATAAGGTTTCCACCAAACCAGATCCCCAGGTCCCTGTGGTGACAGTCAATGCACCAAGCTCTGAATTTGGCCCCATTTATTTTCATAGTACTCAGAAAGGAGGAACCCCTAAGCCACCACTGGCCTCAACTTTCACCACTCGTCAGCAAATTCGGGTGATCCAGGACCTTCCAACTCATCCACCCCAGCTCCAGCAGCACCATGGAAGACGAAGGAAAATTTCTGGTCGGAGACGAATTGTTAGACCAGGACGTATCCCAAGTATGAAAGAGCACCGCTACAATTTTGGGACACCAGGGTCTGCCCGAGGAAGTACAGCTGTGGCTACAGGTGTTCAACTGAATACGAACTATGTATCAAATGTACCAACCGTAAATAACTTAAGCAGTTCCATCAATCCATTTAGCCCAGAAGCACCCCCCTCCACCATGAATATGCCATTGGAGCGCCCCATGGGAGCCCATCAAAACACAGCATTCCCCAGGGAAGAGGAAAACAAACGTAGTGCAAGGCAAAAAGCTGCTACCACAGGCACATCTGTCACTGCAAAGGACACTGCCACTACTGCAACCAGTGGATTGGGTGCAATGGGTTTGAAGCCAACAGGTACACTCGTTACTACTCCTCAAACTGACACCAGACTCGCCAAAAGTAAAATATTCAGAGTGGGAGGAAGGAGAGGTCAGAGGAGGAAGAGGCCTCCTAAAGCACCTGCCCCACAGCGTGTGGCTACAGTTACATCACCAGCTGTGCCTCCAAGCCTCACACCCGCAAAACCTCTACCAGGGAGCGTCAGTGCAGTCTCCATGGCCAAAACATCAGCACTGTGGATCCCTGGCACCCCCGAGGCACCGCAGCACAGGCCCACGGCAGCCACACAGACGTCAGCAATGCTGGGCACCTGGAGGAACACCCAGACAGCAACATCACTGCCTGGCAGTCTGACTGCTCAGAGCCCCATCGTGGCACTCCAAACCACACCAGGCACACAGAGGAACACCCAGCTGGCCACGTCACCACCCACTAGTGCTGCCCAGACCCCCACCATGGGTCTCCAAACCTCACCATGGCTGGACGAGCCTCCTGGTGCCACAAGTGCCCGACCTGCTGCAGTCAGGGCCACATCAGGGCCAGTACCTGCTCAGCACATCAGAGCCACTGCCACGGCAGGAGAAAAATCCTACCTGAAAATTGGGGAGAAAAACCAGGCAGCACAGGCCACATTCCCAGCAAGAACCGTGCCAAGTGCTCCCGCTGCAGTCACTGCTCCCAGCACTCGGCACCCCTCTCATCTGCCAGCCCCGACCGCAGCCGTGCCACCTGCACCGAGCGCCAGAGCGTCCTCGCCTCCGCGGGGGGATGCCGGACACCAGCCCGAGCCACCTCCCAAAGGCACAGAGCGGGGGCCCACACTGCAGTCACCACAGATCGCATCTCCGTGGGGCAGGGACAAGGACAGCTCTGTCAGTGGCTGGGCTGAAAGAAGAGATCAAGAAACTGCCACCATCCCCAATCTCATCACCTTAGGTTCTGCAAGCAGAAACCATTTTTCAAAGCCCAGAATAGTCGGAGGGAATTTGGCTGCTTTCACTCTGCTGGCAGATTCCGATGCCTTTATTCCTTGTGAAGCTACTGGGAATCCCCTTCCAATAATACAGTGGACAAAGATATCATCAGGTGAGCTTGATAAACCTCTCTAGAATTTACCCTCCATTAGTGCTGTAATTTGGCACCTCTTCTGTGTGCCAAACTCAAGCATTGCTTCATTTCAGAGTGCTATGAAATACCAGTGAAAGGTAAACTTGGAAACAGTGACAGGGACTCACTGGATCATCTTAGTGCTGATTCTGGAAGAGCTCTTTAGTGAAATGATTTAAAAAAAAAAAAATGTATGTTTAACTATAATTTCTTGCTTATTGTGGGAAGAATTCAGTATTTATTGTACATTACCTGCTATTCCAGAACAGTGAGACAAGTGAAAAGAAAAATGTGGTAAAAACACTCAAATCCAGTTACAGCTGTGCCAGGTCTGGACTGCAAAGCCCCATCTGCTTTATCCAGACTTTGTCTCTGCTGGAGATTCAGCTTCATTCTTACTTTAAAGCTTTGTCATTCTATATGCAAAATACTCTGGTTTCTCTCCATTTTATCGCTGTTATTATTTATCTCTATATATATGGGGTTACTTGGGCAAAGCAGACCAGGCCAGGGTGTTTGGGACTGAGGAGAAGGAACCGAGGCAGGTGCTGACAGGCTGTGCTGCCGCCCTTGCTCGCAGGGCCCGATGCTCCGGGACGCCGCGGTGCCGGCCGGTGGGTGGGTGCTGGCCAACGGGACGCTGTCCATCGCCCGGGCGCGGCCGGAGGACGGGCGGGCAGTCCTGTGCACGGCGGCCAACGCGCACGGCGCGGCCCGGCTCCTGGTCACCCTGTCCGTGGTGGCCAGCCCGCCCCCGCATCGCCGGCGGCCGGCAGCGGCTGCTCACCGCGCACTCCGGGAACACCGTGGGCAGTGGCGTGCAGGGCCGAGGGCAGGCCCCCTCCCACCATCTCCTGGCTTCTGGCAAATCAAACCCACCTCGTCCCCTCCTCCACGGGAAACGACAGAGCTCACGTGGAACCGGACGGCACTTTAGTGATCCGGGCAGTCACTGTGTACGACAGGGGCCTCTACACGTGCCTGGCCAAAAACCCTGCGGGCACCGACACGCTGGCTGTGAAACTGCAGGTCGTTGCAGCCCCTCCCACCATCCTGGAGGAGAAGAGACAGAGCGTGGCAGGAATGATGGGGGAAAGCCTGAAACTCCCTTGCACAGTGCAAGGGAACCCTCAGCCCAGCGTGCACTGGGTCCTCCCTGACGGCACGGTGGTGAAACCTCTGCAGTTGGTACACACGAGGCTGTTCCTGTTCCCCAACGGCACCTTCCACCTGGGCAGCATCGCCCCTTCCGACAGCGGCAACTACGAGTGCATAGCCACGAGCTCCACGGGCTCGGACAGGAGGGTGGTCAGCCTCGTGGTGGAGCGCAGAGAAGTACTTCCAAAAATAGCCATCGCCTCTCAAGAACTGACTCGGCTGAACTTTGGGGAGAGGTTGCTTCTGAACTGTACAGCAACTGGGGAGCCCAAGCCCAGGATAATCTGGAGATTGCCCTCCAAGGCTGTTGTGGACCAGTGGCACAGGTATGCCCCTTTTTTTTCTCCATCTCTTTGGAACTTAAAACACTGCCTCCTCTGGTGCTCACATAAGAGCCTATTACAGCACTAAACCACTGTGAACTAAACCAATTTTTAAGCATTTAGCAGTGGTGAAACATCTGTTCTAATGGCATCTATATCTAATAACAGATCTAATAACAGATCACATCAATTGCCATTAAGTGGGTGAGGTCTCAAAACAGGTACAAGTCATATTTGAATTAAGGTAACTCCTGTCATCATGCACTGGCTGACTGCTGTCAGTTCAGAGAAGTTACTTGTAACAGATTTGTGAAGCAGGGCTCAGGAGGGAGAGGTTTCTTTCGTCTCTGCCAAGTCTACCTTTGGGGGTCTCCCCAGACCCCCTCCCACACTAACACTTCACCTTTACCTTGGGAGAGACAGACCCAACACAGGGCGCTCCCAGCAGAGTCAGCACTGCTCACATCCACATAACACCAAATGTTATTGATGGCAATGACATCAGCTGGCGTGGGCACAGTGCCTTTAGAAAGAGCTGCTGTGCTGTGCTGTGAACACGTTCAGTCCCTTCCAGTGCTCAGTATTCACCTCCAGCACTCGTTTTCATAATTCTTTTCCTCTCTCTCTCCCCACAACAGAATGGGAAGTCGGATCCATGTCTACCCCAATGGATCCCTGGCTATTGAGGCAGTTACAGAAAAAGATGCAGGTGACTATCTGTGTGTCGCAAGAAACAGAATTGGGGATGATCTGATACTGATGAAAGTCAGCATCACAATGAAACCAGCCAAGATTGACCACAAACAGCAGTTCAAGAAACTGGTGCCATATGGGAAGGGTTTCAGAGTGGACTGCAAGGCCTCCGGGTCGCCCACACCGGAAATATCCTGGGGTCTGCCAGACGGGACGGTGGTGAACAACGCGATGCTGGCGGATGACAGTGGGCACAGGTCTCGCAGGTACGTCCTCTTCAACAATGGGACTCTGTACCTCAACAAAGCTGGAGTGACAGAAGGAGGAGATTACACGTGCTATGCCCAGAACACTCTGGGGAGGGACGAGATGAAGATCCACGTCACGGTCATCGTGGCAGCCCCTCAAATAAAGCACAATTACAAGACATACATTACAGTGACAGCTGGAGACACAGCACTGCTGGACTGTGAAGCTGCTGGAGAACCCAGGGCACAGATATTCTGGTTGCTGCCTTCCAGTGAGATGATCTCCTCGTCCACAGACAGGCACTCCCTGCACGCCAACGGCTCTCTCTCCATCAGCCACGCCAGCCTGCTGGATGCTGGGGAGTACATGTGTGTGGCTCGGAATCCTGGCGGGGATGACACCAAACTGTACAAGCTGGACGTGGCTGCTAAACCCCCCATCATAAATGGTTTATACAGGAACAAAACGATCATGAAGGTGACGGCAGTGAGGCACTCAAAGAAACACATCGACTGCCAGGCAGAAGGGACACCTCCTCCTCAGATTATGTGGATCATGCCCGATAACATTTTCCTAACAGCCCCATATTATGGGAGCAGGATTGTGGTGCACAAAAACGGGACACTTGAGATTCGGAACATCAGGCCCTCAGACACAGCGGATTTTATCTGTGTGGCACGTAACGACGGGGGAGAAACTGTGCTGGTGGTGCAGCTGGAAGTCACAGAAATGCTGCGGCGACCAGTGTTCAAAAATCCTTTCAACGAAAAAATAATAGTAAAACCTGGGAAAACTATCACACTGAACTGTTCTGTGGATGGAAACCCTCCCCCAGATATAAGCTGGATGCTGCCCAACGGCACGTGGTTTTCCAGCAGCATCAGGACATCCCAGTTTTTCACAGGAAGCAATGGGACCCTGACCATCAACAATCCTGAGAGACACCAAGCCGGGCGCTACCGCTGTGCTGCCCGGAACAAGGTTGGCTATATTGAAAAGCTCATGGTCCTGGAGGTTGCCCAGAAGCCCAATATCCTCACCCGCCCTGCAGGGCTGGTGAAGGGTGTCAGTGGGGAGCCTTTGTCGCTTCACTGCCTGGCTGAGGGGAGCCCCAAGCCCAGGATGGCGTGGACGCTGCCAGGGGGACGTGTGCTGGACCGGCCGCAGGTCAGCGGGAGGTACCTGCTGCTGGAGAATGGCACCTTGGTCATTGGGGCAGCCTCGGCCCACGACGCCGGGAATTACGTGTGCAGGGCCCACAACGATGCCGGGGACTCCTCCCTCAGCATTCCTGTCACAGTCACAGCCTACGCCCCGCGGATCGTGGGCAGACCCCCCCCGGCCATCCACACCATGCCAGGGGCAGCAGTCCAGCTCCACTGTGTAGTGCTGGGGATACCAAAACCAGAAATTACCTGGGAATTACCTGACCGCTCCACACTCTCCACAGCTCGCCAGGGCTGGGGATCTGGGGGCAAGCTGCTTCACCCCACGGGCACTCTGCTCCTGCAGAATCCCCGACCCTCCAATTCCGGCACGTACAAGTGCACAGCGAGGAACGCCCTTGGCACTGACACTGCAGTAACGTATATCCACGTCATCTGAAGCCAGAAATGCAGCAGGAATGGTGGTGAACACGGGCTGCAGCTGGACTGAGGTCATCCTTGCAATGACTTTAATCAAAGGCAGCCACAAGCATGTGCGTGCCTGAACACGTCCACAGCATTCAGGCTGCAGTGACTGGGCAAAAGGAGGGAGGAAGGGGAAAATTAGCTCTAGCATTATTTGCTAGCATTGGATCTCTCCATGTTCAGGGGATTTAAATGAAAGCAAAATTAAGGCACTTTTGCTCTGCAAAGTAATAGCAAATATTGACTGTCAAACATGGTAATTTTCTGGAAATGTGCCCAGAGAGCTCTTGTATGGACAGAGTTTTTCATCAGTTCCATACTGCCCACCTTGTATGACTGTCACAAGCATGGATCAGAGAGGGCAAGGACACCTGGGAGCTGACGAGCAGGTTTACTGGGATGCAGATTACCTTCTTACTGTGTTTTAATATTTAGTATGTTTTTAAAATAAATAATGATGTAACAAGTAGTGAAGTATTTTTAATAGCACAGCAGTGGTTGCCACAGTCTTTTCTGCAGAGCTGTGGGATGACACAGAACAGCTCAGTTTGGAACAAGACAGGAAGCTCTGCTCAGCACTGTTAAGCCAATGCATACAGACGGGGTGTAGAACCAGTCCAGCCTGGCATCGCTTTTTTATTGTCACAAAAGCATTTTTTAAAGATTTCTCAATAGAAAAAAATCACATCAATTTGAATCTCAATTTAGAATTGTGATTCCTCAGTTGAGCAGCCAGGTAGGTTCAAGAAGCAAATTGAGTTAGTACAAAGCAGGAAAAAAGTATTACCAGAGTATTTTAAATGCTCCAGCATTTAAAGTTCCTCTTGCAAAATGAGGGCATTGAAAAAGATTTGTATAGAGTAACTCCTAAATGACATAAAATAGTAATAAATTCATTCTGCTTTTTCAACTCTCAACACACGCAAAATGATACCTGTTTGCAGAGGTTTGAATAACCACGATTTGTTTGTGGTGATTTTGGTTGATAGCTCGCCTGTTTTGCACTCAGCTGATGATGCAGTGCCTCACCCAGCCAAGGCCTCCCCCCAGGATGGGGAATACCTGCCGTGCCTCACTGGCAGCTGGCACAGGAAACAGGAGGCGATGCCATCCAAAGGGCAGCTGGCTCCAGGACAGCTGAAACTGCGGGAAGGACGTGGGGGCTCTTCCATCCTCGTGCATGAAAGCTGGGATGAGATCTGGCACTGATGGCATCGGGTGGGACATGGGGTTCACCTGCTGTGAGGCTCTGCCAGCACTCAGAGGTTCCCTGGTGACCTGGAGGCTCAGCCCCTGTCACCACAGGCACCCTGGGGACCTTCACCTGAGAGCTTCAGAGGGAAGGCAACAGAGAGCAACCACTGCTACTTCCAGTAGGTTTATTAACATTACATTGTGGCTTTTCATGTAAACTTTAAGAAGTTCTAATACAAGCAATAAGCCCACTTCAGCACCTTCTTACCACAGTAAGAGCAAGAGAAATTGGTACTTTAAACAAAGAACTCTGTAAAGTGCATATGAAAATCACAGTCAAATAAACATGATTTAAAGCAATGCTTGTTCTGCCAACGAAGAAAGAGGTGAACATTTTAATGGACAAACTAACTTTTATGCTAGAATCAGAAGTGCCTTTTAGTTTAGTAGTTTGGTCCAGTGCAGTTCTTAAAAAAAAAAAAATTAAAATAAAAAAGTGTTTTCCACAAATAAATAAATCCTGCATTCTTTGTCCTCTTTGAAAGTAACAGGACCTAAAAAGAACCAAATTCGTAAAATCTGCCATAACATTCTTCAAATAGGTCCACAAAAGTCCAGATACTGAAATCTAGTTAAACACAAAAATAACCCCAACCCAACCCCCAACCTTGTTACATATTCACATCAACTGCAGCACAAAAAATAATGATGGAAATAAGGAGAGAACTCATGTTCTGCTGTCCAGCAATGACTAGTGCATTGAATTTCCAGTGTCCTGTTCCTCAGTGCAAACATCCCCTGCATCCACTCCCACCATGGTCAGAAGTGGGGGGGGTGCCCATACTGGCTCACCCCTTGCTGGTTACCTGGTGGAGGAAGAAAAAGAGGTGACTGTACCAAAATACAGAAGAATACCTGAATTTGGTGCAGCAGTGGCAAGCAGCAGTCAGCAAATCCCTCATCCACCCGAGGTCAGGGGCACTCACTTCCCTGGGGACTCTTCCTGCAGAGGACTGGGGAAGGCGGGTGGGTTCCAGCTGCAGCCCCAGGGCTGCCCTGGGGACCACACGGTGCCCCAGCACTGGGCTTTGGTGCCACACCAAAAGGACTGGGACATCCATCGAGCTGTCAGTAGGTGAATGACCTCCATGTACCTCTAGCAGCAGGCAAACAGGCAGAAAGTCTCCAGAAAGACAATTCCACGTTCAGACACATTTCCACGTGTCCGTGCACACACGCACTTACTGGAGAGCTGCTTCTGGAGCTGCCTGACCAGCGCCGCCGTCTGCTGCTGCTGCTGGGTCTGCTGCAAGCCTGGCCTTGGGAACTGCAGTGGGAGTGGGAAAGGTGAAAGAAATCCCTCAGTGCCTGAGCCACGGCAGGTAACAAATCCCTCCGTGCCCGAACACAGGTGCTCGGCTGTGCTGCCCCGGCGCAGTGGGCAGGAGCTGGGGAGGGCAGTGAGGGCAGGCAGGTGCCCTGGACAGCAAGGACACAGGGAACACCCTGAGAACTCTCAGAACATCTGCTCTCTTCCTTCCCTGCAATCTCCCACCAAGGGTGTTCAGCCTGCAGAAGAGAAGGCTTCAGGGAAGCCCCACTGTGGCTGTGGCATTGAGCACAATGGGAGCAGCACCCCAAACTCGGCGTCTACCATCCATCTCTGGTCTCTCAGCTTTACAGATCTGCCTCTTAAATCCCCAATTTTTTTTTTTTCTCATTAGACCCAGTGAAAATGCACATGCTTCTAATGCTTTTAATTAAGTGATTCTTCTGCACAAAGATACAGGATGCAGTTTGGAAACCTGACATGCTGAATAAAACTGGAGTAATCCAGTACCCTAATAACTCCGTGGGCGCTACAGAAACCGCCCGAGCTTTGCTCAGCGAAACCTCGTGCTTACTGAAGGCAGTTTCAGTGTTTTACAAGACTTCAGCATCTTCTCCCTTTCTGAAACCAAATCCTTCACTTAAGATGTGTTGTGTAATCTCCTGGCTACCAGGCTATAGTAACTGCTGAGGTTAGTCAAAGGCACTACCCAGCACACCGGGGTTTTCTGGGGACATAAACCCAACCCACAGCACCTTCTGCTGTGCAGGTGCTGGCACAGGAATCATCACCAGGCAGGTGCCCATTGCAGGGACACTCTCCCGTCAGTTTGTTCAGGAGATAAGAACTATTAAAAAAACCTCAAAAATGGATGAAAATTATCTAAGATTAATGCTTGTAAACTCAGAAGCTGCAGTTTCAGCATTACTGTATTTTCTCTACTTTTCTATAGCAAACTTTTCCTAGTTATCTCCACCTACCTTAAATATGTTTGGAAAAACTGTGGAAATAAAGGAAACAAGCATAATGAGATTGAAAAAGGATTTGGCAGTGACAATTACTGGGTAAAATCATTCCCTAACCTATCAAAGGCTCCAATCCAGCAGAAAGTCGTGTCTCAAAAGCAATTCAGTTTGTTCAGCTGTCTTCATGAAACTCTGGTTTATTACTAACAATTTAATTTAAAGGGATCTTAAAACAATAAACCCCATTCCCCCCCAGCCTGTTAGTAGTACAGCCTAAAAACCAAAGGCCTCAAGTCAGGAACAGTCCCCTGTGATGGGACATAGCAGGGGCCGGGGTTTGGCTGCGGCGGATCAGCCAGGCAGCAGGGGTGCTCCCAACAGCACGAGTACGGTGACGGGGAGCAGTGCCAGCCACCGGCACCTCACGTGGCCAAGGGTCACTTCTTCGTCCCCGGGGGACAGAGCACCCCCGTCCCTCCCCTCAGCGCTCCCCAGCACAGCCCGGTCGCCTTTGCTCACCTGCGGCCGCACGGGCGGGAGTCCGAGCGCCGGCTGCTGCGGCTGCTGCGGCTGCTGCGGGCTGCTGCTGCTGCTGCTGCTGCTGCTGCTGCTGCTGCCCCGGCTGCTGCTGCTGCTTCTGCTGCTGCTGCCCCGGCTGCTGCTGCTGTCCCGGCTGCTGCTGCTGCTTCTGCTGCTGCTGCCCCGGCTGCTGCTGCTGCCCCCGGCTGCTGCTGCTGCTTCTGCTGCTGCTGCCCCGGCTGCTGCTGCTGCTTCTGCTGCTGCTGCTGCCCCGGCTGCTGCTGCTGCTTCTGCTGCTGCTGCCCCGGCTGCTGCTGCCCCGGCTGCTGCTGCTCCGGCTGCTGCCCCGGCTGCTGCTGCTGCTGCTGCTGCTGCCCCGGCTGCTGCTGCTGCCCCGGCTGCTGCTGCTGCTGCTGCTGCTGCTGCTGCTGCTGCCCCGGCTGCTGCTGCCCCGGCTGCTGCTGCTTCTGCTGCCCCGGCTGCTGCTGCTGCTGCTGCACCTGGGAGAAGGCGGTGGTGACACAACAGGGACAGGCCCCGCGCTGCCCCGGGCCGCCGGGAGCCAGGGATGTGGCATTGACACGTATGTCCTGAGCTCCCTTC
Source organism: Corvus cornix cornix (assembly GCF_000738735.6). Taxonomy (NCBI): domain Eukaryota; kingdom Metazoa; phylum Chordata; class Aves; order Passeriformes; family Corvidae; genus Corvus; species Corvus cornix. Next base: position 504,253 of record NC_046339.1, on the reverse strand, counting down.
TGGTGGCCCCAAAGGCGAGCAATGGATGTCCGCACGCAGGTAAGGCAGGCGGGGCTCTGGAGCTTTAGACTCACAGACACGTGCAAGCGAGTGTGCAACACCCTCACGGCTACAGAGGTGCTCGCACACCCCTGTACCGCCACATCCCCGCACCAGCGCGGCCGAGCGCTCACCTGCAAGAGCCGCTGGTGCCGCGGCTGCTGCTGCCCCTGCCTGCCCGGCTCCGGCGGCACCTGCCCCGAGCCCGGCCCCGCGGCCCAGGCAGCGTCCAGGCCCCCTCCAGCCAGGGAAGTGGGCTGCAGAGGCTGATGGCTCAGTCTGATGGGGGAAAAATAATGGATTAAACTTCATTTACAGGCAGAGCACCACAGTCTGTGAGAACTCAACTATAGTTGTGACATCTGACTGCCACAGACTTAAAAGATGCTACATTTCACAGGAAGAATGTCTCTCCAAGTATGAATGCTTAAAAAAACATTGCATAATAGAGCTGTGCCATACTATTGCCCAGTGACTGATGTAGGCAATAACATGTTCCTCTGAACAGGAACAGATCCAAGCATTCAGCTCTTGCTTTGCTAGGAAAAGAGGTGGGTTTCTAGAGCTTAAGCAATTCCACTAAAATGTTCTCCAGCTCAAAACATCTCAGCATTTCAATACCATAACTGAAAATCAGCCATCACAAGTAGATGTTTCACTTTCTAAAACACTGAAAAACTCTGAAATAAAGAATCCTGTTCTAAAATACTGAAAAATGTTAGCTACATCATCAATTTAGCTTAGCTGGTTAGCTCAGCACAAACAAGGCAATCCAGGTTGGCCACTTCATTCCTGATGCGAGGCGCCCTGAAGGTTTGCACACCAGGCTGTCAATCAAGTAAAGGCCAAACTTTTCGAAGAGGTGCAAGCAAACCCAAAATTTGGAATACTACTAAGATATCTGGGCTTGCAAGAATTTAGACGTTAAGGAATCAATAACTACTGCAGCACATACATAATGTTCACAACTCCAGAAATGCTGATTTCATTAAAAAAACACAGAGATTGAGGGAGAATTGCACAGCTTCATACATGACACACCATATTCTGTTTATGACAAAAGAGCTGGACCATTAGTTGGGCTGTTTCAGGCTCTTAAAAAAGAAATCTGATTCCAGGCTGTCATTGGAAACTCCTCCACTCTGCCAGCTCTGTAACACTACCTTTGACAGATTTCTACCAAGTTGGGCTTATGCTTTCTTGACTACAGACTCTGGCAAACCTGGAGTATTGACTGTTTAGTACCACACACATGCTTGTATAATATGGATCCCACATCTGTGTTTGTAGGGAAATAGGATCCAACAGCCATCTTTAAATGGATTTTTATGTTCTGCAAACACACAGGACAACTGGATGACAAGGTGTGCCAAGATCAACTCAAAATAAAAATTAAATGAGGGGAAAACAGTGGGATATTGTAGAGAAAGGAATATTAATTGCTAATTAGACCCATTAACCTCATTTTGATTAATGAGCAACCTTGTCTAGTGGAAGGTGTTCCTGGTCACGACAGGGGTTGGACCTGGATGGTCTTTAGGGTCCTTTCCAACCCAAACCATTCTGGTCCTCTGATTCTATTATTAATACACTTTATTTTAAACCAAGCTTCCCCTCGCTGTCCCCATGCTCACCGCGGGGCCGGCGCGGGGCCGTAGGACGGCGGGGGCTGCTGGAGGTACCCGGGGTGCTGGCCCTGCCTCAGCCGCTCCATCAGCACAGGGCCGGGGGCCAGCCCCACGCCAGGGGCCAGCCCCACGCCAGGCTGCTGCTGCTGCTGCTGCTGCTGCTGCTGCTGCTGCTGCATGGGCAGCGGGCCGCTGCACAGGGGGTAGCCGGGGGACAGGCTCTGCGGGAAGGAAAACACAGCACTGACTGCAGCGGGCCCCACGGGAGACAGCCCAGCTGCAGGACAGACAGCGTGTTTGTCGAGGACAGGGAGCCCGCAGGACAAGGAGCTGCAATGCTGCCCCACACATCCCCCACACCAGCGGGACCCCCTCTGTCTGTGGGGTCAGGCAGCTGATACGCGGTCACGCTCACACACACTCATGGTCACACACGGTCACATGCACAGAATGGAACTCACACTGTGCTGCTTTCCCAAGAGGCACTGAGTAGAAGCAGGGCTCTGAACCACAACACCACCTCTATTTTCCTCCTATCTCCCCAAAATCGCAAGTACCAGAATGATCATGACATAATAAAGACTTACTGCTAGCACCATCTCTGGCTAAATATCTGGCTTAATGTTGAAGTAAGCTTGCCATTCCCAGCATCAAGAAAAACTGGGAAGTAGCCACGTTAAAAATGTTCATGAGCTACTGCATGCAGAGACCATAACCACCCCAGGAGGAGGCCTCCTTGGTACGCCAGGCCACATGCAGAGGAGCAGGCATGGGGAAGGAGATCTGTCCATCAGCATTTCCATGCAGGTGCTCCACGGGATGAGGCAGTACCTGTGCCTGCTGTAACCCTGGGTACTGCGGGAGCTGGGACAGGGGCTGAGCCTGGGGAGTGAAGACAGCAGCTTGGTCCATTGGCTGCCCCTGCAAGATACAGCATCATCAGATACAACCCCACACCTGCAGCAAGTCTGGTTCTGGACACAAACCCCACCAAATTGTGTCCTAAAGAGTCATGGAGTGACAACCATTTCCTCCAGGACAGCACCACTGCTCAGTGCTGAACTTCTGCGCTGTATTTAGTCACAGGAGGTGGAAGCACTGACCTTTGGTGTCTGGCACGCTGACACTGCAGCCAGGAGGAGGCAGCCCTCCACTGCAGAGGGCTTGCAGAGACCCTTTAAATGGGGCTTTGCAAAAGACTAGAAAAGAAATAGTCTGGCTGTCTTGGGGCCAGTACATTAAACCACCCAGGAAACTCAGAGTGAAGCACAATCTCTGATACAACCATCCAGCTGATGGATTTTGCTCAGGATACCTGGTCCCCAGCTTCCCCAGGTGCAGCAGGCGAAATGCTCATGAGTGCTGATGAATTTGAAGGTGACATACAAACACCAGTATGGGTAATGTAAGCAGCTCCAGCTCCAACCAGTGCAGCTGGGAACATGTTCCATGTCAAGATCAGCAGCCAGCCTTGATTGTCCATCCAAATCACCTCAGTATCTGTGCCCAGTTAAGGGCAAATCATTTAAAGATTTCAACTGTAACTGCTGCAGTGCGTTTTGATGCATGACAAAAGAGAAAAGAATTTCACTGTTAGACTTAATTTCATGACAGATTGTAAAAACCTGGCAAATTAGAATGTGCCAGGATACAATCAATCCATGTGTTTCCTGTGTGACTGGGATGCTGCACAGCTGGCCATTTTTAGAACCATTCCACCAAAAAAACCCAGTGACAGGAGCTGGAAGCAGCAATGATCCTTCCCTGCAGCCGCCCAGTTCCCCACAAAAGCAAATACAAATCCAAGCCCTCCAACAAAGCCTTTGCCATTCCAGCCAGGATATCTCAAGAGAGATGATAAATTAAGGTTAAAAGTGACTTTGATAACACACTGCAAGCAGCAACATCACAACGTAGGCTACCAGCTGGATAAGGATTGGAGAACCCTCCCTGTGTCCCTGCTGCAAACCCAAGTGTGCCTAATTAACTGCAAACAGGGAGATAGATCCCCCATTCTAACAGGCCCCCAGTAACACCAGCAATGACTGCACATGTAGGAAATACAGAAACCAGGGTCAATGGCAAAGCCTCTTTGAACACACATCTGGCTTTGCCTTACCAAGAAGGGCCTTTAACAGTGTGGCAGTTTCACTGGGACAGGACCAAAGTCCTGCGACCAACTCTAGAACAGCTTCACTAATTATTATCTGGAAAGCTTTATGGCATGGATACTAGGAATGAAACTTCATAGCATCACTGTTTTTCCCAGAAACAACTGAATTCTATGAAAGTCAACGATTTAGTAGGTAAGTGTTAGCTGTTACTGCTTTTGGAAGTAACAAGATCTGATTATTCCCATAATAATATGTCAGTGTAGAACACCCAGCCATGCTCACACAGTCACAGCCTCGGGCACATCCTGCAGCTGCTCTCATTTTCCACAGCAAGAAACACATGAGAAGAGGAAAAAATTGACCAGTGATGCAGCTATTGGAAATACTTGTAGGTGAAAGTCATTCTCTGTGCACCCGTGTATTTGCAGTGTCCCCCATGCAGCTGCTGCGGTCCCGGGTGAGCGGCCCCAAAGCACAGTGTCACTATCAGAAGCAGAGTGCAGCCTGAGTGGTGAAAGGAATGCATGCTTGGGTGAAAGTAAAGCAAAGGTCATGGTCTCTGAGTGGTTACCATTATGTTGTCAAAGCCATCCTGAAGGGATACAGCAGAACTACAGACATCCTGCGGGAAAAGGACGGGCAAGAATATAGCAACAGCACAAGGAGCACGGACGATTCAGCTTGGGGGTTAGCGGGGCTGTGCAGCACCGTTACAGAGCTCACCTGGACGGGCTCAGAGAATGCTGGAACATGGGAAAAATAAAGGGACTAAGACACCAAATGAAGTTTAAAGGCAGTTGGCCCTGGTTAGCCAACATTTGGGGAATTATTGCAACGTAACTATCAGCTGGCTCCCCACTGTAAGCCAGGCAGGGAACACAGCCCCCGCACGATGCAAACCCCCTGTGCTGCTCCTCAGGCTGAGGGGTTGGACAAACCTGCTGAAGAGCCCGTGCCTGTGCCTGCTGCCGCAGGAACTGCTGCTGCTCTTGCTGCAGGAGCTTCATCTGGACCAGCTGCTGCTGAGGGAGGATCCCGTGGATCGAGGGCGGCTGCACCACCAAGCCCGAGCGCCGCTGCAGCAGGTTGGACAGGGCTTGCTTCGTGTTGCTTGGCACAAAGGAGCCTGCTGGGTCCAGCCTGGAACCACCTGAAAACCACCCAAAACAAAAATGCATCTTCTGCCTTCCCTACGAGTGCTAGTGGTACAGAGCACTGCTAACCCATCAGCTCTACATAATGACAATAAATGCATCTCTGCAGAGGCACAGTTCAGATTAAACCTGATTTCTGGCCTGAAAATTTAAATGGGCAAAGTAACTTTGAAGACTGCCGCTTGTAAATGAGAATGGAAAAAGCTCAAAGACTGCTGGCTGCTACATGTTCCATGTCACATAAAGCACCTCGCTACTACTGCTGAACCAAAGTCGCATGTCAGATCAAAAGCATGATATGAACATCTTAATATGTCAAGCCCATTTTATGAGATGGCAGCAGTTTATGCACTCTCTGCAATTTGATAAAAGCCATGTATCTCTCTGTCAGACTTAAAAAGGTAATCTTTATACATTTGTTTTCAAAAGCAGCATTTCCTTAAACTTTTTAGCCACTCTCTGGTATATTCTGAAGACTTTACACAGTTATAATACAGATTAGTTGTATTTGGAGCTTCAGAAATAAATATTTAACATTTATAACTGGAATCAAACTTTTAAACTTCTGCTTGGAGAAGTCACAATAGTGTTTCTCAAACCATCACAAAGTGCTGCCCTCTGGAGCCAGTAAATCGCTGTAAAACTGCAATTCACTAACTGGAAGAAAGAAGACAATCCTACAGAAAATTAAGCACATATCAGAAATGCTGAAAAAATGTGAGCCTGTGGATTTATTACATCTAGCAGATAGCAAATCAGCCACCATGACTCTAGGTATGAATGAAAGAGGAAATAATCCAAAGAGCCTTTGTTCCTTTAATTGTCCCTTTCTCCCTTCACTCCTCACTGAACCCTACCAGCTCTCTGACACTGCCACCACAGGAGCTCATTCTGGTTAATCCACCCAAAAAGCTCAACACCTCAACAGAGACAGAGCTACAGCTGAGAGCAGAAAAGCCCTTTGAGAACCCACAGCTGACAAAGGAACCAACCAAATGGCGCAGGCGGACACAGCCCACGTCAGAGAGAGAAACAGGACGTGGTCACAAGTCCCCAGGCTGTGCCCTCCCAGCTGACCTACCTGGGGCGAGGGGCTGGCTCTGCAGGAAGAAGCTGGGCTGTGGAGGGGGCCCCCCCAGGCTGTACCCCCACAGTGCTGGGGGGGCTGCGTGAGCCAGCGGGGACGGCAGCGGGGAGTAGGCGGGAGGCACTCTGTATAAGCTGGCCTGTGCATATTCCTAAAATACACAGCAAAAGGAAATGTTAATGACATTCATACCTTACCAACTCGTAAATAATGCCCATTTTCCTACTGAATTATTAAAAGACAGAGACAGGTCCCTGTTGTTGGCAATGATGTAAACTCCACGTGAAGTCTGGCAATTCCCACTGACAGCTCCAGGCACATCCCAGCCTCAAGAGCAGCTACCTTCTCCAGGCCACAAGGACAGCTCAAACTGTCAGGATATAAGTAACATGAAGAACTCCACTGAAACATCAAAAAGGCCAGAAAATCATCTTAAAATTACAGCTACTTAAACCACACCACATGGGCAATCCAGCTGGATGCTGCGGGAATACCAGCACATCCACACCAGGGCTGGCCACACTGGTGCCAGGCATGTTTTCAAACTGCTCTAAGTGACTATTCAGCTCAGGAATCCACAGCCCCAACTCCAGTAAAAGGGAAAGTGTCTCAGACACCAGACCAAACTGCACAGCAGGACAGTTTATCTGTATGAAAGAGACTTTTCCAAACTGGTTTCCATTTGAATGAGACCTGGGTTTAAACCAACATGTTTGGTCTCAACATAATGTGAAGAGGAATCATTTCAGAAACTGGCACATGCAGTTTGCTACCTCAAACAAGAGGAAGCACATACAGAACCTGAGTAACAGTCAGCAAGATCCACTCTGGTGTATTTCACACAGTGTGTAAGGTCCTGAGCTCAGCACGTTCCTCCACACTGAGGAATTTCTGCTTGACAGAAATCCACCCTCCTCCTGGCCATCTCCATTCCCTCCCTTCGCTTGGAACTCCCTTCTCCAGGTGCAGAACCATTTCCAAAGGCAGCGCCACACACACCACCAGGAGCTTCGGGGAGGTATTTCAGGTTCTGTGCAGGCACCAACCACTTACCTCAGCCCTGGAGCTCGACTTTGACTTCTGCTTCCTGCCCTTTGCCTTCTTCTCGTCATCTGTGGCATGTTTTCCCTGATCTGAGAGCTCTCCCAGCTTTCTTTCTGGTTCCTGAGACACAGGTGAGGTGGGCTCTCCCTCCTCCTCCTCTGGAGGAAGGGGCAAGGGCTCGAGGTAGTAGCTCCGTGGTTTGGGTTTGGGGTGTGTGTGGTACAGCAGCAGATGCTGCTGCTCCTCGTATTTGATCACTTTCCTGTCAACACGAACAGTCCCAAACCATGCCCAGGAGAGAGGGGCAGGATTTTTGTGACCTTCAAATAAGTCCCAAGGGGACACCTTTTGTTTGGTTGACACCTGAAGACCCTGTTTCAGAATCAAGGGGAAGTCAGGAGTTAAGGAAGCTGAACAATACACTTGCTTTTGTACATCACTGTTTGAGTCAGGAAAAAACAGTAAGGATGTTTCCCCTCCACAAAATGCACCAAATGCACACCAGCGGGATTTTCACTTGTGTGCAAGGCTGCCACTAGAGAAAAGCAATTCTATTTTTATAGTAGCATTTGCTTATAGACATGCTAAAAGTCTCAAGTGCCATTGATATACCATATATGGCAGAAAAGACAAATATCTATCAAAAACTGCTGATCTGAGAATAAAAGTCTGCATCTCTTGCTAAAAGTTTACGCATTCAAATAAGGGGAGGAAGCCTAAGCACTGTATCACCAAAACACACCTACCCCTTCTGCAGAATGAAAAGCTCTGTACCCAAACTCTATCCCTCTCTTTTAAATAAATTCACATTAAAAAATTATCCAGGGACGGGGCATCCACAGTTTCTCTGGGCAACCAGTCCTAGGGCCTCATCACCCTCCTTCCCAATATCCCCTCTATCCCTGCCCTCCCTTGTCCTGTCCCTCCAGGCTCTTGTTCAAAGCCCCTCTCCAGCTCTCCTGGAGAGAAACAAACACTTTTGATACCGAACACTGTCATTTGCAGCTGTTTTTAAAGGTGTTACTTGCCAAGCTCAGCGTTCCTGGGTGCCAGCAGCACTGCCCACAGACAGCCCACCTGTGCAAGGGAGCACAGTGCTGGGGCTGCAGCTCTCGTGGGGACTGAGAGGGCACGAGCAGCTCTGTCACGGCTCCTACAATCCTGCCCAGGAGCACCTGCACTGCACAGGCTGTGCCTGTCCGCCTGCAGCCCCACACTCCAAACTCATGGCAAAAGTGAGATGAAAGCCAAACGTTTGCTCTTGCCTGTTTCTTATCAATGGAGTCAAAGCCCGCAATTTTGTTGCCCTTGGTGTCGATGAGGGACCCCATGGGCTCGCAGGCCACGATGTCACACGTGAGCCGGGGCAGCGGCAGCAGCTGCCGGGCCTTGTCGATGCTCTCGGAGCGCTTGTCCCCCAGCTCCTTCTGGGGAGCAAAGACACCCATCAGCCAGACACAGACACAGATGGGGACAGGACACACACGACTTTCACTATTAGAAAACATCCACTTTCTGCATGAATCATTTCCTTTATTTTTTAGTACTTTTACTAAATTTAAGCAAGTGGCTTTGCAAGGGTTTTGGGCTTTTCTCTTTGTTTAGAGAACGTAAGTTTTCTTTTCATCTCTTCTTTAAATGCAACATAGAAAGTACATAATACAAATTTAGTGTCCCAAACATGAATAAAAGTAACTAAGTGTCTTGCAGGGTTCCCAATTTTAATCAAATATGAAGAAAATCCTAGGAATCTCTTCCCACACCCACATTCCTGTATTTTTATTTTCTTCTATTTCCCCTTGTTACTACTAGGAATGTCCCAGTCTCTCCTTTTTTTCCAAGAGGCCTCCCCAGACACTAGGAATGATAGGATTAGAAGATGAGCACAGAAAGCAATTCAAAGGAAATGCTGAAAATGACATTCATGACACTTACTTTTAATTTCTTCACTAAATTCATGTAAGCCCTTTTGTTCTCCTCAGGCCCTCCTTGGGAGGCATTTGACAGGTCCGAGGCAAGTGTCCCATTGATGAGGACCCCCAGCATATCCAGCACGGTTGTGAACAATTCACTGGGAGTAAAGACAAGTGTTACCCTGGGGAACTATGACTGCCAGGAGATCCAGAGATCTGATTCATGACAGAGGCCCCAAAGGCAGCTCATCAGCACAAACCGTCCACAGAGTCAGTAAGAATTACAGAGTCCAGCTTGGGAAAATGCTCAGCTGAGAAGGAGTGTTAATAAAGGCTCCAGCGCTTTCCCAAATGGAGGTGCCCCCATCCCCGGCCAGCAGAGAACCCCTACGTCCCACTCAAGCAGTAACAGGATAAAAAAGGTAACAACTACATGCATGCAACCTAAGCTTAAAGCTCTAAGGACACGAACTGGCTGTTTGAACAGAGCAGACATACTTGTTGGTGTGCAGATCCACAGTCCCTGAGGTGATGATCTGGAGGAGCAGAAGGGCCCAGTCTGTGGTCCACTGGGTGCTCCTCTGCACCGTGTCAAACATGCCCCCCACCTGCAAAACAGCACACGGGTAGCAGGGCTCTGCACGCCTGAGCAGCACACAGCCCTTGGCTCCCCTGGCACAGGGATCACTTAGGAATAAAATAGTTATCCAGTCCCCTGGGAGCTGGATACTCGGAGCTGCTCGCTCCTTACCACCTCTTCCCGAGCAGCTGCTGCATCTTTTCGTAACAGCAGGATAACCACAAGTTTTGTTACCAGGTTGAGACGCAGTTGCAGGGCTTCATGCATCATCTGCCTGGCTTTGACATCATCCCGGTACCGTTCTTCTCTCCAGTTACTGAGGATCTGGAGATCAGAGAAAGCATTGGACTAAGGTTGTTTTCTTCCACTAATGTTCTCCCTCTAAGTATTTGTGGCCCTTTAGCTATAAAGAATCATAAAAGACTATTGACCTCTTTATCCTTCTCTTTATTTAAGGCTTAGAACAGACTAAGAAAACCAATGGGAAGAAAAGGCTAACTTGTAAAGAGTCATTTGTGTGACTGCATCTTCCTGTTGCAGGAAAAACCCAACCAGCTTTGTTATGCATTTCTTAGCAATATTGCTTGAAACACACTATTTCACTACTGGTGAGTCAATAAATCTCTTGCACTGGATGCAGCTTCCCAACAGGATCTGGTGGGATCTCCAGATGAGAAATGACAGAAACTCAAGGAAGCTAGACCAGCTGCAAATCAGGGGACAACCCACACAATGAAATGAAAGCCCAAGTGGCAGAAACTAGGGGAAAAAACCATCAAAGGAATTAATTTCCCTGGGATGTGGAGCTGTGTCACAGCTGGACCTGAGCTGAGGGGCAATATGGGAAATAACAGCCCCACAGGTACCAATTCCCACTGTCACAGCATCTCACAGAAACTACACTCAGAGAAAGGAGGCATGACCCCCTGCTCTGGGCACTGGATATGCTCAGTCTGAAGGAGCTGCTGGAGGCTGGAGCGGGAGTGGGTGGGAGCACTAAGTTGTGAGCAGAGGCTGTGAGTAAGCACGAGAGACCCAAAGGAGAGCTGCAGGCAGGGGCCAGTCTGGGGCCAGGAATGTTCCTTTTTACAATATGCAAAACTCTTAATCTGTGCCAGCTGGAGAGGGTGCTGGTTTTTCCTAAAGAAGGACAGTTTTAAACTTATAAAAACTTTCCAGGATCAAGCAAGGGACTGGGAAGACATGCTCTCAGGACTAACACCTTTATTGTTTTTCCTAGAAAGAACTGAAATCAGACTCCAGTTCATTACATCTCTCTGTAATAAATTTAGGAGAAAAGATGCATTCACACTCAAAAGAGGAACAAACACCTCCTCATTTTCCCCTCCTGGGACTGCTCCTTTTGGCACACCGCTGTAATTTTTCTGGGTTTACACCACCATATACACATAGAACTGCTGACACACACCCACCTGACCAAGGGTGCTCATGGTTCTGTGCCTGTCTTACCTGAGTAACTTGATTCTGCAGGGATGTGAGGAGCCCTTCCCTTTGCTCATCCTGACCCTTAAGGCAAGTGAGTACCAGTGACAGGAAAGGCTGCTGGCTCAGCAGGGACATGCTTTAGGAGAAGCAAACACAGCACTTCATTAGTAAAGTTATTTTGGTACTTCCCATCCTCGCTCCCTTCCTTGTTTTGTCTACACTTTTTCCCTTAAGTGGCACTGCTGCATCTGTTTCTGTTTTAGTCAATTAAAGCCTTGGCAGAGGCATTAGGGACCATTCTCCCAGGAAGGCAGAGTCCCAGTCAGGCCAGCTGCACAAGTTGTTACTGAAATCCCCCAGCTCAGCGGGGCCCTGAGGGAGCGAGAACTGCCCACACACCTGAAGGCCTGGCCCAGGAGCACAGCAGACAGACTACTTTGACTAACCGGGGATGTCATTTTGGTGGCTATAAGGCAGCTAAAGTTTCTAATCCATGTCAGTGGTCTGAAGTAAGTCCCAAGGAAGTTTCCCCTAAAGGCTCTGATTAGAACAAAAGCTGCCTGACTCACTCTAAAATTCCAGCATGGACTTAATTCAATAGAATGTCTAGCTATACTAGACCCCAACAAAGTACAAAAACATTTCAGTCACTGTGGAAGAATATTTTACTGAAGGAAAATCAATAACCATTACGTAATTAAAATTCTCACACATTTGGAGCTGGAGATGAGCTTAAGCTGAATTCCCAACAGGAAGCAAGTGACATGACAATGGTGGGACCTTAACAGCAAGCAAAATCTCCTACAGCCACACAATGGAAGAGACAAGTGCTCTAACTGTTCCTTTAAATCTCTAACATTTCCCATCACCAAGCTGAAAATAGCCCCTGGCAGGTGGGTTACAAAGCTGCCACATTTCTTCCTCTGAAACCAGTGGTATTTTGTCAGACCAAATAACACCGGAACCCTCTCTGGGGCGATAACGTTTTGTGAGGCCAAAATCCAGTCCTCAGTAAGCTCCTCCTTCACAAACACCGTTTAGCTCTGTGTGCAGGGGTTCCCCAATGTCATACCTCTTTTGTTTCTGTCTATCTCTCTCCTTCTTAGAAGACGACCCCAAGTGCTGCCCTTTCTCCAGCTCCTCTCCTGCAGCTTTCAAGACCCTACCTTGAACTGAGGTAGGCAGTTTTGCAATCAGGGGGGCCACCAGCCACACTCCTTGCCGCTCAGAGGAACTAGGAGCAGAAAAAACTTACTTCAGCCAAAGCATCCGTGCGGTTTTGTAACCAGCTTTAACTGTTACAAGACTGAGCTGCCTCAGTAAAGCAATGACACAACGCCTTTGGAGTCACGAGTGAGGACTGAGCAGTCACAATTTCTCATGTGCAGAAAGTTCAAGAATAGCAACTACATTTATTGTTAATAAAAAGTAAATAGAAGGAGCCTGCAGGTAACTATTTCTGTACATTCCTGGTTCAAGTGCAAAACAGTTTAGGCAATCTACATACAATTAAGCATCATGTCGGCTAAAAGAATTAAAAATGTGCTACGAAAAATACCTTAGGAATGTCTTTTTACCATTCTGTCTTGTATTACTTGTGTCAGAATTTCCAACAGAGTGTGGACTGAAGAGGCCTATACCAGAGTTAGAAGAGTTATTGTTTAGCTCAGCGGATTGCTGAAACACCTCTATTGTCGCCTTTGCGATATTATCCAACAAGCTGTTCATTTCAGCCACAGACCCAGAACCCTATAGTGAAACACAAGTACACTAGCACATTCACGGCATGTTTGCTCAGGGACTATGTTAAAAGTTAACATACTTTTTTGCATTAAATATTTAAATCAGAAAGTTTGAAAACCAATACTTACAGGGTCCTTCATGCACTGTTTGATCATAAGCTGCAGCTCCAACCATGACTGTCGCAGAGTCCACTGGTCTAAGTTCTAGGGGAGAATTGACAGTGCAAATATTAATTGTTAATAATATTAACATTAAAGTCAACCCTTTACAGGTCTGAAGAAAATAAATAAATTTCATACTTTAAATCATCACGTGCAGAAACCTCATGTTACAAGCAGATCATCACAATCTCTGATCTTTCTAATAGTTAATGGCATGCCAAACCATCAGACCACAGAAGAACATACGTGCACTTCCACACCTTTCAGCTGACACTGTTCCTCAGTACTTTTAACCATGCAGCAGGGGAACCTTGCTCAGCAGCACCACCAGGGACACTGAACAAGGGTGACAGGGAGCTGTTCCACCTCTCCCTGGCGCCTTACCTGCAGGATGCGCTTGATGTGCTGTCGCTGAGGGTTGTCACCCTCGGTGCACTCTTTAATGCCATGGGGATAACAGATTAGTTGAAGTAGTTTCTGTGCTTGTTTGTTTGAGAGAACAGGATCCAAAATAAGATCTTTGTCTGTGCACAGCCTCTCAGGTTCTTTCAAACAGTGCTCTCCAACCCACTCCTGTAAGGAGTCACATGACAGATTCACCAGAGAGTTTCGAAGCAATACTAACTTTTTGGTAAGCTGAGGTATAGGTAGGGAAAGCTCCTCAGTTCTGAGAGACTGCAGGGGAGGTTAATAACTAACTAAAGCATTTTTTAACCCAAATAACTTACTACTCCAAATTGCCCAAATCAGGAAACTCAAACAGAACACAAATACTGACACACTTCAACACTCATTTTGCACCAAAATACATGTTATGCTTTTCAAATGTAATAACACCCTTTCTCCAAAAGAGGACAGAGGAACAGTTTTAGGGTGTTACCTGCTGGCAGATTGTTCTGAGCACGTATCTCGCATACTCGCTCAGACTGGCAGTTTCAATGGAAACAGCTTTTCCACAGGATTTCAAAGTGTGAGAGGAACCCCAGATTTCCTCCTCACTGAGTTCATCCAAGAAGCCTCTGACATGGAACTCTTCACTCTTCAAGGAGCCAACATTGTTGCTGCCAATGTCAGCGTCACCTGGAGAGCAGAAGCACAGGGTGAACTCCCAGCCTGGCCCCAGCTCCGAGCAGGGACGGACGCCTTGGGGCACGGGACAGCTGGGGAGTGGAGCTGCACTGAGGCCATCACGTCCAAAAGGGCAGCACTGACTGACTCTGGGCATCACCAAAGTACTGTCCTCCAGCTTTATGTTGCAAAGCATCTTTCTAATGGGTATTTCAGAAGCAGGAAAAGGTTTACACAAATAAAACACAACTAAAGCCACCACCTGCTCAGCTGGAAAAGGTGAGTGAAAGGAACTGCTTTGGCAAATAAGGAATAGTTGAGTTAATCACTCTTCTCAGATGCACTTTTTCCAAGTCCTATCTCTCACTTTGATTTGTTAACATTCTGTTAACAATGTTCAAGAGATAAGTTTGACCAGTGGCCCCTCAGCCACTGAGTGGCCCCTCAGTCTTACTATGAGCCCACACCTTTATCCAGGAAGGATGAGAGGAAAGAACCTGGCAGGGAGATAATACAATGAAGAGAGTGGCACATCCCAGAATGCTCTGATAAAACTGGAGCTGCTTCCTCAGCACAGAACTGCAAAAGCCACCATTTATCTGATGCTTTTCTTCAGCAAAGCAAGTAAAAATTTTGAATTGCTAATGGAGGGTGCCAACAAGGTGAACTTGTGCCAAACCAAAGGCAGTTACTTGTTTGGAAAACAACACTCACCATTTGTGGAGAGCTGCTCAGAGCGATGCTTTTATAATTTCCACAATGGCAGACACCCAGGATTTGTGGCAAAACATAGAAAAAGGTGGGAAAACTTACCTGAGACCCAATTTCCTACCTATATTTGAGAGGGGACTTTCCTGAGTTTATATGTACTGGGACTCCGGGGTGGAGGTCAGGGTCAACATCTGAAATAGTCACATCTGTTTAAAGCCTCTCCACTGGGGCTGACTCACCAGGGAAAGATCTGCCTCTGACCTGGAGTCTGCACTCCCCACATGCTGCAGGAGCAGGGACAGCAGCCACATTCTTCCCCTGTTCTCAGGGTTTTCCTTCCCAGGAGCAGTCCCCCAGAAGTGAACTAGCATGAGCCGTTTCCCACATGAACACTGGCACAAACACATCACACAGGACTCTGCACACCCTTACCAAGCATCAGAATTGCTTTCAGGACTGCAAACACAGCTCCCACTTCAATGCTGTTGTGAGCAGCAGCCAAGAGGTGACGATCACAAGAAGAACGAATTCCAGGAAATAATTTCTCTATGGAAAGAAGAGGAGATCTTGTAAAAATGGGTGTTATTTACCAACTAACATTTCCTTTGTACGAAATCCTCCTCAGTTAGAACAGCTACAGAAGCTCAAGAACTGAAGAAAGAACTGAACCTTCTGAAATTGAAACTGCAGCCCAACAGGTAAGTGATCAAGTCAGCTGGGATATGTGGTTATGATGGATTAATAGCAAAACAAGCTGTGGGCAGTGAAATAGAAAAGGAGCCTGTTGGCTCACTGTGTCCATGTGAACAGTGAACTTAACCACAATGAGACACTGAAGCCTATGCTGGTTTTGATGTCACAGATTTAGGAAATTACTTCCCTTACCTCATCTGCGAGACAAATGAGGCAAAATTAAGTGCTGTAAATGAGTGTTGCACAGTTGCACCTAGCTCTGCAGCCTGCAGAAGCCAGTGAGTGCTCTGTCTAACTTGTAGGAGAAGATGCACAGACTGGAAGTGGGAAGGAGGGCGGGAGGAAGGATGAATCCATCACCTCTCGAGGTGGTTAACTGAGCCAGAGATAAGAAGGGTCTGTAACATGATCACATTGTGTTTGATGTGTGCTACTTCCTACAAGTCAGTCATGATTTCTCCTATCCATTCAAATCCACTTTTATTTCTAGGGAAAGCACGTCTGTCTGTTCTCAGTCAGTATTCCTCATGGCTCTTGCCTGTTTTGCTTAAATAAGCAACAAAAGCTCATTCATTTATGGTCAAAAACTAAATTACTCTTACTTTTACATGGAAGAATTTGACACCACTTAAGAGCTGACTCTTTTTTTCTTTCTACTTCTTTTTCATGTGGATATAATCTTGTTTTCAAATTTGCTGAAATACTTTTAAGTTACACATATATATATATATATATATATATAAAAATGTTACAGATATATATATATAACACAGCTTATCACCAGAATTGTTTCATTTTAATTGTCAGGTGCTTTTTCCTTGCCATTTTTCTTCCTCTTTTGGTCTGTGGCAAACACACACAGGTCAGACCTCTTAAATAGTTACATTTAAAAGAAAAAAGAACTACCTTCATATATCCTGAGAACTAATTTTCTAATTCCTTCTGTTGGATGCTTTATTATACTCTACTTGAAATCACATTTACTCTCCATTTCCATGTAGGGCTCCCAAACAGCCCCATTAGTGCCTCTGCCACTGCCATTCTCAACTCTGCCAGGTGTTGAGAATGAATGTTTCAGCAAACTCCTGCATCCGAACCATTTCCCAAACAATTAAGAATCATTGGTATCAGCTCCTCAGCAGTGAAACATCTGCAATTTTGAACTTGCACTATCGATATCTTCACCCATGAAATCTGCAGCCATCAAAAACCAATTATAGGTTTACTTTCTGCAATGGAAGGGTCAGGCAGCAGACAACTCACCTGTTTCCTGGGGAAAGAGGCACACCTGGGGTGTCCTGAAGAGGTGCAGGAGCAGCCGGCAGGTCATCCTTGCCCCAGGCTCGGCATCCGGGTCTCCACAGGCTGTGGAAGATGGGACATGGACATAAGGATCTGCCCAGGACCTCACAAGTCCCAGTGTCAGGCCTGGACATGTTCTTCCTCACAGCCCCACTTTAAATGGAAACACAATGATTTCAGCAACAGGAATTAACCCTTATGGCCCTGAGTCATTAAAAAACAAGAAGAGAACAGCAAGATTTTTGATAAGCAAGAGCATGGAGCAGCCAGGAGCTGGGAGCAGCAGGGGAGGCTGCACACAGCAGGACGGGCACGCTGCACTGGCAGCACTGGCAGCAGCTCTGCCCCAGTGCCCAGAGGCTGCCCCAGCCTGGCAGCGCTCCTCGGGGGCCGCAGGGACCCCCACGCTGCAGGGCACCAGCACCGCCAGGCACAGCCCCTGCCCGCCCCCTCCCTGGACACTTCTTAGGAAGTCTCAAGTCTTTCGTTTTAGGTTTCTCTCTCGGTGTTTTCTTACCAGCTGCCAGGAGGGAGGGCAGTGCGACGTGCTGGACAACATCCTCCAGGGAGAAGCACTGCCGGGCAATCAGGATGGCAACGAACGTGGCCAGGGAGTCGTGGAACGACAGGTCACTCACCTGGAAGGACAAACACTGCACGGCCTCGCACAGCACTGCACACACCCCTGCCACAAGTACTGAGGAATTCATTCAGAGAATAAACAGTAAAACATTTACACATAAGCACTTGTTCCTTTTGTACTTTTTAATGCATTTCCCAAACATTTTATGGCAAATACTGACAGCTCTTAACTGAATTTCAACAAATACCGATTTCAAATACCAAAATTCTGGAGTAAAAAACATAAACCTTATAAAAGCTTCAGAAAATTTTATCACTCAATAAAACCAGGCAACACCAAGGCTCCTTCCTCAGCTTCAGGACAGGAATGTCCCCACGGACACAGCTTCAAACGGCTCCCAAAGGCAAATGCATCAAACTGAGGGTAAATACACGGAACGGGGTATCGGATCAGACCAGTCACCATAATCCTGCTGACTGAAACAGGGCTATGGGAACCACACCAGGTGAGTAAGAAAAACCCAAGTGTAGTGCCCCTTTTACAACTGAGGAACCAACACCAAAACATGGTCCTTAAAACAGAGACAGTTATTTACACATCCATCAGCATCTTAGGAAAAGCACTCGGCTTTGCCTGCTCCTGTTGAAGAGTGACGCTGGTACTCTGCATCACCCCATCAGAGAGAAAGGAAAAAACTTGCAAAGAGAAAACTCTAAACACTGCTCAAATTTTTCATTAACCCTGAAGATGTAAAAACAAATAAAAATCTATCAGGAATCTCATTAAAAGACTTGAAAGTTCAACTGGACACAAGACTGGATTTGTGCTCCACATTTTGTGTAGAATGGAAGCCCAACTACCTCTCTAAAAAAACCTGGGGTAAGTAGGCGTCACAGGTATTCAGAAGATACTGAACTTACATCCACACTGCAGAGCAGATCATTGAAGCCCCAGACATGGTTTGAAGAGCAGCACAGAGCTTTCACGACCCCCAGCCACTCCGAGCTGAGCACGGTGCAGCTCGCTGTCAGCTCTGCACACAGGTTCCCGATGTCATTGATCCTGGGAAGGAGAGCCACACTCTTACAGAACCCAGAGATTTTGTAAGCAATAAATATTTAGGTCAAAGCAGAGCAGTGCTTGGCAGCAGAGCTGGAGTTTCCTTACTCGAGGTGGGCGTTTATGTCCCCAAGTGCTTAGGCCACTGCTCACACCCCACAGCTACTCCATGGTCAACAACGAGCACCTGGGAAAACCTCTCCTGGCAGCAGCGTCAGGGACAGAGCTGAGGCACTTCTCCTCAGCTCAGTGTTACTGTGGCAGGTCACTGCAGGACCCTTCCCTCTGCCCAGCCAGCACTGCCATCAGGAGGGAGACAAGCCACAAAATCAACTGGCATTAATGAATTTCACTTCAGAGATCCCATACGGTGTAACATAGGATTTGGGGCATGATTCAGGGTTATGTAACAGCTTAAGAAATGGCAGAGTTGACTCACCCCAGTGCAAGTTATTTTCTCTCTGTTCCAGAGTGAAACTCGTTTGGCTGCATTTAGATGTTCCCTTTTGTGCTCTTACAAAACTGCTTCCTCTCAGCTGCTCTGCCATGCCAAAGATGCTCCCCACTCCAGAGAATCCCAGACTGGCTTGGGTTGGAAGGAACTTTAAAGATCATCCCATTCCACCCTCTGCCACAGGCAGGGACACCTTCCACTATCCCAGGTTACTCCAAGCCCCATCCAGCCTGGCCTTGGACACTGCCAGGGATCCAGGGGCAGCCACAGCTTCTCTGGGCACCCTGTGCCAGGGCCTGCCCACCCTTACACGGAAGAATGTCTTCCTCATATCCAATGTAAACCTAGTCTCTGTCAGTGAAGCCATTCCCCTGATAAATCTCTTAATACTTTGAAAAAACAGATTTTTCAAAAATCTGTGGAGATAAAATCCATAACTTATAAATTACACATTTAATTAAAAACCACCAATTGTACCAGGAGGCAATGACCTAATGCAGAGCCTTCCCTCATTTCCAGACTTCTAACAAGCAAAGACTGTCCTGAGCTGTTCAGTCTGAAACAGCACAACTGCTGATACCAAACTGCTCCTGACTGCCTGGCAGCGAATGCCTGCTGCTGCCTCCTCCCTTCTGCTGAACTACACAGACCCATTTAACAAAGTAGCTCCAAGTACTTTACTCAATACATTTTCAGCAACAGGGAAGAAAATTAAAACAATTGCAAAAAAAAGACACAAACCGAAAAGGTGAAAGGAAATCTCTGCAGAGCAGTAAAGCTGCCCTGGTCCTGCCCCAGCCTGGCCTCACCTGCCCGGGTCCTGGTGGCCCATGCACACGCTCATCAGGGCGTTGCAGACGAAGCTGTAGCGGTTGGCTGCGTTGTCACTCAGGATCCTGCCCAGCATCAAGTAGTTGATGCTGTGACCTGAGGGGTTCTCAAGGAAATCCAGCATGAACTCCGGGTCCCACAGCAAGTTGGAGTTTGAAGGCTGAATGTTGCTGTAGATCGTCTGCTTCACCTTGGAACAGGCACTACTGAGGAGCAAAAACAGAGCTGCCTACAAATGCACTTTGCAGGAAAGCTGCTGGGATGAGAAAATCCTGGTTGGGTTAGCACTTCATACACATTTTCAAACTCTTTTGGATAAGCAGCATCTACCAGATAATAAGGCTGACGCATCTACTTCACTCAAGTTTTCCCACAAACAAAGTCTTGAATTTTCAAATCGCTTCTTGGACATTTCTAGGACTGAAATTCTGAGCAGCTGGGTAAGGCCCAACATCCTCCTCCCCAGCATCTTCCTGGGGCATCAGGCGTCCCTACGGGGCACGTAACCTCGCTTCCCAACACTGCACCATGACCCAGCGAGCTGCAGTGAGGCAGGGGGAATTCATTGAGGAGAAATGAGAAAATTTATCCAAATTAAAAGCTACATTTGATAATAAGGTGACTTAACAGACAGGGTCTGGAAATCAGTAAATAGAGAAAAGATACTTAAAGCTCATATTTTGACATTAATAATTAGACAAAAGGGCAAGAACTGTCCCAGGCCAGGAACACCTGTATATGAAGTGTTTTTCTTCAGGGAGAAAAATAGGTGTTTGTGAGGAATGCAAATTTCATACCCAAAATATTCCAAGGAGCATTTGTTTCCAGCATGGGGTTTTACATCACAGGGACAAATTTGACTAATTAGCCCAACTGGGAAGACCTCCTCATCTCTGAAAATAATCAATTAATTGAAGTTAACTTAAAATAAGTGAAAATTTTGGGATTTTTTAGAAGTCCACTGGCCCCAGGATGAAAAGAGAGAGGAAGCACTGGGCATCCTGGAAGGCAGCTGGGACCTGAGAGAGGAGCACCAGGTGTGCCTGGCCAAGGGCTCAGAGGGCAACACCGTGTGACCCTGTCCCCGACAGCCCTGGGGACACCCTGTCCTGCAGCCCTGGGCCCCTCATCACTGCCAGCCCTCAACAGCTGCTCCACATGCCGACACCCCAGGACAGGAGGACGAGGCCATTAGCAGGGTAAATAATTACAAGAAGGACAGTGCCTGATGTGAACCCTCTGCTCTGACAGCCAGTGCAACAGCAAAGACATAAATCCCGTGAGTGGAACACAGACACCCCTCACCAAAACCACCAGGCAGTGAACGGGCACCTGGGCACAGGAACATCCCCAACACCCCAGTGTTTACCCACAGCCACGGTCGCAGAAAGGAAAGCCAAACCCAAAACAACACTGAGCACGGCAAAGCAGCCTCTGAGACAGCACTTGCACCAGAAGCAATGCTGAAGGAGTGGTCAGGAGATAGAACTTTTAAAAAAGTGAAAGAATGATTTAAAAAGAGGAAGCTTAGGGAAGATAAGTAACTGTTCCAGGCACACAAAACCACACACCCCTCCCTCAGTGACACACATTTAGAAGACACTCGAGAGGAGACCAGAGCACAGCAAACCACAGAAGGTGAGTCTCTAAGTGTGAACATTTGTAAATTTTAACTTATCGTTGCTTCAAACTGACTGAGAGAAACAGCTGGGCTTACAGCAGGCTAGAAAGGAGCTGAAAATGTTACTGTGAACATGCAATGGGGTTGGGTGTTTCAAATGTAGCAAGGAGACCAACATGAATGCAATGTTATTACCTTAAATACAGCTGTTTCAAAATGTATACATAAATTTTATTAACAGTTTTCAGGAATTTCTAACTCCATTTGATAAAAAAAAGGTGCTTCCAAACAAGTTCTCTGTATCATATCCTTAATAAATTATTTAATACCCTGTATTATTACTAGACTATTTTGACTTGTTATTGTAGATTAGTGTTAATAAAACTGTTAATTTTT
The DNA here is from genome assembly GCF_000738735.6 of Corvus cornix cornix. Taxonomy (NCBI): domain Eukaryota; kingdom Metazoa; phylum Chordata; class Aves; order Passeriformes; family Corvidae; genus Corvus; species Corvus cornix. The sequence continues at coordinate 482,626 of NC_046339.1, read as the reverse complement.
ATTGTGTTACTGAACTTTATGTTGTAAGCAGAAAAAATTAACATAGAGCTCAGACACTTGTGTAGTTCTGTATTTCCTATTTCTTTTTCCTAGTGTTTCTGATTAAATGCTACCGCTCCCAGGAGTCTGTAAGCCTATTAAAATATTAAGATTATTACTAAGAAATCCTTTCCTGCTCCCTATGAAATGAAACCACAAATCTGAACTATGCATACCCAAACTAGGAACACAAACCAGGAGGGGAAACAGCAACTGAGGCAGTTTGTGATTCTCATAAGATGTGGATTTGCATCTGAAAGGTTTCCACTCCCCCTTTACAAAGTAAAAGCCAAAAATACAGCATATGGCAACCCAATTCTTTTTAAATTTAAAAATCAAGGAACTGAACATTCAAGCATAAAACTTCACAAACTCAAAACACGTTTGTGCCTCTCCCCGCATCAAAGGAAACCTTCACAGAGCACTACAGCTGCAACAGCTGAGATTTTGCAGGTTTTCCATCCAGCACTGCCTGTACTGCAGCCGAGGTGCCCCAGGAACCCAATCAGGCACCCCCGACCCTCGAAGGCAGCGGGGTGAGGGGGATCCGATGCCGCGGCTGCACCGAGAGCGTCCCGCACTGCGGGCAGAGCAGCCCCTGAGCTGACCCAGACGGGAGAGGGCTCAGCCCCTGCTCCCCGCAGCACAGACCCGGGACCGCACATCCTCTGGGGACCGCACACTCTCCGGGGACCGCACATCCTCCGGGGACCGCACATCCTCCGGGGACCGCACATCCTCCAGGGACCGCACCTCCTCCGGGTACTGCACCTCCTCCGGGTACTGCACACCCTCCGGGGACCGCACACCCTCCGGGGACGGCACATCCTCCGGGTACCGCACACCCTCCGGGGACCGCACACCCTCCGGGGACGGCACATCCTCCGGGTACCGCACACCCTCCGGGGACCGCACACCCTCCGGGGACCGCACATCCTCCGGGGACCGCACATCCTCCAGGGACCTCACATCCTCCGGGTACCGCACACCCTCCGGGTACCGCACACCCTCCGGGGACCGCACACCCTCCGGGGACCGCACATCCTCCGGGTACCACACATCCTCCAGGGACCGCACATCCTCCGGGGACCGCACACCCTCCGGGGACCGCACATCCTCCGGGTACCACACACCCTCCGGGTACCGCACACCCTCCGGGGACCGCACATCCTCTGGGTACCGCACATCCTCCGGGTACCGCACACCCTCCGGGTACCGCACACCCTCCAGGGGACCGCACAGCCTCCGGGGACCGCACAGCCTCCGGGGACCGCACAGCCTCCGGGGACCGCACACCCGCCGGGGACCACACACCCGCCGGGGACCGCACATCCTCCGGGGACCGAACACCCTCCGGGACCGCACCTGCTCTGGGGACCGCACACCCGCCGGGGACTGCCCTGCCCCACCCCGCCCGAGGCTGCGACGGCACCGCCCGGCCCCGCACGCTGCCCTGGCACGGACAGGGGAACTGCATCAGTGAAGCGAAGGCTGCAAAGGCCACGGCGATTTCCACGGGATGCAAAGTAAAGGGAAACCCCAGTAGCCCGCATCAGTCTGTGCACAGAGGTGAGAGCAATCCCTTCACCACCCACCTGAACAGGTCTCCAAACTTGCTTCTCAGGTGGCTGCAGGACACGTACAGGTCGTAAAGGTAAGCTAAAATGCACCGTTCTGGAGAGGAACACTCAGAAGGATTTACAACGTGCTTCACCACCCCACACAACCTGCAAACAAAACCATCCTGAGTTTGTTCCAATGCACCTGAGAAACGTGTCCCATACTGCCATAGATCATATAAACCCCTCTGTCAGCTGGGGAACGTGACCGACCCTCATCAGGCTGACAGGCTTCATGTGACATTTGGTGTCATCTGTGGCAGAGGCCCTCAGGGAGCCCAGGGCAGAGTGGGGCCAGCAGGCAGGAAATCAAGATGCACAACCCCTCCTGAGCCAAGGCTACAAAGGGTGGGGGTCCCACCAGCCCCAGCAGTGGGGTGCAGCCTGTGGAGGCGAATCATCCTCCCCTCTCCCCTGAGCTCACCTACAGCCCCCCACCAGCACTGCAACATCTGCTCCCACTGCCTGAACCTAAATGCTTTTTCTGCTTAAGAGATACCAAAACACTCTTTGGAAAGGTTCAGGTGCCACCAACCCTTCGAAGACTTGCGCGGTCTGCTCGGAGCTGAGGATGAGGCAGGCGTGGTACCGCCGCAGCACAGCCACGATGCAGACGCACAGCCCCGTGGTGTAGCTCCCAGCCAGGCTGGACGACTTGAGCAGCAGCTCGGCCTCCACCACGCTCAGCTCATTCAGCAGCTGAGAATACACACAAACAACAAACTGAAAGTAACGCCCAAGTTAGGCACCTGAAACAGGAGCAAGAAAAAAAAAAACATTAAGGATAAACTGTGTGGCAAACAAAAATGCAATTCACTATTCACTAGAGAACAAGGAGCAGTGGGAGCAAAATAAATGGTTAAAGTAGAAAAACCATCCCTCAGAACTACTCAGAAATCCACGGTATTTCAGGCAATCAGATGTATTACTGAGTGATTCGATGGTTCAGTCCAAAACAGCAAAGCCCATCCTAAAATCCTTTGTGTTAAAATAATCTAGAATTTTATTAATTTTGAAAGATTTAAAAATAAAATGCATGTATTGATTCTCCACAACTACCACAGTACAAGAGAATGGGGAAGTGCCCAGCATTCTGTTTCAGAGGACAGGAAACTGAAACAGATACAAGCACATGGCATCAAATCTGAGTAATTTGCAGTCCAGATCTTGGGGTTTTTCTGGCTTCGTAGAAAATGTACTGCAGCTTTGTCCTGACATAACTCCCCAAAATGAACTCTGCTCACCTGTACTGCAAAGTCTATAAGTCCATTGATGTTCAGTGCTGGCTCCATGAGATCGAAGATGAGCTGGATGTGGTGAGCCAAGGGCAGGTGGTATGATGTTCCTGAGGCAAAGCTAGTGATCTGCTCGAGGACATTGCTGGAGATCTGGGAAAAGGAACATCAAAAGTCAGATGTGACTGAGGGCTCCTCAGGTACAGCAGCACTCCGAAGGTCACCATTTGCCACAGTACCTGAGATGTCACCTGATGTTGATCGAAATAGGACAACTGCTGCAGTTTTGTGAACACGGTCTCCAGGGTTGGAAACACCTCTGGTTTGTTCTTCCTGGCCTTCTGTCCTTCATCCTCAACTGAACAGATATAAAAGGTTATATAAAATTATCAGTAATTTTATATTTAATGGAGCCCTAGCAGGTTTAGATTGTTACTGACTTAAAAGACAATAAAAATCTTAGTAAGTTTTACTCATGACTACACAAACCCTACTTGCCCCAATTTTCCATTATAATTGGGACAGATACACCAGAGCATGGAGCACTGTCAGAGCTACTGCGAGGTTATCCCAGTGTGAAGAGGTGACACCCCAGAAAAGCTGCAAGCAGTCACTCAGTGCTACAGGAGGCCAGGGACATGCATCACTCACATTCCAGGCTTTAGCCCAACACAAGTTTGTTTGCAGCCAGTTGCTACAAGGGAAAACTGAGGTTTCTGGCAGTGGTGGCCGCTGGTCATCCCACAGCCCCGTGGGGCAGGACAGCAGCCCCTGCCTGTGCTGCAGGGCTCTGCTCAGCCCGTCTCCCAGTGACTGCCAAGCGCTGGAAAACCAAATTATGGGATGACGTGCACGGCTCCAGACAATATGCTGAGCACCTCACAGCTCCTGTGAGCTTCGCTACCAGTGACCCAACAGCAGTGTTAGAGCATTTACCACCCATTTCTGTAGTGCTCTTCTTGTTCAGGATTTTGAGGATGTCCTTGGTAATCTTCTTCAGCTGATGCTTTGCTTCATCACGCTCCTTACCCACACCATAAAGGAGAATCATGCGCTGGTTACACTCATGGCTTGAGGATTCATCCTGAAAAGGGCAGATACAAGTGAAGTCTCTTTGCCTGTCCCTGTCATCACCTATGGAAACCTGAGCAGCCCAGAGTGTGGCAAACAACTGACTCCAACACAAAAACATCTCCCGTGGCTGTCACCAGGGAGGAAACAGTGCCAAAGGGAATCACTGAAGAGTGGTGTAAAAGCACAGTTGGGAAAATGCAATCTGCTATTATGAATTCCGTGTGTATCTACAAGGACAGAGTCAGAGGATGCAAATGGATGCCCCTCCAAACTGCTCCCTGGATCAATATTCTGCAGCAGATCAGTAAATAGAAGACAGATGTTTAGAAACTCTGTGACACTACATACAAATCTTTGAAAAAAAAGATGCAGCCCAACTCCTAAAGTTCTGTCTTGCACATCCCAAAGAAATTGAAATATGTGTAGTTTATTTCATTGCAACTGTTTAGTCTTTCAGTTAAATGTATATATCATACAATGTTGACATACTGTATGTAGCTTAAAAACTTGAAGCACTGCTCTACAAAATCACACAAGGTAAAAATATTTCCTTCAGTAATAACCTTCTCCAAAGTAACCAATCACTACTTCTTTCAAGTGCTTTAAAAGTTTTAAGAAACAAGTCTGTGTACAGGAATAACACTAAGGAATCACAAGGCCAAAGGGGCCGACGGGAATGCAGCTCTGCGCGCAGAAAAGTCGCACCATCTGACAAATCCCCGTTCCCTTTACAAATAGTGCCTCTGAGAGTCAGTGAAAGGCAGGAAGTAAAACACTAATTATTTCTTAAAATTTCATTTCTCTCTCTTTTCTGCAGAAAACAGAAGCAGAAACTCATAGTGCATCACCTGGAATCTGCAGCTGTCACTGGCTAAGAAACCAGTTCACAACCACAGGAAGGTCTCAGCCTCAGGGCTGGGATGCTCAGCTGCTCCTCCCGCCTCTCCCTGCTCCGAGGGATTCCACAGGAACACTCCTGCCCACTCCCATGGTGAAGAGCTGGAGGGACTGCCAAGGACCCCCCCTCACTGACCCCAGCTTCCACCGCAGGGAACACCCACGTTCCTCCGCTTCTCCCGGTACCGTTCCCTTGGCTTTTGGGGGGAGAATGTGTCCCTGCTCAGGGAGGGCTTGTTCCAATAGGATTGGACTTGGCAGATGAACCTGTTTCATTCTTCAAAGCAAAAGCCAATTTTTTCTACCTTATAGGAAGAAATAAATCTTTGCCAGGGATGTGGGCATCAGCTGAGAGCACATCAGCTCCCCCGAGTGCCTGTTTTACACAGGCAGAGCCCAGACAGAGATACAGTCACATAAACAACCACATCGCTACACACCTGAGAGTTGCCCTGGCCCAGCCAGGGCCCCACCCGCTGAGTGCATTTATTCACAACACGATTCAAAGCTGACTGAAAAGGCTGAAGCCTCATAAAAGATAAAACTCACAATTTCTTTTGGTTTTCTGTTTGTTTCTCCAGGGAGAGGGAATACCACAGTGCAAATGAAAGCCACAACCCAATTCAGCTCCTCCAGGAATGACAGCAACTGCACCAGTGACAGCAGGATCAGCCAAGTCATCTTCCCTTTACTCTACACGTTTCTGTTCCTGGTGGGGATCACCATGAATAGCCTGGCAATGTGGGTCTTCTTTAAAATATCCAGTAAATCCAACTTCATCATCTTCCTCAAGAACACTGTCATTTCTGACCTCCTCATGATCTTGACTTTTCCATTTAAGATCCTCAGTGATGCAAAGCTGGTATCCTGGGTCTTGCGAGGGTTTGTGTGCCAGGTCACCCAGGTTGTGTTTTACTTCACCATGTACATCAGCATCTTGTTTCTTGGTCTGATAACTATTGATCGCTATCAGAAAGCCACCTCACCATTCAGAACATCAACTCCACGGAGTCTTTTAGCTGCCAAGATCCTGTCCACAGCAATCTGGGTATCAATGTTTGCTCTCTCGTTACCCAACATGATTTTAACTAATAAGAAGAAAACAGCCAAGAATGTAAGGAAGTGTGCTCTCCTGAAATCAGAGTTTGGCTTAGTCTGGCATGAAATTGTAAACTACATTTGCCAGTTCATCTTCTGGGTTAACTTAGCAGTCATAGTGGTATGTTACATCCTCATCAGCAAGGAACTGTACAAATCCTATAAAAGGACACGATGCACAGGGAAGGCATCCAAGAAGACTGTCAATCTCAAGGTTTTCATAATCATTGCTGTGTTCTTTATTTGTTTTGTGCCATTCCACTTTACCAGAATCCCCTACACCTTGAGCCAAACGAGAGATGTGTTTGACTGCTCTGCTCAGAACACCCTGTTCTACCTGAAGGAGACCACACTGTGGCTGACGTCCCTCAATGCCTGCCTGGACCCATTCATATACTTTTTCCTTTGCAAATCATTTAGGAAATCCTTGCTAGACATGCTGTGCAAGCACATGGCAGGGCTCGGAGCACGGACAAAGGAGCAGAACGAGGGGGATGACACAGACGAGACGCCACTCTAGAACTCAGGACTCCACACGCCCCTTCCTGGCCACACACATTTATTGAGAGTGGAAGGAGCACAAATCCATGAAGCGTATCTAGAACTTCACCAACTTCTTTAGAAACAGTCCTGCAGATGAAGCATGAGCACCCTGGAACCACCACCACTGGTTGCAAAACTAGAAAGCTTAAATAACAGGAGTCCCCCTGCCCCCAACCTCCATCCTTGCCAAAACAGGAGCTCCCCTGACCCCAACCATGTCTGTCAGAACTGCTGGGAAGAATCTGAACTTAAAGGTGGAACTGTGAGGAAAACTTAAAACAGAATCATGAAATGCTACAGATGATATCGTGAACTGTAAAGATTTTGCAGAAACAGCTAAACTTGGGGAGAGTGAAGTCCATGAAAACACAGGATCTGAGAAATGCAGATAAATCCACAGGAGATGTGATTTTTCAATACAGGGAGTTGTCACCTTGTATGCAACGGGCAGACAAACAGAAACCCAGGCCAGATGTAGAGCAGCCATTTGTGCAAATTTTTGGTAACAGAATAACACTCGGCTTATCTCATTCTATGCTTGCAGTTCCTAATCCATTGACCAGTAATTAATAGTTGTACGTCAGAGGAAATTATTTCATAATCAGGCTTATCTTGATATGAATTAAACCCCCAGCTCCTTCCCCTTACTACATAAATAAACAAATCTGTATACTTTCACAGAGAAGAATATATTATATTAGAAAACATACGAAGACTCGATTTACATCATACTGAGATCTTGGGGAAAGATAGGCTCATGGTAGCTTCTTTACTGATGATTAAGGGCAGCTTTTTTCACTATACAAAATACTCAACCACTTCCCCTTTTGCATTTGGAAAACTTGAAAAAAAAACAGGGAAGTATCTTCAAGTACATGACATTTTGAGGTATCACAACAATTGCACATGAAATAGATTGTGGGCTATTGGAATAAATTGTGGTTCATTTATCAGCACTTGCAAACAGCTCCAATTGAGCAGCATGGGTCACTGTCACACGAGAGCTCATTCTGCCAAAGCCATTGCCTGTCCACCCTTCCTGGTACGTGTCCCTGCCTGCCAGGGCACTTCTACAACTGAAACCCAATTTCCCAAGAAGTTAAAAGGCAGCTCTCTTGTTGCTCACTTGCTGCCACACTCGGCCTTGGGGTCTGTGCCTCTCTGATAACCCGCTGGGATGAATTAACCCTTCCACAAATTGTTTCATGCCCTGCTCGTGCTGGTCCCTGCTCCAGCTGATACAATCAGTAGCTGGGTTCTACCACAGAGCTCAGGACACCAGGATTTCCCTGGAAACAGTGTCCAGCCACCCTGGAGCATGCTCCCCCATCAGCCCACAGGCACCAGGCCAGATCAGCTCCCATTAATGCCCAGGGAGGGAAGTGCCAAATGCCCCACTCCCACCCAGTACTCACTCCATGCATTTTTTGCACCTATACATGGAGAGAGAGCGGCAATTACCCGGGAGCTGCTTTCCCTGATCAGGTGAGCTGTCCAGACAACAGACACACCTGTCCCCCAGAGCCACCACTGATGGGGTATGCAGAGGCACATGGTACCTGCTGCCTCTGACAGCTGGGAATAGCATCAAGAACTCAGCTTGGAAGACAACATGGAAGGCACTGCCTTGGACATCAGTCCTGGGGCATTGCAGTGGACTGTGACCCCCTTACACAGTCAACAGGGGGTGAACAGAAGCCAGGTCGGGCAGCCAGGGACACATCACACTGATGGCAGTGCTGAGGGTGAGCTTCATCCCAGCCATCCTCAAGGCTGTTTGCTCTCAACAGCCGTTTAACACTGACACCAGCACCTACATTAACCAAAATGTCCCAGGTACTGATGCACAAACTACCTGTCACAGCTGCAGCCTGAGCACCTCATGAAGCAATCCACGGCTGTCCCAGGAAACCGCCTGAACACGAGCCACTTACCACACAGCAGCGAGCCCTGAGCCAGAGCTGTCACATGAGCAGGCAGGAATAAACTTACACAAACAGCTCTGTTCACAGAGAAACGCACCGAATTCCAGCATTATACCCAACAAACACATCATCAATCCACAGCTTCCCACACAGCAGTAGCTCCTGCCAGGACCAGAAAGTGGCTGTAAGTGGCACAGTGCCTACATGGGCCAAAATAAACCAGGAATCCATTCTGGAGATCCAAAGTCAAGCTCAGGTCCATGTGTCAGTAATACCAGGCTGCAGGGAGAGGGGGCAGTCCCTGAGCATGTTGGTGCACATGGTTTTGGAGCTGAGCACCCACTGTAAGGTGGCTCTGAGCAGACTCCTGTCACATATTGGCAATGACTAGTGCCATCCAGAACATGGAATTCACACACAAACAACAGCTAGGAGCTACATTTGAGGATTATCATCAAACGCTGTCAGGAAACACTCTGTGTTTGTTCATCCTACCAGTGCAGGTGTAGCACTGTCCACGCACACACAAACCCAAAAATAGGTCTGTCTTGAGGGACAGGGTCAGGTTTCCTTTTCTCGTTTAGGAGAAGATGGTCTGCTTTCTCATACAGAGCAAGGGGAAGAGACAAAAGCAATAGCAAATATGACTAACTCAGGCGACACGTGAAAATGAGGAAGGAAACCACACATCACACCAACAGAAAAAGTCTCATCTTTCTACACATTTCCCCACTCTTAATACTTTGCTCGAGGCTTCTGCTGGCAGAGGAACAGCGGATGAGATGGGGACAGCCACAGAGGCCTCTGCAACAGCTGCGGCAGGTTTGTCCAGGTACTTGCACGGTCGGAGTGTTCAGGGGGTGTGACGGGGCACTCAGGGCTGAGGGCCACCTGTGTGCATCTGACCTTGGAAATGCTACCTAAAGCTGTGCCGAGAAAGGAAAACAGCGGGTGCTTGGAAAGAATTACGAGAAGTCACTTACCCAGAAGTGGCTGGCTTTTGGGCCATGGCTCTTGACATTTCTATTCAATGCTAAAATACATTTCTATGGAAAGACCAATGGTGCTCCAGGCAATCTGCTCTTATACCCTGCTATGACATTACCCTAGACCTCCAGAATAAGTATGAACCTTTCTAACTTTCCAGTGGATGTTAGCTTATAAGCAATCTAAATTTCTGCAAAGATTTAGATTTTCCATGAATCAGAAGAGAAATTGGTTGGTCTGTTTAACGTATGCTCAGGTTTTGTGTTCATTCATGCAAACCTGCTGTCACTGCAAGAACATGTAATACTACATACAGAAGGTTATGTTTTGTGTTCTCTCCCTCCTTTTCGCCCAAGTCTACTTCAAACGATGGGAGATTCTGCAAACACGAGCATTGTTGGTAACACCAGTGGAGCACCCTCCTCTGCACAGTGCCCCCGCGACACCACCATCACCCACCTGCTCTTCCCAGTGCTGTACACGCTCATCTTCCTCCTGGGACTCACACTGAATAGCCTGGCTTGCTGGGCTTTCTTCCACATTCCAAGCACATCAACTTTCATTGTCTACTTGAAAAATATCTTAGTTTCTGATTTTATAATGACCCTGATGCTTCCTCTGAAGATCCTGACAGACTCTGGCCTGGGACCATGGCAGCTCAAAGCCTTTGTCTGTCGCTTCTCAGCCGTAATATTCTACGACACCATGTACATTAGCATAGTGCTGCTCGGGCTCATCGCTTTCGACAGATTTCTCAAGATTGTGAGACCTTTTGGGAAGTTCTGGGTGCAAAATCTGACCTCAGCAAAGATCCTCGCAAGTCTGGTCTGGCTCTTTTTCCTGGCTCTCTCTCTCCCCAACGTGATCTTGTCCAACAAGACAGCAACGCCCCAGTCCGTGAGGAAGTGCGCCTCCTTGAAGAGTTACCTCGGACTCAAATGGCACGAAGCCGTCAACTACATCTGTCAGTTCATCTTCTGGACTGTCCTCATCCTCATGTTGCTCTTTTATATAATTATTGCCAAAAAGGTGTATGAGTCTTACATAAAAACACAGAAGAAAGGCAACAAAAGCGAAAAACGGATCAAGGGGAAAGTATTCATCATTTTTACTGTGTTCTTCTTATGCTTTGCCCCCTTCCACTTCAGCAGGGTCCCCTACACCCTGAGCCAAACAAGTGCCCACATGGACTGCCGCCTGCAGAACCAGCTCTTCGTGGCCAAAGAGAGCACGCTGTGGCTGGCAGCCACCAACATCTGCATGGACCCCCTGATCTACATGTTCCTGTGCAGGCCCTTTGTGGAGAAGGTGTTGTACAGGAGGGTAAAGACTCTTCAGAGAATGGTCCAGACAAACCCAAAAACTGAACTGGACACACAAGTGTCTCCTACTGAGTCTTGATTCTGCAGCTGCACGCTCTACTCTGCACGTTCATAGAGAACTTGAAAAATAGTTTGGTTTACTTCTGCTGAAGAACACAAAAGGGTATTTGCCAAGTAATATTAATATTCAATAAATGCAGCAAAATAGATTTTCTATGTATACTCACTGCATAGCCTTAATGGGCAAAAGGCTCTCGCTCAAACTGCCTAAGACAACCCACAGGTTAATTCTCTCTGCTTTAAACTAAAACAACTCACTTGCTAACACCTGAGCAGCTCACTGACTCTGCCTGCTTCCAAGGGCAATTCAACTTTCTTGGGGATTAAACCCCAGAGCTGCTGACTGTGTATGTCAGTAATTCCTACCCTGAGTGTCAGCTTGGCTACACATCAAGAGTAGGGAAGAGGAGGAACAGAGGGATGGACACAGTCCCTTCCCATCCTCCTCACCTCTCTCACACATGTAATTACTTTCCTACCACCCACACTGTTTCACCATCCTTCCTCTCTGCTCCCAGCAGGACTTTGGTGGAGGACAGTGTTGGCAATACCCCAGCTGCCCCCAGTACATGCTCCTCGTCCGGGCGAGCAGAGCACCCAGGACTGAGTCCCCCACAAAGGGGGCCCCAGAGCCAGGTGGGGCTCAGCCCCACCCCACCACTCACCAGAGAGGAACACCCAGGGACATCCCCTTGGTGGCATGTTCACCCTTCCCAGTCCCAACAACAGGCAAAGAGAAGGGAGCAAGGAACACTGCCTGAGCCTCCCCATCCAGAGAATCCCCCTCCACCCAGCTCACCAGAGCACTCACAGAGCTCTCCCTTGGCTATCCCACAGGGACCGTCCCTGGAGAAAAACTACTTTCTAATCCAAAATTCTGGAATTTATGTTACTATTTCAAGGCAGCAGTGTCCCTTATCCCAACCATCCCTTCTCCTCCAGCTCTGCTGCCAGCTTTGCGCTCTCTCACACGTGCCAGACACTTTGATCACCACTTGAGTGCTTTTTAGAAATTCATTGTTTACAGCAGCCTAATCCAATCCAGCAGGTTGCTCCATACAGCTTGATTTTTTCAAAGCTGTTGTACATTGCTGTGCATGAATTACATCTGACTCTGGGGTTCCCCAGCCTCTGCCACATAGGAAGATGTATGTCTCATTTAGCAACTTCTACCCACTCCATCTTCTTCACCAGGCATGTTACATACCTTCCACAGCTGTAACATCCTTCCTAACTGGAAACTGAACTAATCCCCAATCAGCTTTCAATTAGTTCTGGATTTCCCTATAAATCAGTGTTATCTCAGCCATTGTCCACCTCTCAGATTAAATGCTGTTGCATTAAAGGCTCTCCCCACACACATACGCTGTTAAAAGGATTAACTTTGCTCCTTTAGGAAAAGCAAATATAATAAATTCTTAGCTGCTGAAATAGCCACCACTTCAGTAACTGCTTAGAGGAACATACAGGAGGCTGGAAATGTTCCTCTCAACCTGCTGACACAGCGTGACAGTTAACAGAGGGGCCTGAGCTAAACACTGGGAGAAGAGGGTCTGTAAACCAGCTGTGACCTTCCACCAGGCAGGTGCCCACTGAAATCTGTGCTCCCAAACCTCGGATGTGTCAGGGAGGAATTCAGGACAAAACTCTCCATCCATCTCAGTCCTCCCTCTTCCTTCTGAATCACACCAGCACAGCTAACACAGAGGTCCCAAGGACTCCCCACACTGACTGCATCCAGCTCTGGATTTACAGAGCAGTGTGGCAGTGAGAAACTAAGAAAATGCTGAAGAACAGAAATTCCTTTTATTTTCTGATTTCTGCTTGTGATTGAGGCTCATCCAACGCTGTGCACACACACTGGCAGCACACGAAGTTCAGTGCTGAGAGCCTGTGTGTTAGGGTGGGTGTAACCACAAAATGGGATGAGTTGGTACTTAAATAAAGGGTGTGCCAAAGGTTTCTGAGGAGTCTTAATCATCTGTTTTTCAGCTGCTGCTTCTTAGGTAGGTAAAAGGGAGCCAAAGGTACCAAACTGTAGCAAAGAAGTGAAGGTGACTGCAAGGACAGAACACCTGCTTGATCCACTTAGGGGAAAAAAGTCCCTGAATTCTAACACTTGGGATTTTGCACATTTCTCTACACAGTTTTAGATCACTGCCTCCAGACGGAGTAAAAATTGTAACAGTTAAAACGCCTCAAAGTTTAGGTCTCTGCTTTTTAAGGCTCAAAGAAATCACCAAAGCAGTATTTTGTTTTGCATGTGACCAAACAGAGCCATGTTTGGAGAGCACATCTCCCTTGGCAGGAAGCCCGGAGTACAGGGAGGGACCACAGCATGCCATGGAGCCCCTTCACTGGGCTCCCCAGCTTCCTTTAGTGCAGCCAAGAGATTTATGGAACTCAGCAAAGTTTACCAGCATATTCAACACAGCAGTCACCATTTTTCCAAACCTGATTTTCCTCCCAACCCACTGAGAATGTGCTGGTTCTGCCCTGAGCAAAACCCTTGCTGTTACCTGACACAGCAGCCGTACAGGACAGCAAACACGTGCACCATTCCCACCTCACCTGTGCTCACTCCAGCCCATCACACCATGAGGCAGCAGCAGGGCTCTCCCTTCCTGCAGACAAATGCTCCCTTGCATGGCTTGTCCTCACTCCAGACAACCTAGAAACTGAAAACTGGCATGAGACCTTCAGCCTGTTAGCAGAAATGACTCTTGTCCCGGGTTCCCACAGGCCAGTTCCACACAGGAAGTACTGACACTTGTCCTAAACATCTCTACAGGTTGTTGGGTTCCTGAAAATGGAACTACAGGGTACTCAGCAGTTGAGTTTTATAGGAAATCACTTCTTTGGGTACATGAATTTTTTATTTTACTTGTGTTTCAGAAAAAGGAAGTATTTTATACCCTCACCTAACACATGCATCCTCCAGTCTTTGGACTGCCTCTCCTCAGGGGTACTGCATAATTCCTTAGTGCCCAGAGACAAACTGCTCTTCAGAGACATCCTGACCCTTGGCACAGCTACACACATCCCTCCATACAGGCTCCCACCGTTCTGAGCACTGAGAAAACTCTCATAAGACACAGCAGTGCTTCAATTAATTAGAAATGCAAACCAACTATTTGCATGGTGAACAAGAGCTGGGCAGACAAGTCAAGCAGCCAGGGTATGACCCACAGGATGGCACACACACAGAGCCAGCAGGGCATAGGGCAGGACTGAAGGCACCAGGACAGACCTGAGCCTACAGACAGGATCAGCCAGCCAAGGCCTGGAACTACAGGTTCCCTATCAGCACACTGTGAGCAACTTGAGGATAGAGGGAAAAAGAACTGAGCTTTTAAAGTCAGGTCTTAATTAGATACTTTCCTCCTTCCTTTCCTGTTAGTGACAGGCATCACACAGTGACTGGAGTAATCCACATCAGGAAAGGGGAAATGTCAGCTCTTCCAAGACTCTTCTCCTGACAAAAGCACCTTCACATCTGCAGCTGTAGGGCTGGAGGATCCTCCCCGTGTTGCAAGCTCTGATCTTGCTGACTCTTTTCTGCTTAAAAAACAGAAACAGCCAGTCCTGTGCATTACCCAGGTGATGAATCTGCTTTAACATAACCTTGCAGTTCACATTGCTAAATATGGCAGTGAAGACGTTTTAGAATGAAGCAAGGCAGTAATTGCTGTAATAACGTTGTTCAGGCTCTTATGAAATCCAAGAGTTGCTCTCTAATCATCAAAACACAAAAAGGGATATCCAGCCTTTAAATAATGTGAACAATAGTGAAGTTACAAGTTACCTTCAGCTTTTCTTTACATCAGACTTTCACATTTCTTCCATGCTGTTTTTACGACAAGCTCCCCACGTTTCAGTGTTTCATGTGTCAGCTCGTCCTGACCTGCTCCAGCCTGGGAGCAGCCAACAACACGTCTGCGTTGGAGCCTGCTCGGGGATGCCAGGGCACTGGGTTCTAACCCATCGTGTTTTACTGGTACACCAAAATACAGAGATTTTTTTAAAAAGTTGATGTGCCTTTGCACCATATTCAAAAAATAAACAAACTAAAACCCCATTCTGGTCCAGCTTTTATTTATTATTTGACCATTACTAACACACTGGTTTTGGTGTGTGCACTCTACTCCCAGAGTGCCAAATCCTAAACACTTGGGTCTCTGTAAGCAATTAAATTACATTTTTCAAACATTTCAGTTTCCACTTTCAATTTCTTCTCTTTCCCCACAGCACATGCTGCTGCACTGGTCCTCAGACCCCAGCCTGAGAAACCACCAGCACCGGCAGCATTGAAAAACAGCAGCACAAATGTAGGCATCACGTGCTGCTGTGCCGTGTCTGGACCACAGGCCTGAGACCACAGGAGCATTCCCGGGAGTCCAGCTGTGCCCCTGACAGGGATGCAGGAACTCTGCTCTGCAGCCAGGACACAGCACTGGGTCTGGAGCACCTGGCTCTGGAGCATGCACCTCATGCAGGGCAAAGTCGAGCGTGGAGGGGATTGTTCCAGGAGGGTATGAACCCCCTACACACCCTCTGACTTTTGTTCCCCTATCTCCAACAGGCAGCTGCCAAACCCTGGAGCATGAGGGACAGCTGAAAGGAGGTGAAATGGAGGCTGGCACACACCGCCCTGCACAGCCATGTGCAAGGTGTGAGCAAGGCATGGGCTTCATCAGGTCTCCTCTCCCTATCTGCAGGGAAAGGCTTCTCCATCCTCAGGGGGTGCCATGTGCCTGCAACAGAGACCATCTGTTGGTCTGGGTCTACTGTCAGGATATCCAGCTCCTGGGATGAGTTTGGCAGCCTGTGACAATAAAGCTGAAAATACAACAGAGTGAAGCTGTGTTCCTACAGCTCCATCTGCATGGGTTTGCTTTGCCTTGCAAAAGCTGCTCTTCAAAGGCGAGCTGTGCCAGCAGTCTCCTGTGATCAGGGACTGCGCCTGATTCAAGGGAGAGGTCCTGAGGCAAGAGGAAATTTTACAGTCTGCCCACAAGGAGAAAGGTGGGATTTAGCACAGGGTTCCCTGGACAGAGGCCAGAGGAAGCTGCTCAGTCTGGGGGCAGCAGGTGGGTCCTGCTCTGGCTTGGCCCCTCACAGGCTCCGTGCAGCTGACAGGGCTCCTGTGCAGAGGGGTGTCCAGTCTCAGCAGAGGGGGACTAGGGCTCAGCCCCTCAGATACTTGAGACAAAAAACCCAAACGTGTACAGAACAGTCCAAGCAGAACAGACAGAAAAAGGCCTTGGCAGCCACTGCTCTCAGAGCACTGAGATTATTTTTCTTTTTTCCCTGAATTTTTAATGAGGGAGATGGGGATTTCCTTTTTTTAAAGAAGGCAGCAGAAATGGGATATGACCCACTTCATCCTCCAGTGACATGAAGCAGAACTTTGTCCCAATAGAACAGTCCCAATATAATATGTCCCAGTTTTGTCCCATGATTATTTCAGTGCTCTAAAGGCACTAAATAGTCTGACATATGTAAACATATGTACAGGCAGGACCACTGAGGGCAGGGCTGTGAGAGGCAGTGGGCTCAGTCGGTCCTAAGGAGCACCATGGCAGGAACAGACACTCGGGTCATTTTAGCTGCAATACTGAAGGACAGACTAATGTTCTACTTTCATTCTACACATTATTTAGAAGGGAGGATCTGTTCAAAGCACAACACTAAAGATAATCTAAATATAATCAAATTAGTAATTGACAAGATGATCTGATTAGCAGATATTCTCATCTATCCAGCACGAGATTCTTCAGGAGCACATGAAATCCACATCCACCCTGCAGACGCGGTATGCCCCGGGAGGCAGAGGCAGGGCAGCAGCGCTGCCTTCCCCGCACGAACCCACCTCCCAGGTGAATCACCGTCTGCGTCCTGGGCGCCCCAGCTGCTCCGGAGCCAGGAAGTGAGCGGGAGCGCGCTCTCCTACCCTGGCATGTGAGTCATTCCCAGGAATGAGAAAGCCAGTTGCTCCAGTTGCTCCTGGCCAGGGGAATTTTGACTCTCTGATCAGGTATCACAAAAAAAAGCCATCAGAAGCCCAAAAATCTTACTGCCAGACATGGTTTGTTCAGCTACCCTCTCCCAGGAAATACTCTCCTGCCTACTGTAGTTTCAAGATGCGTTTTGGAGGAGTCTGAGGCACTTTTGGGATGCAGCTCCGAGACAAGCGGAAGGCGACGATGGTGACAGGTAAGTGAGCTCTGACCATCGGAAAAGCGTTTGATAAGTTGTTCAGTGAATCTGCTAGCACTTTCTCACCCTTGAGTGAAAAGACAGGAATTAAGATATAGCTGCTGAAAACCAGACTTTGAACCATAAACTGAATGTCAGATCAATTAAAAGCGTCAAGTTCTCAAAATAGCATGCCTTTACCAACCTTTTATTCATTCATACATAGTATTCATGGTGGCAAAAAAAACCTGGTTTCTACTAATCTTTCCTTCTAAGATACAACTCGAAGTGCAGGTGGGTCCATTGTTTCAATAACTCACTTCCTGACAGAGCTAAACTCATAGAAAGTAAGATTCAGTAACTACAAGATCTGATTTTGCTTTAAAAGGGTCTGTACTATATTCCCTTTCACCTCTTTCAGCATAGGAAAGCAAACTTGAGCTCTCTTCACTATATTAACAGAATAAATGTTCTCTTCCTTCGTACTTCATTCAAGTCATGTTAAAACTTGTCAGGTTCACTGGAAAAACCACATAGCTCTGAATGAGCAGACTAGATCTGATGAGTCTCACGGCCTGGGAAATATCTGAGCTGCTTGCAAAAGCCTCTGTCTTTTAAGGAGATTTCATATTGAAAAGGTTGTTCTTGGTTACAGAGCACTGGGAGCAGCAGCATGATTCAAGGGTTTGTTAAAAAATTACTTGTTTGCGCGCTGTAGGGCCTGCAGCCACTTTCCTTCTGTGCGCTCCATCTGGAAATTGGGAGTATTTCACACTTCTTTCCATCTTTTTAAAGAATTCTGCAGCCCTCTTTAGAAAAGGAAGCCAGGAAACTCAGGCAACCTTTGGCTGATGTTGCTGATTCACTCCCAGCCACTGGTCCTGAGCACAGAACCCACCAGTACTTTTTTTAGGAGAAGCTTCCCCTCCTCTCCCTTCTGTGGGTGGGTCTGCAGCCCTGGGGCACCAGACAGAGCCTCTCCTGCCACCCCTCTCCATGGGACATCCCCCCTCACAGAGGAACTGCAGGAGGGGCAGTTCTTGCAGGAGGGGGGAGAGAGGCTGGAGGGTGTGTGGGGACCTCACACACAGAAACTGTGTGTTTGCATTAGGGGGGTGGGAGAGAAAACCAGCAAATTTTCAGCAGCATCAGCCGTGAGCCTTCCTCCCTCCCCACCTGCAAAGGGCTGCCTGTCCCAGCTCAGCCCAGTGTCTCACCCTCGGCTCCCTCCCAGGCTGACGGAGCCCCTGCAGGGCAGGGAGGGAGCGGGGAGACCAGCTCACCCAGCACCTGCACCCCACAGCCCATCATGTGCCGGCACGCACCCGCGCCAGGGGCTGGGGCCCCAGAGCCCCGGGACACTGGGGAGTCGCCTGGCCCCAGGGATCCCAGGAGTGTGGCAGAGCTCTTTGATCCAGTGAGCACCAGAAGCAGCCAGGCAAACCCCCTGTGGTACGACTAGAGCGTTAAACTCAAACTGTGCAGGATTTATAATGGTTTGGAACTGAGTGAAAACGCACCTGACACACACCATGAGCTCCAGAGCCACTGCACAGCTGTCGGCTCCCCAGGAACCCAGGCTGCAGCAGACACCAACCCCAGGGCTGCCAAGAAAACTCCAGAGGAAGGAGGCAAGATTCATTCCTACATTTCAGCAGTCTTAACCCTTTCCAACATCTTAAATAAATTAAAACATTGCACTGTCGATTATCAGAAGTTGGCTTTCCACATCTGACCAACAGTGAACCTCACGCGAGGTACTGCAGCAACCACTGCTTCTGGTTCTTCCTCAAGAAAATGTCAGTGACATGCCAAAGGGACAGCTGATGCTGAGCAGCATAAACTGGACTTCTATCAGCTTCTATCACCCTCACTGTGGCAGCTGGTGCCACCCCTGTAAAAGGAGCCCAGAGCTGGGTGGCAGGAGGAGCAGCAGCTCTCGCAGCTGGCGCCTGACGCCCTGCCCAGGGCCAGCAGCCCATCCATTCCGAGAGGGGGCAGGGAACCCTCTGGGCTGTGCATGAAAGAAAGGCATTGCACCAGGCTGGACTTCTCCCAGTCGCACTCTAAAATCCCCAGGTCCTTCTCCTTCCTCTTTCAAGCAGTGGTGCTGCTGAGAGTAGCACGCAGAGCACTGTCCGGCAGCAGGATGTCCCGGACCACAGAGAAACCAGCTGACACAGGCACATGAGGATTTCCTGGTGCTTCTGTGATGTGAATTAGGATTGCATTCAAAAAAAACAATAGAAATTGCTTCAGCACAAAGAAAAATGCCTGAAAGGTAGACTGGAATTACTGGAGGATTTAAATGGCACTGGCGACATGCATGTACTAATAATTATTTTGACTTCCCAACATATTTTCTCACAGTGGCCCCAAGGGATGTGATAGAGGGACAGCAGACACAGGTCCAACAGATGAAGGTGCAGTGCTGCCAGTCACACACCTGCATTTTTGTGTTTGTGCCCCAGACATCTTGATTCTTTTTAAAGTGTCGTTTTGAAATTTTTACTTAATGTTTTTCACAGCACAGTACAAGTAATCAAGCCTAAAAGCTGGTATTTTCAGTAAAAACCTCCAACTCAAGCCTGGCCACCCCAGCCATGGCCTTTGCTGGTGGGTGCAGAGCGTGGCAGCCACGCTCCCCCCGTGGCAGCCGTGTCACCCGTGGCATGGCCCAGGCACGTGGCTCGGCCAGCGTGGCACCGCGCTCTGGGCAGCGCCAAGGACCCGCCCGCTCGCGGCGCAGGAGCTGTGGGACCCTCACCACAGGGCCCCACCGAGGCTGTGCACGGGGGCTGCACCTCACGTGGTGTATTCTTGGTGGGGGCCCAAGGAAAGCCTCTCCACAGGGCTGCAGCACAGCTACCACTGCCAGCAGCTTTGTGCGACCACAACCAACCAGCAGCAGCATCTTCTAGAAAGCAGCAAAGGAAACATTCCAGAGTTCCTTTACTCCTTCCTAATTAGAGGCTGCCTTACTGAGAAAACATTCATTATCCCAGCTCTGCCCAAGCACTGTGTTGAGCTTTCTTTTTTTTTCCTCAAAAAAAAGCAGCCAGCAATTGCAGCCCAGCTCCTGCACCAAGAGCAGCTGCTCACCTCCTGCCCAGCTGATACCAGTTCTGCTGGCAGATGTCTCAACTTCTCATGCAAAAACCACTGCAGTCCACAGGAGCTGTGGAGCTGTACCGTGCCACAACACTCCTTCCCCACCTCTTTAGAGGTGGCAGTGAGGTGCTGGCCCCCTCTGAGCCCCTCCTGCACACAGCACCACAGCCCAGCACACCTGACCAGAGCCACAATGACCACTGAAGGTACACCCCTGCCTTTGGGCCACGGACGGTGCATGTGCTGGTCATTAATGCAGCAAAGAACTGGGAAGCACTCCTCCAGCGTCACCTGGGAACTACAGTGCCTATGCAACAGGAAAGGGAATTCATGCAGCTTTAGGTTCTGCAAATAAGCTTAAAAAACAGTCTTACTGTAACAATTAACAACAGTTACTAGACCTTGCAAACTCTGCATAGAAAATCCAATTCCAAGCAGGTAATATAATCCATGAACTTTTAGCAAGGAACAATTCAAAAGACAGAAAAAAAAGAACTTGATAGCTCGGGCAACATCTCATGTCAGAACTGTCTCACACAGAGGACCATTAGGGTTCATAATAATTCACATGAAATGAGAAAAAAATTAATGGCTACATTTGGACAAAATATTCCAAAAGTGGCTTTGAGAAAGTTAGATTTGTCCAAGTACTTTTACTATTTCTTTTCAAAGTGAGGAAATCATGTTATCTTAAGGGCATATTCCCCCAAAATGAGAATTTTGCGTACTAGATGGTATTATCAAATGCTTACTCCAGCATCTTGCTACTCCCAACAAGTTACAGGTGCAAACAGGCTGTGAGATTTCAGCTGCAGCACAGGTGAAGACTCAGCACATTTAGGTGGTTGCCCTGACGCCAGGTACATCCAGCCCAGGCACTGGAGCCACACGTGGCACTTCCAGCTGCCACAGGCAGAGGACAGAGGAAGACTGAGCCACACCATCAGTCAGTGCCTGTATGTGGGGGCTCTGCAGGGTACAGGTGCCTTTTCTCCTGGGCAGAGCAAAGGTGGGGACATAGGTCCCTGCCAGCAGCATGTCCCAGCACAGAGCCAAGGGAAGGCTGCTCCTGTGTGCATCCCAACATGGGTGTCAGCTGAGGGCCCGGGCAGGTGTGAGCCCTGACCACTGCCCTTCCTGTCTCTCCTGAATGGATAGGACAGGGCAGGGACAGGACAGGATCCTGGAGACAGCAGCCGAAGGCAGAGGGAAGCCAGTTTGCACAGCAGCTTCCCGGGGCAGGATGCTGCACTGCTCTGAGACATGTGAGAGGAAAGCTAGGCTGGAAATGAGGGGAAGTTCAAGGAGGAACCTGAAAACACAGAAGGAGGTCTTGTGCCAGAAGCTGGAGCAGACAAGCAGCTTTCTGAGCAGAGGCAGGTTCCTATTTCTGGCTAGGACGAAGAAGACAGGCACCGTAAGCCACAGCTGGGGACAGTTACACCCCAGTCCTTCCTTTCAGCCTCTCTGCAGTGTGGCTGGTTGAGCAGGGCAGCGTTCCTGGCCCAGGGAACCAGCCCATGCTGGCCCCACTCCCAGGACAGAGGGCACAGGGGGCATGGGGACCCCAGGGCTGCTCTCGCCCTCTCCCAGCTGAGGGAAGTGACAGTGGGGTGGGTGCTGGGCACCCCCCGTGCTCAGCAGCAGCAGGAGGTGCTCGGGGGCTCCAGCACTGCTCAGAGCACGGGGGGACCCCAGGAGCTCCCACCCCACCCCAGTCAGGGCCAGGACCAGGACGTACTGGCTACAAAAACACCAAAACCATTACAGTGTGCAAAGCACAAGAGAGCAAGCAGGGCAACTTACTGAAGTAGGCAGCAATTCAAACAGGAATTTCAGGTTATTCCACTGTGCATTACCAGCACATTAACATATACCTTCACCAAAAGGGAGATGGACCATTTTTGACAGAGGCCTCCAAGGAAGGGAAAGGTGGCAGTGCCCTAGCTGCTGGGACTGGGCTTGTAGTGAACAAGAGAAAGCACTAAGAAGGATAAAGAGATGCAGGCAGGGAAAACCAGAACATGGAGGCTTGCTCAGGGAGCACGGGCCGGGAGCAGGCTCAGGGGACACGGGACAGTGTGGGGCTGACACAGAGAGCAGTGACACAGGCTCCATGCCTGCCTGCAGCAGCTGTGTGCACACGTGCTCTTACCCTGCACCAATGCTTCTTCCCCCTAAATCTTTACAGTCATCTCCGTGATTTGGTTCTGAAGGGCAACAGAAAAGAACAGCATTGCAGCCAGCCAGCAGCAGCTTTAATATCTGCCTCACATGTCTATTGCTGCATTAACCCCATCATTTACCCAAGCTTACGGTGATGAATGCAGAGGGACTGGCAAGAAGGCACATACCAACAAGTTATGTGCTCAAATAAAAACCATTACTTAAGACTCTGCAGCCCCATGACCTAGAACAGCTGGTCTAGGTCACAAAGAGAGTTTTCCAATTCTAAAAAGTTTTAAATAAATTGAAAAAAGATTAGATTTGAGGACATACCATTTCTTTAAACAGGAAGGCAACTTAAAGCCTTAGTCACTAGAAAAACTCTGCAGTCATTCCCTACCCACCTGACATGAAAGGTTGCCATGCAGCCTGTTATTTCATTTCTTCTCTGAGGTTACATCAGTCATGGACATAAACCAGTCTGTCCACATGAGCAGCAAGAGATTATCTCATCAACCACCAACAAAGTGCAGAAGCTACAAGAAGTAAAATGTATTCTGGTTGGATAAAGGAGCAGCTTCTAGTGCATCTCCAAAGCCATCCAAGCAGAATATATTTGTATAGTTGCTTAGGATGAAATTGGTGAGGAAAGTGTCCAAAGAACTGGACAGGGAGAGGAAAGGCAGCCCTGCTGAGCACAAAAATACTATATTCAAACAAGTAAAAAATCCACAATTAGAGTACACAGTGAGCATTTACAAAATATCCTGAAACACTCTTTAAAGAGAAGACAGTCTTCATTGCCTACTGCAACAGAACACATGAAAAAGAGTGAATTCTCCATAGAGCATGTTTGTTCCTACTCCTGGAGTCTGCAATATAACAGTCTTTGTCGGCAAGAACGAAGCTACTGGAGCACAGATACCCCAACTCTACTGGCAGGCCTTGCTCACGTACCCCAGCATGTAAACAACAAAACCACACTGCTCCGAGTGCTCTGCCCACCACAGCACCCCTCAGCCTGACAGACTTTGGCAGGAAACTATGGAAACACCTTTGGCCCACTGAGTCTGAGCAGACCATCGCTGCGCATCCCACCCTCTATCACACACCCAGCTCTGTGCAGCAGGACCATCACACCAGCACTTTTCTGCAGCTCTGCACAGACCTGCCTGGTGAAGTCTTTAGAGCTTTGAGCTACAGCAACACCAGGGAGAGCCTTTGGTGTGTAAGGACAAGCAGTCACAAGTGTTGCCTCTCTCCTCCACCCTGCAGACACCAGAGCCTCTGCTGAGCTCAGGTGTGCTGGCAGGG
Source organism: Corvus cornix cornix (assembly GCF_000738735.6). Taxonomy (NCBI): domain Eukaryota; kingdom Metazoa; phylum Chordata; class Aves; order Passeriformes; family Corvidae; genus Corvus; species Corvus cornix. The sequence goes on along the minus strand of NC_046339.1, from coordinate 459,038 downwards.
CACAGGGCCCTGCTCACGAAGCCCAGCTGGCACAGGTTACACTGGTGAAGAATTTGCTGCTTTGTTCTTCCAACCCACAGTTTGTTGAGATAATTTTGGAACATATTTTAACATTAAAACCATCAGGAATAAGAAGACACAGAGATATCCAAGTAAAGACTCAGTCCTGGTTGGCCTGCACAACTGCACACAGGTCCCACAGTGGCTTCGCAGTGGCCTGGATGTCCCTGGGCAATCCGAGTGTGGTCACACCTTCCCTGACCAGGGGACACATGTGGCAGGGCTCCACCACGGCCGCTGCCCCGGGCAGAATTCAGCGGGGCTGTGTGGGATTCACCGCAAGAACGGCTTTCCAGGCTCAGAGCCGGGACCGTGCAGCTCCTGCCACCCACGCAGCGCTCCCGAGCCGCGCCAAAGGGAGAAGGGAGAAGGGAGAAGGGGGAAGGGGGAAGGGGGAAGGGGGAAGGGGGAAGGGGGAAGGGGGAAGGGGGAAGGGGGAAGGGGGAAGGGGGAAGGGAGAAGGGATGCTCCGCCAGCACGGGCTCTGCAGGCACCGGGGACCGGGAAAGGCACCTGAGCAAGAGCGCAGGGCAAGCACGGAGCAGCGGGGAGCCCGGCAACCCCCACGGGGCACAGACAGCCCAGCACAGACTGACTGGGGACTGCAGGCGCTCCCTGGGGCGGAGAGAACACTCCTGTCCGGGCAGAGCCTCCTGCTGCAGCGGTGGAGCCGCGTCTGGCCCCTGTGACTGCAGTCCGACCTCCGCAGCACTTTGCACTGTAAAGCCACGGGCTAAATCCCAGGATTCAGGCTGACAGCCAGTGGATTCACGTAACAGTACCCAGGAAACAAGACACTGCTCACAAGAAGGAAGGAAACTGGATTTTGATCTGTACTGAACAGGGCTTGTTGGGGATGGCCCATCCCTGCCGGTAGCAAATGCAGATGGGAACGGGACCAGTGCCGGGGAGCGGCCGGAGGATGGCAACTCCCTCTGGCCAGAGATCCCTGCCACAGGGAGCTTCCCCACCAGCACCAGAAAACAGCCACCTGACGTCAAACAAGGCACAGAACCTCTGCAGAGTGTCGGGGCTGTCTGTGCAGGAATCACAGGCACTGACACTACCCGGTGCTGGATTTTTACAGTCTCTTGTGACAGCATCCACCTACGAGAATGGATGCAGAGGAGGAAAAAGAAAGGAGCCTTTTTTGACAGGACTTAGAGCAAATCCCTTTGGGACCAGAGCAACACCAGTACACGTGCAGTCCATTCCACACAGATCCGTCCCCAGCCCCAGGGAATCCTGCAGCATTTCCCAGGGTTACAGCAGGGGGACACAGGAGCCACCTCTTGCTCTGCCTCGAATCCCAGGCAACACAGCCAATACCTCACTGACTTCTCTGGACTCAGGATTCAGTAGAGCCTGAGAACAAGGAGTTTTCCAGGGACCGGGCATTATGCAGACTTAAAAGAAACTCTGAAAAGCAGGGAAATAAGCACCTTATTTACATAAGGAGTCAGATATGCATCTTTTCATAAAATCACGTATTCTTTTGATCTCCGTGCCTCCTGGGCAGAAAAGAGAGCTGCAAACCCTCAGCAACAGCAAAACATGATGGATTACTGCTGCCCAGACCCATAGAAAACAAAATACCTACAACACCCTCGACAGTCTTGTCACTGTCAGAGGAAATAGTGCCAGCCAAGAAGCCAGACGGATAAAAAGGTTAAAATATCCAAATTAAAGTTTTTACCAATTATTTCACACACCATTACTTGCTTTGGTGCCATCTAGTGCCACACAACGTGGCTCCTACATGGGCATGGCACCTAAAACAGGTTCTGATCTGCAAAAGGGCTGCAGGAATTCCATCCTCTCTTCATTCCCATGAGAGCAGTCACGTCTAGTGGGATTGGTGAGATCTGAACAATTTTGCCAGTTTTCCTATCAAAACTTGTAAGCAAAAATTGAACCACAGAAAAGTTACTGCATTTGCATACTGATAGAGGAAAGAACAATTTGGAGCACAGCCTTACAAACTGGTATTGGCAAAATCCCTTTGAACAATGGCAAACATTGTGATGCCATCATGGCATAAATGAGTTTCTGCAGATTTCAGTATTCCTTGTGTGCCAGTTTCTATGAAAAAGGAACAGGAACTTGCCACTTCCACAATTTCCACCCCAGTTTGGGGAATACACTATGAAGTCATACACACATATCTCATAATTACAGATGAAACTTTTTTACTTCAAGAAGTGAGTAATGATTTTAAAAAAAAATCCACTCTTGGTGATCCATCACTGAAATGAGCAAGAAGAGGGCAATGAAGACCTGACCACAGAACCACCGTGCAGTACCCAGAGATCAGCCCTTAGCACACCTTAGCCAGCCCTTCACTGGGAATTCCAGAGGAAGCTCCTTTCACAAAGCTCCTCTCCATGCAGGGGACAAGAAGGTGGGCTCTCCTATTTTCCTTGGTTTTAATGTGGACTTTTTTTCCCCAGAACATCATCCTGGCACAGGCCCTGCTGCATCCCAGATCCACGGCTGCCAGTGGGACTCCTGAAGAGTATTTCAGCAGAAAACCTACAGCAACACAAAGGATGGGGTACAATTTGTCCTATGGAAAACTGCCAGGTAAAATAACAATGGAAATATAAGTGATTGATAAGTGTTTACTTTATTACTGTCAGTTCCTACCAACATTTGAAAGAAATAAGTCATTCCAGCACAGGCTGTCTGAGCACTGCCCAGCGCTACCCCACAGCCAGCCAGCCTGGTTTGCCTCACCCGGCAGGGCCAGAGCATAAACAACTTGAAACAAAATGTACTGTCATTTTGTGACAGAGTTTATAAGTTTTTCACAAACATTTACATATGAAATCTTAAAATCCCCCAGAGACTGTGATTTTCAAATACATTTAAGTAAACTAAGTTTAAACGAGCATTTTGATAGGCCTGAGGAGCCTCTCCAGAGCCCTGTCTCATGACAAACATCTCAGCTCACAAGTCGCATTCTGTCAAGAAAGCCAAGAGCTGGCAACCTGCTGTTCTGATTTATGGTTCACCCAAACAGCCTCCAAACTGCCCAGGGAGAGGACAGTTCTAAACTGGCCCGTTTGTAAAACACCAGTAACAAACTTCAACCTTTTGCTTTCCCTCATTCCCACAGAGAATCGCCTCAGCCCAGACAACAGCACCTCGCCCAACGCCAGCTCCCTCGGGAACTCTACACATGATGAGTTCACCACCATCGTCCTGCCCGTGCTTTACCTCGTCATCTTCCTGGCCAGCCTCCTGCTGAACGGCCTAGCAGTGTGGATCTTCTTCCACATCAGAAACAAAACCAGTTTTATATTTTACCTCAAGAACATTGTGGTTGCAGACCTGCTCATGACACTGACGTTCCCGTTCAAGATCATCCAGGACTCGCAGCTGGGACCGTGGCACTTCAACTCCTTCCTGTGCCGCTACACCACGGTCCTGTTCTACGCCAACATGTACACGACCATCGTGTTCCTCGGGCTCATCAGCATTGACCGCTACCTGAAGGTGGTGAAGCCCTTTGGAGACTCCAGAATGTACAGCATCACCTTCACCAAGATCCTGTCAGCCTGCGTGTGGGTGGTGATGGCGTTCCTGGCGCTGCCAAACCTGATCCTCACCAACGGCTACCCCACCAAGAGAAACATCAACGACTGCCTAAAGCTGAAGTCTCCCCTGGGAGTCAAGTGGCACTCGGCTGTCATCTACATCAACACCTGCATGTTTGTAGTGGTGCTGATAGTCCTAATAGGGTGTTACATTGCCATATCCAGGTACATCTATAAATCAAGCAAACAGTTCATTAGCTCATCCAGCCGAAAGAGGAAGCACAACCAGAGTATAAGGGTTGTCGTGGCTGTGTTTTTCACCTGCTTTTTGCCCTACCATTTGTGCCGAATACCCTTTACTTTTAGTCATCTGGACAAAATTTTAGATGACTCTGCACATAAAATCTTGTATTATTGTAAGGAAATGACACTGTTCCTGTCCGCATGCAATGTCTGTCTGGATCCAATCATTTATTTTTTCATGTGTCGATCATTCTCACGAAGGCTGTTCAGGAAATCCAACATGAGAACCAGGAGCGAGAGCATCAGGTCCCTCCAGAGCGTCAGGAGATCAGAGGTGCGCATCTACCACGAGTACACCGATGTCTGAAGGCACCCACAGAGACTCTGCTGACTTGTGAGAGTGCTTGTATATCATGTAAATAAAATGTCTCTTTAAGTATCTGACCACAGAAGCTCATTGAGGGATGTGCAGACATGTTCAGCTTTTCTGTGTCAGCTCACCAACATCCATCCCAAATTCCATCCCCGCAGGGATCAGGCTCACTCTGTGGGGCTTGGGGGCTGTTTTGGTAGGTTGGTTGGTTTAAAAACCAACTTAAGGCTGCCTCAGCTCAGAAAACAACCCTGAGCTCAGGAGGCTCCAGCCAGGATGGACTCTCGGGCCTCGGAGTGGGATGCATTGTGAGGAATCAGCTTCCCCAGGGTCCAGTGGATGCCAGCAGGTGCAGGGAAGGGGAGGAGGTGGCACAGGCTCCGTGGGGACCCTCGGTGTGCCCGGGGCAGCGCAGGGCTCTGGTGCCACATGGCATTGTGCCACTAGCCCAAGCGTCTCCGTGTTCCCTCACGGCACTTTGGCACCGGCAGCACCATCTCATGCAGTGTTTGTGCTGAATCCTCCCAACCCAGCAATGTTCACATGGACCCTTTTGTCCTGGACTCACTGGGGACTAAATCAGATTTGTTTAGAGCAAAAGCTGCTCAGAGCAAAAATAACCAACCTAATAAAGGCAGGTTGGCAGGAGCTGTCAGGCGGCCCGAGCAGTCTGCGCTCACAGCCAGCCCGGGATGCAGCGCAGCTGCACAAGCAGGAGATGGCGACAGTCCCTCGGCCAGTGCCTCACACACAGCAGGACCTTCCTTTTAATACACACACACAAAAAAAAGGGGGTTGACAAGAAAACCCTGAAAATGCAGCACTCAAATAACAAGATTAAGGTCTGTATGAGAACATCTTTGATAAATTTTTCCACTGAAAGAAGGGTTTCTTCTATTTTTTTTTTAACATTATTGGTTTAGGTTTAGATTTTGGTTTATGAATAATTAAGAAGTTGAAATGTAAGTACGATAATACCTGGATTAACACAAGTATTATAAAACCGCTTACATTGTTCAGGGGAGAACATTTCTGGAAAGGAAGACAGGATATTTTGGGTATTTATCCTACTTTAAATAAAAATACTTTACATGACTAAAATACCACAGATAAACCCTGTTTCCCAATCAGCTCTGTAAGAAAACTGTTGACACACACCAGACTAGTTCTGGGACCAAATCTACCATCTTGCACCCTAAGCAGTCTCCATGCACATACAAAACCATATTAAGAGAACCATTCTGGGGACTGGGTTGCATAGTTTAAATTCTCACAAGCACCAAATTAAATGGAATGATACTATTTAGGACTGGAAGATCAGTTCTGTATGCAGACATTCCTAACCAAAGACTGTCCTCTTAGGTCTTATATGGTTAAAGCAAATCAAGACTGAGTGCTTCTGGTCTCCCTTTTACAAGCGTAAATCACCAAGCGTTTATGGCTTGTTAAGTTGTGCCTGGTACTTGCTGTGTTAAATTCACAGTGACCTTTTTCCAGGTGGATTTCCACACAAGCCCAGCAAAGCCCAAAGAGCCACTTGAGTGGCAATATCCCTGTTTGTCCCTAGCCAGAGGACACTAAAGGCAGGTGAGGAGACAGCAGACCAGGCATGCAGGGCCGGGATTTGCCCTGGCACAGGGTGGAGCTGATGGCGCAGCGCAGGGGTGGCTGCAGACAGATGGGCACCTGCAGCCCTCAGTGCTGTGTGCCCTCCTGACAGGATGCACATATACCACCTTTCTCACTACCCACTTATTTTTTTACTAAAGGATGGATTTTCATGGTGTTTCCTCCTAGGAGAGACACTACTGCTGATCCCACATAAGAGCTTTCCACCAAAAAATCTATTACCCAAAGCAGCCACATTCAGGTGATGGGATGATGCCCTTCAAAGCACAGGAAGTGTAGTTTCTGGAAAGTGTAGTCCCAGCAGTGGGATATCCATATGAAATCTGGGAAGGGAAGACACGGCCATGCAGCACAGAGGCCAGCCAGGACCCCCCTGCACTGCAGCCTGACCCCTCGGCTGCAGACAACACTCCACTGAAAAATCACCCCAAGAGCAGTTTACTTTACTTGACAGGGTGTGTCTGTGATAATCCTCCATCACTGGCTTGTACACACACTCACATACATGACAGCTCTTTGAAGATGCTGTTTGTGAAGTATTTTCCCAGGGCTAAAAAGGAATTATACAATATCCCAAGCCCCAAATACCAGATAACTATATTTAATTTATCCAGATTTGACATGGAATTTTGGTCTCTAAAAGTTCATCTTGAAAGAAAAAGCTACAAGGAAGTTGTACGGAAAGTCTCAGGCCCTGACCTAGCTCTGCCCTTTCAGAGAGCCACATCAGGACAGACATGGATATAAACTGTGGCTGTACAGTCCCAGAGTCCCATTTTTCAGAGGAAACAGAGTTTTCTGTGTGGAAGTACAACAGCAGATCTGACCCAAGAATGCAAGAAGCAATTCCTGAACAATTGAACAATTCATGAACATTTGGGATTTTTTACATTCAGGAAGATTTGCATTACAGTGTTTGTAGTTCAAATGTGATTATATTTTACATACTCTGATGGAACAGCCCAGGCAGAACTCTCCATGCCAGGGCATTATTGTGGGAGAAATGCGATTTGAACCCGTACTCAGAGCCAGCTGCAGATCGCTACAGGCGCAGGACTTTTGTCACTACATACATTTTGTCCTCTTCTTCTGTGGTTTCTCTAGTAATGACCCTTCCTGTGACTTTCCACCAGTGCAGCTTCACGGGAATCTTAAAAAAGGAAACTAAACCCACCCAAATTTCTAAAAATCTGTCTTTGCATTGGCACCCACCAGCCTCTCATGATGGATTAAGCAGTGGGAAAGCACTGATAGGCAGCGTGGCTGTGACAGGCTCACCCAGCCGTGCATCAGTGCTGGAAACATAAAACTGTGAAGAAAATGAAGAACTCAACATGCAAGGGAGCCCATGGTGCAAACACAATGCAGATGGAGATCTTGTGGTTTGTGTTAACCAGAAATGCTTTGTAAACCAAGTCCACCACCTACCTGTACATAAATTCTGTACAATGCACCCACAAACACTGAAAGGTTTGACCACAGTCCCACCCACAGAACTCTGCACATTAGTGGTTACTAAAGTATAAAAGATACCCCCATTTTGCATCTAACTGGGGGATGAGAATTCAACACAAAATTGCAGGGACAGATCCATGGGTTCATCCTCCTCACCCTCCCCAGAAGAGACACCATTTGATGAGTTTTTGTCCTCGTCTGTGCTGAGTGTTGACCCATATATTAGGCTTGTGATCAAGAAACTTGTGACCAGATATTAACCTTGTGAGCAGAAATGGTGGAAAGATGAGAAAAAGGGAAAAAAAAAACGAAAGAAAAAAGAGAAAAAGGTATTTGTTATTCGTGCCGTTTTCAAGGAGAGTTTATCTTGCACACAAAAGGAAATCACGAGCTCCCCATTTCCTGAAAAGGTTACAGATGTAGAATGTATGACTCTGAAATCAGAAAATGAGGTACTTTAAACACAATTATATTTTGAGAAAGACACACAGGAGAAACTGCAAAAATTATGGAGATGATCTTTTAAGTACAAACGTGCAACTAGAAAAATGGTTGGCTGTGGCTGAAAGAAAAGAGAACCAGCTCCAAGAAAGCCTACTTTGATTAAGTAAGAAAAATTACTTAATCAAATCTCACATGAAGCATTTTCTAATTCAGTCTAGCACAGTCCCCTCCCCCTCCCTCAGTGCTCCTCTGGATCTCCTGCCACCCCGTAAGGTAAAACATCTGTGTGGGAGCAGCAGTGGTGCCACCTGAACACGGACATGGGCTTGGGGAGTGAGCTCCAGGCAAATCCTTGTAAGGCCTCAGAAGGCTGTTCCACGAGGATGCACAGACATCCACCCATCACCCAAACAAAACTGAGCAGAAAAGATTTGCTGGCAGATTTGACAGGGTAAAAACCCAACTAGAAGTCCTGCAATACTTTTGTAATTAGCTGGCCTTCCAGGGGGATTATCCTAGTAAAATACTTGTCTTGTTCATCTTGCTTTTAGCAATTCCCAGAGCTTGGCCACTGATACACTACGATCTGCCTGATTTCATGTTCAGTAGGGCTGGAAGCACTGACAGCTCTGTTAGCAGGTCTGCAAAGGGCACAGGTTTGACCCGTAGTCACAGATACCACTTCCACATGGCAATGGCTTGGTGCAGTAAGATCCTGCACTTAGAACACAAGTCAGGACCCACCACCCCCACTTCTGTCAGCAAAGACTGCAGAGCTGCCACCCCACCCCGCACTGCTGTCACCAGACACGTGAGGAACCAAATCACCACCAGTCTTTTTGTCACCAGACGTGCTGGGACACGGCAGCAGAGTTCTCCCCTCTCTGGCTCTGCGCTCTCCTGCTCTGGGACCCAAGTCCATCAGCACGATCCTACAAAAGGATTCCTTTCTTAGGCCCTGAGCTCAGACAAAGTGTTAAAAGCTTCTCTTAATACAACCACCAGCAGTAGGGAATTTTGGATTCTGGGGGAACAAGCAGATTTGAATGGCTAAAGGTAAAATACATTATTGGTTTGTTCTTAAGCCACCTAAAGTGCATGGTAAAGTGTGGGGCCATCTAGTAACCATGCTCACTGCCTGCTTTCTAACCCTTTAGAAACAGCAGCCACATCTTTAGATCCTTAAACATTCGATTTGGCTGGCATTTTGGAAAAATACCCATGTTTGTATAACAGAGCAACCCTTCGGCTTGCCCTGCTGGCCAGAGTCATTCCAACAGGGTGAAACTGTACACAGAGCTCAGGCACCCCACCCACCCCTTAAGCCCTTAATCCTCTGCCCTGGACAACTGCTTACTTCTCACTGCAGAAAATTATCTGTGCTGCAACATTTAATCCATCACAGAATGGCATCTTACACTGGAAACACTGCACTACCCCTGCCTTTGGGGCTTCCTCAGAGTGCACACTCCACTTCCTCACTGCATGCAGCTCTCTGACTGATGTGCTTGGTTCTAGTTTAACAATTCTAAACAAGGTTCAGCCAAGAATGACATTTCAGACCAAAAAGCACAGCCATGCCATTAAGAAAACCTACAAAAACAGAATTTCAGAATACAAAGTATGAACATCTAAAGTACAAAACTACTCACACACACACACAACCTTTGATCCACTCAATCTGCCAGGACCATGCACTGATCAAATTAGGTAACAAACTTGACAGTACGTGAAATGTTTTGTTTTATTTGCATTTGGGTTTTGTTTCAAATAGAAAGACTGTCATCAGACACCCCAAATAAATAAATACAACAGACTAAAATAAACAATACACCAGAAAAATAATACATCATATCAAAGCACAGTGAGAGGGAGACAGGCAACATCCCCAACAGGCCAGACACTGATGGCTGTTTACAGCCACCAGAACAGCCTTGGACATTTAACATGGAAAGGTGAACTTGCAGGTTGTTCAAAACTTTTTATCCTTTACCTCAATGCATTAACACACACAAAGATGTGGTCTTCATTCACCACTCAAGGCAAACACCATTATCTTTATTCCTTTCTGAGCAATGAAGTTGGTGAGTTACAGTCATTGCAAGCCTGAGCAGCACCGTCATGCTGCCCCTTCAGAGGCTCACTACGTTTATTTTAAATAGATTGGGTTCTGCTCCCCAAAAATACTTTGCAAAGCACAGAAAACAACCCTGAACTGTGTAAGAACTAAATGGCCGCTTCTGAGTTCAACCTCAAGAAATTTCCCCTCTAGAAAGAAGGAACACAGCCTTCCGTTCAGAGGCAGACCGTGTCCAACAACTGTTTCGTACTCTCATCCTGGGGGTGCAATTCCATTACAGAAGTAGTAAGTAGAGCCAAACAGAAATTGTTCCAAAAACATCTCATGAAATGTCAGTGGGAATTGCTCTGAAAGTCACGGGACCAGGCACAGCAACCAGGGTTGACAGGAAGCCTGGGCATGCAGAGAATGTGGGATGTTCCCTGGAGCTCTGGTGTTTGCTGTGTCCCTAAAAAGCCAGATGGCCTTTCCAACACAACTGATGGAAATCCACTGCAGCACCCACCTGCTGACTTTGATCCAAGTTACTCAGTATAAATGAGTTGCATCATGCTCTAAGGAAGCCACAAATGCAGTGGTGGTGTTGCTTTCTTCAGAGCAATGAAGTCAGCACAAGGCAAGAGCTTGTTAAACATTCCCTCACCCCACCAGCCCCAGCAGGGCTCATTTGCAGAGCCCCAGCACACCAATCAAAGACAAGGAGAGGCATCAGGGATGTGCCATGCCCAAGCTGTTTGCCAGAGCCTCATGCTGGGCTGAGCAGGGGCAGCATTGCCAGGGCTGGCGAGGACGCGATGCCGCACTTTGTGTCTCAGAGCACTCTCTGCTTTTGCTTGGGGGAAGGGAGCAGCAGGAGGAGGGATGGGAAAGAATATCCAAACCACTATGACCTGAACAGATTTATCTGCTTTACGTCATCACAGACCTGCTGCTAGGTGGCACAAGGGCAACTCAGGATCTGATCTGAGGCTCCAGGAGAGGAAATGGGTGTCAGAGAGCACTGAGGACCCCTTTTAAGCCAGGTGGAATTTTCCAAGTCAGACTCTCCATCCACATCCAGTCTTTCAAATAGGGAATAATAAACAGACAATCAAATCCCAAAGATGCACCATGCCTGCATGTTGCCCCACCAGAGCCCAGCCCTGCAGTGACACATTTGTCGTTTTAGCCCATGGGAAAGGCCACTTCCATCACACACAGACTGGCAAAGTGCTGGCAGCAGACTCAAGTCATGATTTTTCTGATGAATCAGCAAAAAAGCCTATTCACCTCTTTGCTAAATGCTCAATCACTTGAAATAATGGTAATAACTTCTGAATGTTTCAGCTATTTTTTCCAAATTTCCTTTTTCCTGAGCCTCCCTTAACAGAAGTTGTGGGGTGGTGCATGTAAAGTGAGAACTGCCCATGGGAGTGAGAGATTCCATTGAGGATGGTGAACAATTCTGCTTTGCCAAAAGTTCCTCATACCCTTTATTTTACATGTTTCTCTTTAAAACTCACTTGTCTTGGCAGACTGCACTTCTGTTCCTCTCCTGCAAGGATTCCATCTGGACACAAATGGAACAATCCTTATTTTAATTTAGAGGTTAGATGAGGAAGCTGTTGGAAAAAGTTTGTTGTAGGTCACACTCTGAAAGCTGACCTTGGTCCCAAAAGGGATGTTGAGGCTTCTGCTGCCGCTTCTGGGGAGAGGACACAATCAAAAAGAAAACCAAGTGAGTTGAGGTTTTGGGCTATTTTAGAGTTAATTACAAACTCTGCCTTGGAGAGCCAACGCTTTTGAAACCGAAGCCTTATCTGATTCACTCCCCTCATCCCTGCTTCAAGCAATGACCATAGGGTGCATGGGAAGAGAGGAAGAGTTTGGCTGACTGGCGCCTTCTGGGGAGCACCTGAGAAGTCTCGTGCACCGTTCTGCCTGATCCGTACGGGAAGCATGAAACTGTCAGTGAAACCAACACCCAAACCCATCACCCCGAAGCCATTAATTGACCACTACAGCTTTGAGCTGCGAGTCTCAGGATCCAGAGAGGGGCAAGAGTACTGACAAGAATGTACAGACAATTCTGCCTCTCAAGATACCCCCTTATTGCACTGAGAGATATTCAATGAAATCTGGGGAAGGAAGGGACTAGAGGCTCAGGGTAACTCACAATGGCCCCAAGTAAAGGATGTGGACATGGCAGCGACCTGCAGGGAGAAGGTATATGCATTTCCCCATGCCTTTGGGCCCTTCTACACAGATAAACCCTCACAGAAGCAAAGTCCATGAGGAATTGTGTATTTTCTGTAGTGTTTGGGTGACACACTGTCAAGCAGAGCTCAAGTCCTGCACTAAATGTTTACTAGTTCTAAGGTACACAACGTACATATTTCACAATTTTTAAATAAACATTTAAACCTCAATTTATCTCCCCAAACCTCTGCTCTCTCTCAGAATATACTCGTTTCCTACATCCACAGAGAAAATATTAGTTCTTCTATTACCATACATTTCCACTAACTCTGTGTTTGATTTCAAAACCTCCCAGAAAACTTACAGGACGAACAGGAAGGGAGAAAGCCAAGCAGGTGTTTAAGGTTAAAAGAAAAGGACAAAAAAGAAGAGAAAGGAAACAGCCAAACACCAAAGACTCATCATGTATCCCCAGAATCCCTCTCCCAGCCTGAGCACGCCCTGAGCAGGCACCACACAAGCCCGTGGCTCCAGTTCAAAACCTCCCATGCACAGAGCCGCAGCTCTCAGGGCAGGATGCGTCACAGGAAAGGTCGCAGCCAGCCCTGGGAACAGTTTAGGAAAAGCAAACTCCAGCCCTGCAGTTCAGACCGCTCACTGCTGTGCCAGCTGCACTCGTGTCTCTCCTGAAAGCTGCTCAGCGCTGCTCTCCAAGGAGCTGCCCGGGCCAGCTGCAGGCTGAGAGCCCGGCCACAGCTGGGCAGGGGCACGGCTCGGCTCCCCAGCCCTTCCCCTTTCTGCTCCGAAATCGCCGCACGGGCTGCGCTGCGAGCAGCCCCGGGAGCGGCTCCCGGCTGTTTCCCGTGCCCCGGCAGCTGCGGAGGACTCTCGGCGTGGCACAGCAGAAGAGGGACCACACACACCATCCCACGCTTCTGTCCAGGTGAGACACCGCCTCCCATCACCTGCTCCTGCCCCTGCCAACGCCCCGAACATCCTCGGGTATTTTTAAGTAACTGCCACTGCAATTTTACTTTTTAAATTGGCAAATGAGGTGAACATCCATACGTTCTGCAAACCACTAACAACTAATAGCACAAACGAGCAGTTTTAACTAACTAACTAACTACAGAAGCAGGTACAGAAACTATTGTTTCAGCCGTGAGGCTGAGCTGTGGATATTTTTCTTAAGCAACTACTTTTAATTTATGACTGAGAAAATGTAACTATACGAAACTCATAGTTTAAAACATCAGAAAACAGAATTTAAAATAAAATATTTGAATGACAAATGCTACTATTAAAATATAATATTAAAGGGGAAAACTTCCTTGAGCCACATTTTACTACTTTTAAAAACCCAGTTTTAGGACAACGAAACTAGTAATCATTAAAACATTTTACTGACCCAGGGCTCTGGTTTTAGCTGGGATAGAGTTAATTTTCTCCCAGTAGCTGGTACAGAAGTGGGTTTGGGTTTGGGATGAGAATGATGTTGGTAACACTCTGATGGTTTAGCTGTTGATGAGCAGGGCTTGCACCAGGTCAAGGACTTCCCAGCTTCTCATGCCCTGCCAGTGCAGAGGGGCACACCAGGACAGCTGAGCCACTTGTTTTTCTTGGGGTTTCTCTCTCTCCTTGTTATTTTTCTTCATTACAATCTATTATTATCATTGTTGTTGTTATTCAGTTCTTAAAATATTCTTACCTGATTCTAACATTTCCTCTCACATCCACCACTCCCTAATTCCAACACAATAACTGATGTGAGATAGGAAGGATCTCACTGGGGGAATTTTGAGACTTAACTAAAAAAAATGAGTATTTGAGTTAGATCTGAAAATTATGCTATGTGCAAAAAGCTCAAAGCATTGCCCAGGTTTCCATCTGAGTATCAGGGTTTACACAGATACTTCACAGACTACAATCTTGTAAGGCTAAAAGCATGCTCAGAATAATGCAGACTCTAAAAATCAGAAATAAAAAGAGAATGAAAAACTTAGCTTATCAGGAAGACAAAGCTGCTAAATTTCAGGTTTCAAAATAGCACAGAGCCTGCTGGACAGGAAGAAGAAATGAAACAGTTACTGGTGGTTTTTACAAGACAGAAATACAATTCTGCCCTTGAGGTGTCCTGACACTGTGCCCAAAGGAGCCCACGGCTTTAATGGGAAATACACAACCTTATCTCCTCTACTCTGCGTACCTGTTGGCTCTCCTCTCCGTGTCCTTCAGAGCTCCAGAAGTTCATTGCAGGTGCCAAGAGAACATCACGGATGATCTACCTGATGTAATAACTGTGGTCGCCGACTGCTGCCTCCTCGCTACAACTTCCTGGGTTTTGCCTTTCTGGATCAGAAGTGGGATGTCCTGTTAATGTGCACAGAGTCATCTGCCCACCTGTCCTTCCCCTTAGCAGCTGCAGACAGAACACACCCCAGTGTCACCAGGCTCACAGGGGCACTGCTACTCACAGGGCCACAGCCACAGTGACAGCCACAGGACACATGTCCATTCTCAGCCACTGTCAGAGGCAACGCAAGGAGCAGCTGAGCAGAGACACAGCTTTCTGTGTCCTCTGTCCTTGCACACCACACCTGAGGGGTCTAGAAAGCAAGAGCTGGAAGACAAGGACGAGACACTGCAGTGGTTACTGCTGCCATGCCCAAGGAAGGGAGCACTGGGCACCGCCACGTCCAGTGCCATGGCAGGTACTCCCCTGCTGCTTCCTGCAACAGGAATGCGACTTAATTTCTTCTGTCATCCTAATCTCAGGATTCATCCCATTTTTCTCCACTACATTCTATGACAAACAGGAACAACTACCACCCAACATGCCACTTTCAGAGGCTAAAATAGCCCGTTAGTGTATTTTGCATACTTTTATTCTCTTAAGTATTAAAACCCAGACATTGCCCTATGACAAATGTCATAATAAAAACAGTATCATGAAATTTTAGTCTCTTGGCAAACTTGCAACAAGTCAAATGCACCAACATATCTCCACAGTCACCGCAAGCACTGCCTTCCAGAGGAGACCAGCAATTCCAGCCAGGGACCCCGAGTGTCTCCACCTGGCACACACCCCACAGGCTGCCAGCCTGGGCTCCTCTGTGGGGACACAGAGAAGGGTCAGAGCAGCCCTGACCACACGCAGACCAACAAGTGCCCCAGCATTTGGGGGAGTGGCTTCCCTCAGCCAACCCTGCCTGGCCCCCAACACCCTCGGGGTGCACCCCACAGTGCACAGCAGAGCTCCCAGACCCTGTGCTCCTGAGCCTCACCACCCTTCTACCCCACAGGGACACCCACAGCAGCTTTCCCACTGGATTACACCAGCGTGGCCAGCACTGCAAGTTCAACCAGTACTAACATTCCCACCACATTAGAGAGAAAATCTTAAAATAAGATTCTTCTTTTAGCACACTCAGCACAACTTGCAATGGCTGTGGTGTGAGTTGTGCTTCCTCCTTCTCCAGCTTCCTCCTAACATCAGAGGTACCATCTGGCATGATCACCTCCCCTGATTAACTCCATTTTGCTGTTCAAAAAAGATTTCTGGTGATAGTGACCACTGCCACAGTTCCTGACCCTGTAACTGTATTACATATTTATTAAACAGCTGCATTAGTTTCCATAAATAGCTAAAATGTGTACTTGGAACTACACAACCGCTTGTAAAGTCAGGGTAAATCAATAAATAAGTAAAACTACTTCTAAATATATTCTTAAGTTCAGTAAAGCAGGGTGAACTTTGAAACTTGACAGACAAGTTACGGAAGTCAAGAATTGCCTTAAATGCTACTGTGGAAGAGTCACAGTGGGCAGCACAAGAGTCTGACCTCAGAAGGGACTGAGCACTTTAATGGTTTCTGCAGCTTCCCTTTCGTGTGTTTTGCCAAGACAACATGATATGCAAGCTGGGAATGGTCAGAACTTTTCTACATCTTATCCAATCAATCTTGATCATCTGGTGAATCAAGTTTGCTGGTTTTGCACAACTAGCTGACATTATTAACACAGAATCACTGTACTTTATGCTGGCCCAAGCATTCAAACAAGAACAGCTGCTTGAGTACGAAAGGCTGTTGTGACCCCCCTCCCAAATGCTGGCACTAACATGTACCCTCTGCCTCCCGCCAGCAGCCTCTACAGGAGCCACCCTGGGCCCCACGGCTGACAGAGGGGACAGGCCAGGAAGGTGACAGTGTTTGCAGTCAGTGCTGAACTATTCACAGCAGTAGGATAAGGCCCTCCAAAAAGAGCTGAGCGTGACAAGGTGACAAAAAGAACAGCAATAACTGACCATGAACACAGAGCTGCGACGCTCAGCAGGGGGACACGGGAGCCTCCAGCCTCACCCGTGCAGTGACAGGGTTTAGCTCGAACATGACTGCTCCATGGCTCTGTCCCCAACCATTTCTGAAGTCTGAGCACTGATCAGGTGGTGTGCTGTGACACCACAGGTTTACATTGTCAGATAGGACTGTATCCTCTGTCTCTCCCACAGGTCTCCCAGCAAGAGCAGAGGCTCTGTGCCTGAGAATGGACAGCGCTCTAGACCCTTAGCAAAGTACCCCAGCAGGCAACTGAGGCAAGGTAAGGACATGCCAATGATATGGAAAGATGTACAGAGTCTGGCCTGACCGGTGGCCCCCTCTCAAGGACAGAGGGTTGATAAATCTGCTGGTGTCAAATGTAAAATTTGTCTAGGGTGTCCTCCATTCTGCACAGGCACAACAGACTTTACAAAGACTTGATGTCCACATCTCTAGTCACACAGTTCTGAAACAATCCTTTGTTGTATGATGCCTCAGCACAAAACATACTTCATGAACTTCCTACACAATTTAATATCTACCCCCAAGTCCAAGCACAGAAAAACCCACCTCTGTGTTCTCGGCTACAGAAAACCCTACAGAGAAGGAACAAGTTCTTAACACACCATGTGCAGAGAGAAGGTCCTGCTGAGACAGCCTGGAGGGAGAAAGTGAACAGGGACACAGCAGAAGAGAAGAGTTTTTAAATACAGTGTGTTACTATTTAAATAAAAATGCCATTTGCTATTAGTGCTTTCCAGAAGATCCTTCTAATTTCAGCAGTATCACCCCAAGCTCTACCCACAAAACCTCCCAGCCCTAACATGCCTTTTCATGTGGTAGTTTAATACCTGCTTTCCAAATCATCTTTTCTTTTAAAATCCCAGCCAGACAAAAACAAATGCCTTGATGACTAGAGCTGAAACACAAAGACAGGATGGCTGCTGCTCTGGTGGGAGAATGACGAGGAAGAGGTTAAGTGGAGGCTTTGGGTGTGCACAGGGGTCTCCATGTTCCTCTCATCCATGCAGGTTCCAGGACACACCTAAGCTGATCAGCCTTTACACCATCTGCAAGAGGTATAGAAAACAATACACCAAAGGAGATGGTTTTACCTACTTGAGAGAAAATGTCCATTTCTAGCTATTGCAAGGTTGCATTCAGGCTCCAACCTGCTCCACAGAGACATCAGCTACTGACTCAGAACTGGGGATAAAAGGAAATTATTTATTTTCTATAAGACAAGATGGGTTTTTTCCCAGCTTTAAGGCACATATTTTCCAGTTGCCCAGGGTTTCACTTGCCAAATACAGCAGCATTATATTTATATCTATATTTGTTCTGCCCTCCCCACAGAGGATAATCCACCCCCACAAACATTCTGGCAAAGAAAAGCAGACAGCAGATGTGATTTCTTCTTGGAGATCTTTTAAAATGTAAATCTGACTGACTTGCGAAGGCAACTCAAGCTCCCACATTACAAACTACCACACAGACACACTCCTGTGTGCTGGGCTGCTGGAAGTTTAAAGCAAACTCTGCCAGCTGCACATGCGAGTTCCTTGCAAGGGAACACTGGGACATATTGGCGTACGCTGGCTATCTCCACACTTGACTAACAGAAGAGGAGTTTTTACAGAACTTTTTGACCAGGAATATTCATATCCCTCATGCTTCATGGTAAGTCAATGCCAAAAATAGTGGTCCTTAAACACATCTCATTAACCGTTTGAGTCACCAGATCGCTGTGGGTCAGTCCCAGCTCACAGCACGTGGGCTCATGCTTGCAGGAAAGGGGCAGCCCTGGGCTGGAAGGCAACAGGCTAAAGTCAAACAGGGAAGCAATTGGATCCTCTGTTCACAGCAGCAACATGCCCTTGAACATCACTGTAAAGTGAGACGACACCACTCAGAAAATTCTTTGCATTCCCCACTGGGAATGCTGCGGTGTGGGAACGTGGTCATTTCTGAGAGGCACACCAAGTTCATTTGGAAGTGAGAGCAGAAAACTTAGAATAGTTAGCAGAAAGCCCAGCACCACCCTGTCCTACTGATATACTCTCTTCTCTGCTTCTAGGAATGAAGATACTGTAAGATGTTCAACTCCAGCACCAACTCCTCGGGACACAACTGCAGCCACAGCACGGTGATAACTACAACAGTCATTCCACTGCTCTACTGCTTCATCTTCCTCGCAGGGCTCTCGCTCAATGCCGTGGCAGCCTGGGTCTTCCTTTACGTTTCCAGCACAAAGAGTTTTATTGTCTACCTCAAAAACATCGCTGTGGCCGATCTCCTCATGAGCCTGACATTTCCTTTCAAAATCCTTGCCGATTCAGAAATTGCTCCTCCAGAGCTCAACCTGTTCGTGTGCAGATACTCCGCGGTTGTGTTCTACATGAACATGTACATTGGGATCACCTTTTTTGGCCTCATAGGGTTTGACAGATACTACAAAATCGTAAAGCCTTTGTTCACCTCTTTTGTTCACACAGTTAACTACAGCAAGGTGGTCTCTATAATCATATGGCTATTATTAATGATTATGTCATTTCCAAATATGATTTTAACTAATGAAATCACTAAAGACAATTACTCCAGAAAATGTATAGGTCTTAAAAGTGAGCTTGGCAGACAGTGGCACAAAGCAACAACTTATATTTGCACAGGGATTTTCTGGGTTGTTTTTTTTCTGCTAATCGTATTTTACACTTCTATATCCAAAAAAATATACAGTTCTTACAAAAAATTCCGGAGGAACTCAGAGGTGGCCAAGAGAAAAACCAGCCGGAACATATTCACCATCATGTTTGTGTTTGTCGTTTGCTTTGCGCCTTACCACCTCTGCAGGACCCCATACACCCTGAGCCAGACCAGCTCCCAGTTCACCTGCCAGTCCCAAAAATTGCTGTACTACGCCAAGGAGTTCACTCTGGTGCTGTCTGCTGCAAATGTCTGCCTCGACCCCATTATTTATTTTTTCCTCTGCCTCCCCTTTAGAGAAAAGCTGTATCAAAAACTGCATCTCAAACTTAAAGCTTCGAGTGAGGTTGAAATTTCCAAATCCAGAAGATCAAATACACTTCGGGAAAGTATAAACATCGTGTAGGTTTGTGTCTCTACAATAATGCACATTTCAGGAAGTTATTCATGAATGCAAATGTCCCAAAGAAACGGAGCACATGACAACCAGCAACAAACAGAAGAAGGGTTTCAGCATAACACCGGGTGCTATTTCTCTGTCTAAACTCATTATTGCATGTGCCAATATATTCACTACATGCTGTTTCAGCTGATGCCATGATTGCATTAGGGTGTGACATGACTCATCTGGATCTCAAAAATAGAGAGAGGAGTACCTGGAATGGCACATTTTGGAGCTCCAGGCCGTGGGTCTCTGAAAGGACCATCCAACAGACCCAAAACCACACCAATCTGCTTCTCTGGCCATACAGGAACAGAACACATCCACACCAAACTGTAGCAACTCCCTCGCCACTGGTGCAGGAGGAGGCAAGAACATCCTGGAGCCGTGTGGGAACACACAGGTACAGCTGTCTAGAAACTCTGGTACATTTAAACCCAGAAAGAATGGTTTGCTGGTTTTCCCATGATTTTTATACAGCAGTAAAGCATTTCTGTCTGTACCACAGTAACTGCTGAAAGCCACCAACCTCCTCTATACAAATATAATCTCTTTTATAACTTTCTTTTTCAGAACAGCTTTTTTTTTAAAAATTGATTTTATCATTGTACAGGGAAAACCTACCAGGGCCTCAAGTATCCACTAAAGCTTTCAGACAGTGGCTGTGGAAGCTGAATGTCTTCATTTTACTTAACAAAGAAGCTATAGGAACAGAAATAACGTGTCCTTCACTGTTCTGCAACTGCATTTTATTCTAGTCCAAACAGATCTAAGGGTGAAAAATTTTAAAACATTTGGTCCTTGCACCTTCTCCAAGGCTGTGGGTAACTGCTCTTGATCCAAGACCACTGGTCAGCAGCAGCAGGATTCTACCACTCCACAGGATTGTACTCCAGCTAAAGGTCTGGACACCTCCACTGGGCTCACACACAGCTTTGCGCAGCAAGTTCAGCTCCATGTATTTCCCACCAACCAGCAGAGCGGTTCCAGCCTGATCCAGTGAGCACCAGTACCCCACGCCTGGGGCAGCCTGGGTGTCCATCGGACTGTGGGAGCTGGGGGTCACCAGCCCAAACCTGCCCACAGCAACTACAGGAGAAGGCTGTATTCTGGTTGTGTTTGTTAAAGAAAACACATAAAAGATTATTTATATGGTTCTTTCAGAGCTCCCTGACTCTGTCAGACTGAGGCTCTGCAGGCTCTGCCCTCCAAGCAAGGGAACTGGCCTGCTGGAGAAGGGAATCTGGTGCTTTGTGGGAGATCTTTTGTCATTTATGGCAAAAACCTTCGGTTCCCTACATGGCAGGGCTTGGTATTTGCCGACATAAATTTACATAGCTGTGGCTGTGAAAGATCACTGGCACAGACAGATGGAAACACTTCCAGAATATATATTTAAATAACTTTTTTATTGCTTTGCAAGCTTTGAAAAAATTATTTATATTGTGTAATTGTTTCACACCTCACCAGATTACTGATATTAGAATGACAAGAATCTACATGCAGGCACCAGGGGCGCAGATGGTGATCAACACCCATGTTCAAAAGGAATGCTACATTTCCAGCTTTTCATTCATGTTGAAAAAATCCTCCTCCAAGAGCTTCCCTAGTCAGGAAATGGTTCCATGCCCCTGATCCTGCTGCAATCCCACCCTGTGAGCGACAAGTCCCAAGTAATACCAGCGTCAAACCACACCTCTGTTCCATCTCCTCGGCCTTGCTCCTTACTTTGCTGGATGAACTGAGGCCAATTTTTTTCCAGCACTGGGTAAATTAATCCTTTCACATCTTTCCCAGCATATCATGCCTCAGATACCCCAAGCCAGCTCCTCACACACTCAGGGAACTCATGTTCCAATATCTGTTCTCTTCCCAAAATACTTCTGCAGGAAGGGCAGACCATTATGCAGTAAAGTTTTGCCGAACCATCACTTTGTCTTTTTAGGCCTAGAAAGTTCCCTGAGCTGTAAACTGACTGCAGAAAATGGGAAACCAACTGACAGAGACACACAGACAGGAACAACTGCCAGTGCTGTAGACTGGGTTTAAGAAAACCTTACAGGTATAGGAAGATCAGCTTTACATGAGCAGAACACCATAAAATGAGTCCATGTTTGCTCACAACTGGACACAGGATCATTCCAGATTACGAAGCTTTGCAAACATTTCGACATATATGGTCTGAACTTTCAGTTTATGACTAAACGTAAAACCAGACATTCTTCATCTGTTCCTCCACAAAGCTCTGGTGCAGGGTTTGTAAATTCCTGTGGATTCTCAACTACAACCAAGGGCCACCATTTGGAGTTTCAGTATTGGCTGTCAGTACCTCACCCCCAGCATGGTGTCAGATCTTTTCTCATCTTTTCCAAAACCAACCAATCAACCAACCAAAAAAATAAATATTTCCCCAACTTCCCTAATGTGTCATTTTTATTTTTAATAGTGCTTGGAAAATACCCAAATACTTAGAATGTTCATTGCAATCAGCAGAATCCCTAGGTGCCCTCAAATCTGCCAGCTAAGGTGTAACTCTAAAACAAACACCCTGAGATTCCCAGAACCTAGGATTTCATGCAGGAGTGTTAAAATGAACGAGGACCAACTACATTGCAAAATCCCAATTCCAGACAGATTTTAAATATGAGATATATGCAGGGAAGGAGGGAAACAGTTTCAGACTTATGAAAACAAAAGCAAAGAAACAGCCGCTGATGTCATACACTTACAGCCCCCCGCCTGCCTCTCCCCCAGCAACAGGAAAGAGACGGCTCCGGGCTGTTCTGTGAGCACTTATTTCTTTCTGCCACCACTCTTTTGGGTAACTTCCACGTGATTTAGCTGTTTGAACGCTGAGTTTAACTGCGTCAATCAGCTCATTTGAAAACCACAGCCTGGGCAGAAGGTCACGCATCACCGGCTTGGGAGAGCAGTCGCTGAGGGACATCAGAGCTTTGCAGACCAATGCTCAGAAGACCCCAGGCCACAAGGACAGGTACGTGATCTCGCTCCCTGTCTGTCACAGCCTATTTAGATCTCCCTAAACGCACAGCCCGAAATCCGACTGCCAAACGCTCCGGAGGTCGGGCTCAGCTTTTGGCAAGCCACCCCTGGCTGTGCCAGTGGCCAGCGTCACCTGGTCACAGCCCTCCAGGGCTGGGTTGGCCGGGTACCCCTCGCCTGCGGAGGATGGGGACAAGGCAGGCTGCACCGCGCCACGGCGCAGGAAACGCCAACGCCGCAGACCACCAGCAGCACCAAGGCCCAGGCCAGCCCCGCTCTCAGGACGAGACACACCTGCAGAGAGCCAACTGCAAGGAACAAACTGCTTTCTCCAACATTTTAAACCACTGGAGGATCTGCAATCATTTTGCTTTAAAAACTGTGCAAATCTGGATACAATTTTACAGATGAAATGACATGTGCAGTAGTTCTCTTATATTGGATGTAAAAATTAGGTACGATATACAGAAATGGAAGTGTTGCAGTCTGACGCCACTCAAGACATAAATGTGTTAGTTCCAGGAAATTCAAAGGAACAGCCTTTCCCACAGCCATTCTCTGTAGCAGACTGACACAGTGCAGCAAACAAACAAAATCCCCTCAGTCTTGGAGCTGCATATTTAGTTAAAATAGGACAAAAATTTTCTACTTTACTTTTCTACTGAAGCCTACAAAGAGAGTGAGCAAAATTATTTATTATCTGCTTCTTTCAAAATGTGCTTTTTCTAAAGGTTTCATAAAAATATACAATTAATTCATTCTCTGTTCAACTGCGAATGGAGAGCAGCTTGCAAACCTTAGGAGTGATCAGGACCATTTGCCCAGCCATCTGACAGATCTGTTTATTGGCTGGACAAGGCACTCCCTCAGAATTCCCAGCACATTTTTACAGAACGAGGGTGCTACAAATACTACTTTTTTTTAGGCATAGTTTCAATCCTTCAAAACTTACGATGTTTTAGTATGATCATTATTAATCAGATGCTTAAATAGATTCAAACCTTTTTCTCTAGCATTTTTGCTGGAGGAGGGTGTTGAACCAAACACTGTCAGAAAAGTTCCTGTAGTGGAAATGCTGCTCAGAAGGCTCTATGCTTTCAGAAAAAAATCCTAATACATTCCTAATTCTTCCAGCATGAGAACAAAGCCCTCCAGAATATTTGGGAAACAGCACAAAGAGAGAGAAAAATATTTCTTCCTAATGGTATTTTTTTCTTAGAATTAATCAAACAAAATTCTAAGAGAATTACCACTGTTGCTCAGGAAAGGTTGATGCCATTGATGTCCTCTTGGTTCTTTTTGTAGGTCCTTGATACCTCCTGTCAGAAAAGCCAACTCACACAAGGAGTTTACGATGTCAAGCAACATTTCTGAATGTCATCTCTATGAAGAAATGGAACCTTTTACCTATTTTTACTACTTGATTTTTCTTATGGGAATTATTGGAAGCTGTTTTGCACTGTGGGCATTCACGCAGAAAGATAAGAAACAGAAGTGTATGAGCATCTACTTAATCAATCTCCTCACTGCAGATTTCTTGTTGACTTTGACATTGCCCGTGAAGATTACTGTGGACCTAGGAATTGCATCCTGGAATCTGAGAATATTCCACTGCCAAGTCACGGCCTGCTTCATCTACCTGAACATGTATTTATCAATCATATTTTTGGGATTTGTGAGCATGGATCGCTGCCTCCAGCTGATGCACAGCTCTAAGATCTACCGCATTCAGGAGCCTGGGTTTGCCAAGACGTTGTCTGCAGTCGTATGGATCATGGTTCTCCTCGTAACTGTACCTAACATGGCTATTCCCATAAAACACATTGAAGAAAGACCTGGCATAGGCTGCATTGATTTCAAAACAAAATTTGGGAGAGACTGGCATGTGTTCACTAATTTCATCTGCACAGCAATATTCCTGAATTTCTCAGCTGTGATACTGATTTCCAATTTTCTCATTGTTAGACAGCTCTACCGCCACAAGTACAGTGAGAGTTACAGCAGAGTGAAGAAGGCGCTGACCCACATCCTGCTGGTGACGGCCGGGTACCTGCTCTGCTTCGTGCCCTACCACGCCGTGCGCATCCCCTACACGCTGAGCCAGAGCAACACCATAACCAGCTGCCCCCTCAAACGGGCTCTCTTCAAAGCCAAGGAGTCTACCTTGCTGTTTGCAGTCTCAAACCTCTGCTTTGACCCCATTCTCTATTACCACCTTTCCAAATCGTTCAGACTGAAATTCACGGAGACGTTTGCAGCCCCCAAGGAGACAAAGGCCCTCACGGACGCGGAGGTGCAGCACAGCAGCGAACAGCAGATGTGCAGCCCTGACTGCAAAGCACACGAGCCCACCTGCAGCACCAACAGCTGCTGGGTGACTGCAGACGTGGGCACCACAGCCGACAACGCTCCTGAGGAGTCGTGAGCCCAAGCAGGAGGAGAACACCCCATCAGTGAACACCCATCGCTGTGTGGCACGCTCACACAGCAGCCCTGAGCATGCACAGCCTTCAGGGATGCCTTTCACAAACAGCTCCGTGAACAGCGGTGACCCACCGGGACCAGCAACGCATAAGAATACGTGGCCAGACTCAACTGTACCTTGCAATTGTTCATGGCAGACACCTGAACTCACCTTTACTAAGTTAAATATTGTGCATTTACTATATTAAATGACTTGGTGCTATCAAGTGAAGAAAATATTTAACAGCAGTTCTCCAGCTGCAAAGCTGATTGGACAAGATTAACCATAAATCATTTTAGAAGGCATTATTTACTCCAGAAAGGGATTTTAAACAGCACTGAAAATTATTGTATCTGCTTACAGCACACCTGCAGGCTTCATAAATAAACTTCTTGTTCTTGCCAAGTTCCACTGTCTCTCCTTGCTGCTGCCTCAATGAATATGAGAAAAGCTAACAGCATGTTATTGCAGAAAATTTAAGTGAATTGTAAAATGAAGATAAGAAGTGTAAGTATCCAGCATGTTCTCTTTGTTTGATCTCTTTTCATATAAATTTATAGAACAGCAACTAGGTTTATTAATAATCCAATTTACAATTACCTCCAAGTCAGGCAGTACCACGAGGTGCACAAGCACCGGTCACTCACCAGGGGCAGGGGGAAGGGGTGGCACTGGTCACTCACCAGGGGCAGGGGGAAGGGGTGGCACTGGTCACTCACCAGGGGTATGGGGAAGTGTGTGGCATACTGCAGGTGCCGAAGGAGGTCATAATTGGATGGGAAAATCAGTTCTCTCAGCCTGTCCCTCTTCGCTGACTTCTCACTGGTGACTGAGATTCTTCTGCCAAAGGAAGGGTTCACGCTCTCACAAGACTCCCCAGGCATCGGAGAAAAGGTCTGAGACATGTAAAGCAAAGGTTTGAGTTAAGTGTAACCTCCAGCTTCTGAAATCCAGCAGCTGCAGCCAGAGATAGGATTTGTTCTTGCTCACAGTCATTTATTAAACATCTGAGGTTTTTCAAAGATGGACAAAGCAAGGGCAGTCACAGTAAGCCTGAGATTTAAGATACATATACAAATTAAATCTCTGTGCATATCTCTGTGGTTATTAGACAAGTTTTAACCTAGAGATATTTAGTCTGGGAAAATGTATTCAGATTCTAAGGAATCTCCACACTCATGCTGCTGTGACATAGAAACCACAATGAGCTGTTCCAGTGACTGAGGGAAATAAAATGAGAAGGGCAAAGTGGGAGTTGACAAGAGACACTGTAGGCAGGCATGGACGTGCTTGAAACCACCAACATGACAGATATCAGGCAGAAACAGAGTCCCAACATCCTGCACGTGATAGGTGTGGGCACAGGAGTCCATGAAGAACAAGGAGAAATCCAAAGGAAGAAACAGGAGATTCAAGAGTCATGCAAAATAGAAAGGGAAAAGAGGAGGAAACACAGTCAAAGCATAAAACTATCACTTGAGAAGCAGATGGCATCAGTGGGGGTCCTCAATGTCAAACAAGTGGGGAGCTCTGCACATTTATTCGTGCTTTGCTGTAACACTAAATGCTCAATACACTGGGGCCGGGGGCAGGATGGGGAGCAGGGACAGGAGTGTGTGTGAGTGTGCAGGGGGACAAGCAGGGCAGCACAGAGGGGCAGCACTGTCCCACAGCAGGGATGCAGAGTGATGAGGCAATACACTGACACAGAGACAGCGGGGACTGGATGCCAAAGGCCACTGGCTGTGGATGGAAGGAGCAAGGTGATGCTGGAGCACAGAGGGACATTCAGTGGAAATGGCAACAGCAGCCACAGGCACCAAAAGCATCACAGGCATGCAGAGAATCAAAGGCAAACATACTGGAAATTCTGAACTAAAATCTGCCTTAAAGTCACTCTTGTCTACATCATCAAAAATACCAGCGGTTCCTGAATCAATGCTCACATGTTCCATAATACCATGATCCTAATAATTGTCAGAGAGAAAAGCAAGTATCAGTCATATTTTACTGAAGATCCATTTAACTGATGACAGGTAAGCCCAAGCACTCCAACTCTTTCAAAGCTGTGCCTTTCTGTTTGTCCCGTGTTACTCAGATCCCCAGGCAGCTGCCAGTTCAGTACATCTACACCAAAACAGCAATATTTACATAGAAACTAAGCTAATGAATCCCTTTTAGACTTCTCAAAGAGAAAAAGACAAGGAGACAGAGATTAAACCCCCCAGTATCTCGTATCTGAAATACTGATGCTTCGGTGAAAACCCACGTTTCACAAAGCAGAACAGCAAACAGGGGAATAGCATGAAGTGTTACCTCCAGTTTCACATCAGGATCCTTAGAATAGTGTTCACCCACAGCTGCCCCATTAGGGGAGCGTGGTCTGGGAGCTGCAGTGGTGGACAAGTCCCCGCGAGATATTAAAGTGCACATGTAGGCATCATGAGAGAAAACATCATGCCGAGTGAATTCTGAGAAAAGCAGCACCAAATTCACAAATTCTGTCTTCTCAAGGTCACTGCTTGGGTCAGCTACCCAAAAAAAGAAAACAAAATAGTTAAACTGCCATTTCAGCTTGTAAATATTTGGGTTTGAACTATCCAAATTGCAAACTCCAGCATGGTAATTTTCAAGACCTACTAAAAAGATCTTGGGAATCTGCATAGGTTTCTCCTTGTCTCCAAAGAACAAACCATTCCCCATCTAAGCTGCACGGTCCTGTCAGTTTCAGACATGGGACAGACCTCAGCGGGTTCCAGAGCATCCCACCCATACCCACCTGCCCCAGCTAGGGACAGGGGCTCAGCTGTCAAGTACAATGTTCAAACACATCTGAAAATTAAACTGAAGGAGGATGAGGGCCAAGGACATTCCTTGTGTGAAGAAAAATTAAACTGAAGCTTTGAATTGTAACAGGCCACCCAACAGCTAGCCCTTCCTCCCAAATTACTGTCTTACCTACATCAGTTTTGCAATCATAACAGAAAACTTTATAAAATATTTGCAGAGAACTTGGGATCTGCGTGCCAGGCCTCCAAGATGTAAAAGCAATATATTCATTTAAGTTTGACAGCACAATGTAGTTTACCAATTAGAGATGCTCACACATACTAAGAAAACAATTATTAATATAAATGCATGTTACTTTGCTAGCACCAAACAAAGCCAAGAGAAAGACAACATAGAAAATGTTATTAAGTTTTCATCTGTCACAGCTGTATTTAAACTGACTTGTTCTTTGCCACAGAAGGACTTGCAACATTGAGATTAACAGAAAATAGCTTTAAACCACACCAAATCTATTGCACAACGAAAGAACTACCAAACCCAAATCATCACCATTTACTTAAAAGGAAATCAGGCTTTAGAGTTCGAATTAGCCCAGCATGTAACACTGCTGGTGTTTAGCCATCCTCAGTAGGCTGCAGCACAGCAGCTGTGAGCAGCCAGGGTCAGAACGTGTCGCTGCAGCCCCAGGTCCTGCTCATGCCAAACCCCCTCAGGAGTGAGACTGGGGGTGCGGGGAGGAGCATCCCAAAACACACACCTGAGCCCAGGTGAGCTGCCCTCCCTCAAATACAGCCCCTAGGTGCTTTTCATTTTTGGAGACTCAGAAGCTCAACCACACTAAAACCAACACAACACCCCAAAACTTGTCCAGCTCTCCCAAACACCAAAGGACATTTCAAACACGAGAAACATGCCCAGCTCTCTCCCTCCCCTGCCTTGCAGAGCTCCCCAGACCACAGAGGCCAGTACCCCATTCGAAGCAATCACAGCAGAAACACAAAATTTACTAACACAAATAGTTTAGTAAAAAAAATTTACTAAAACAAATAGATGATTTATTAAAACCAGGATCACCACTGACAGAAAAACAGAACACTGCCAATACCTCTAAGTCTGAAACACATTTTTAAGAAGTTTCTTCTTTTTCAGATGTTGAGAGTTTTCAGTACCATGTTTCAAACCACTTAAAATCCCTTTTATTTTAAGGACATTAGGAAAAAAAGATGCCTTAACCCACAGTACTTAAGAAGAACCAGGAAGAATGCTATCAGGTGCTATCAGGAAGTTTTTCCAGACAAGATACGTCATGGAGCAGCCCTCAATGAACAAAGAAAATGTCCTTTTTTCAATCCACTATCTGTCAGCCAACAGCTTTTGACTGCAACACTCACGTGCCATTTCTAAGTCAGTCACTGAGAACATGGAGATGACAGAAAGAGACAAGTTCTTGGTGTTAAATATGCACAGAGTGCAAGCAATTTCCCCAAATCTCACTGAGCTTAAACAGAAATAAACACATTTTAAGCAAATTTTCTTTTTGTGGGGGGGGAAAAAAAAAAAAATCAAAACCCACAGAAGGATCCTATAGCAAGACAAGAAATCTAAAAACAAAAAATGTCCATATGAAAATAGAGCCAATACAGAAACTGAAACACCTGCTACAGCAAACCATTAACTTCAGCATCCAGGCACCCTACCAGCTGTTTCTGACCTACTCTGGAATATCTGGAATTAGTTCATACTCACATAACGAGGGAGCTTGTGTATCCAAAAACCGTAGCAGGACATTCTGGAAAACAGGAAGACTGGAACCTGTCAAGGAGGCTGAAGACAGAGATTCCTTTTCATCTAGGACTTCAGATTCACCACATTTCTGCACAGTTAAATAAATAAAAAAGCATGTCTCTATACCCAAATGCACACAATATCCCCAGCATTTGCATTTGAGGCCACTACACATGTGACTGTTTCTTACCTCTGCATAAAATCCAGACTCACTCTAGAATGACAGGCTTTTCCTATTAACTAGTTTGGTTATTTCTAAGGTGCTTTATTTAATTATTTTGGGTTACTGACTGGAAAGGAACTTCCAGGACCACTGTGAATAAAAAAGGAAGCTTCTCTTGTCTGTGTAAATTACAGTTTGAACAATGACCAGGGCAAAGCCCCCTGCTTTGGGTGGATTTGGGTGCAGTGAGGCAGAAACAATGTAGTGACTCCATTCCCCTAAGCTGGTTTGTGGTGAGGGCAGACAAGGCAGAGAAGCTTCGGAAAGCCAAAGTCTTTCTGCAGCTGTGGGAGTGCTCTCACCTGTCTGTCCCACACCCAGGTGGAACAGACAACACACATTACTTTGCTGGGGACCTTTTTCTAGGAAAACAGTGCCCAGCAGAACTCCCAGTGGCACAGATGGGCGAGGCAGAGGCAGTGCCAGGGGCCACAGGGACACTGCCCTGCTCCAGCCCCACTGCAGGGCAGAGCTGGTGCTGCTGCAGTTCCAGATGTGGCAGCTTAGGCAAGCTGGAGTGGGATCTTCTGCCACAACAGACAACAGTTCACATCAGAGATGGCACTACAGCACCCTGCTTCTGCAGGACCTCATTTCCCCTGAAAAGAAAGGAATTCTACAGAATGCAAGACTTAAAGTTACACTTGAATTTTGCCTCAGATTGGATCTTGGCTTTGGAACTTTCACAGAGTCCCCCATCAGGTGACAGCTACACCCCACTGGCCAGACCCACAAGCCCTCTGTAAGGGACTCCAGCTCCTCTGGCATTCCTCTAGTTGGGCAAGCAGCTCACAAAAGTGAAACACTTTTTCTAACAGACATAAGTCAGCTAACACAGACCTTCCTGAGTTAGGCTGCAATTTCTTACTTTAAATAGAAGGCTTTTTCATGCTAAACTTTTCTAGAATTTATAAACTGTAAATTGATGCCAAAGATCCCCAGTCCTCCAAATGCCAAATTCACTCCTTTTGTTATGAGATTAAAGTGAGGCTTCCTTAGAAATATCTACCTCTTTAATCAAACTGTCACACGGTGCTGAAGTAGAGACAACTTACTTCTGCCTCAATTTCCGCTTGCCTCTTCTCCAGGAGCCTGGCCACGGCCATGGCCCTGTGCTTCCCAGACCTCTTACAGCTCACGGCCCACTCACAGAGCAGCATCACCACGGCCTCGTCGTTTGGGGCTACCTGTGCAGGGCAGAACAGACAGAAACCAGCTCACCCACACAGCCCACGAGCTGATCTCCGACCCAACAGCCTGCAGCAGCCAGCACTCTGCAGGAAGAAAAGCTGAATGAGCTGGGGTTTGGTCTTTCGATGCACACATTTGCTGTCACCTGCACACATTTGCTTTCTTTGCAGTATTTTCACATGAAATATAAGCTGGAAGCCAAAGAGGGAAATCCCCAGTTTTCATACTGCTGAGACTCAAATCAAAATTTTACTTTATGATAAAGTTGCTTCACAAAACCAGGGAAGGGTGATGTGCCTTGTGAGCAAGAGGAACAGTGTACTCACAGAGCCTCCCAGCCCACTAACCACACGGGATTTACGTGCTCCGTATGCTCATTCTTCCAGACCTCCTCTGTCTGTTTCCAGACTGACTCGCATCCCACTGACAGATTACAATAAACAAAACAAAACACCCCCTCAACCTCTAAAGGCATTATCTGTCAGATAGCCAAGGCTGAAAAACTCCCCAAGAGCTCCATTTTATTTCTGACATTTTTAAGAAACACCATGTGTCTGTAGAACCCTGTGTTTACAGAGCAGCAATGGGATGTAATGTGCTTATATCCAGTACTTTTTCCTTGTCTGCTCCTGAGCTGATCTCACTCGTCCCTCCCAAGCTGGCCACCATCTCTGAACACTTCAACATACCAACCTGCAAATTAAAGAGATGTGATTTTCCTTCCTTCCCCAAGGTCACTGGAAGCTACACAGAGCAGTGACCATCACAAGGGCTGGAGCCAAGCATGGCATCCTCAGCAAGCGAATACTTTCCTCAAAGTGATTGGGAATTACAGACCCGAGAGCATGAAAGTTCCTGCTTCACAGCTGTCCCAACACCCCTCAGAAAAACAGAACATAAGTTTGTGCTGAACGAGGCTGCTGTGTACACACACGTGTGCATCAGAGAGGTTCCCTGTAAATACACTTTAACAGTAAGCAAGAGATACTACACAACTAGGGCAGGGGGAATGGAGGAGGAGGGGAAATGCTTTTCTCTTACCCAAATGAAGCAACATGGTGACATCACCACTGCTGTGGTGAGATGCAGTCAGCTACCCACACAACCATGGATGCTATCGATTTCTGAAGACAATGCAGAACACTCAAAAGACTCTGATGCTCTCAACTGATGCAGACTTTTGTTGGGACCACCAGAGCCATTCCTACACACTGGGTTCTTGGAACACAGGGCCCTGGCAGCAGCTGAGACAAGCAAAGCTGAGGGGTCTGGCCATCAAACATGTTATTTTGCTTTTGACTGGAGATAACAAATATGGAGCCACACTGCTTCCTGTGTCACAAAGGCTGTACCTCAGGGCTTCCTCTCTTCCAACACCACATTTACTCACAGACACTCAGAATGCATCAAGCAGCACCTCTCAGAATAACCAGCCTTTAGATTTGTCTTAGCTGGGGTCTTGCATCTGCAGCTGGTCTGAACAAGCACAGAGCACGCTTCAGAGGGGCTCAAACTGCTACCTCAAAGAGCAGCATTAAGGTCACATTTTTACTCTTAAAATTTCAGGGGCAGGAAAACAAAAAGATCAGTTCACACATTACTAAATGACAGTGTTTTGTAGGGAAGACAAGACACAAGGAACTGAAGCAGAGCATGGGTATGGGCATGCAAGAACAGCAGCTCCCTGGGCTTGAGGGAAACTCTCCATGGACAAGATCCTCCCTCAAGACTCCCAAACTTCCACAAGTACTAGTGTGACAAAAACACTTCAAGGTGACATAAAATGGGAGAAATTATCTACAATACATAGCACACACCCCTTTGAAGCAAGAGATCAAGTTTAGACAACTCATTCCCAACATCTGTCATTTATCCATGATCCAAAATAACTGTAACCTCCTGAAAGCCTCAGTCAGACCCTTCTGGAAAAAACCAAAGGCTTCATTATCTCCTGTTTATAACTGGAAGCAAAGGTGGGTGAAGAAAATTAGAAAAGAGTTGGTTTGGGTTTAGGTTTAAAAAAGCTCCGCAATTAGTAACACAGGAACGTATTAAAAGGAAAGATTTCCACGCCTCTGTTCCCGAGGAGCTTGGAGATAGGACAGCTCATTACCTTCGGAAACACATCTGTATATCTGCCACACCAGAGCTCTCAGGCTGTACTACTCTATGGACAAACTATCCTCAAAGCTTGGGAGGTTAAAACCAACTAACTGTGCTGCAACAGGCAGTGCAGAGTGAAGTACAGGACACAAAACGCTCCTGACTGCAGCCCACCAGGGCCCAAGGCAAGTGCTGCACATACACAGCAGCCCTGACAGCAGCCCAAAGACAGTACCATCTGCACATTTCTTTAGAAGATGAGACCATGTTCAACAAAACATTAACCCTGCTTTAAAAGTTGTCTAGATTAAAAAGAAAAGGCAAGCTGTGTGTTCCTCTTAGGGTCGCTATCAGTTATTTAAGTCACAGAACAAATTTTTTCATTCCAGAGAGATTTTGTACTTTAACTCCTTTAGATGAGCAGGAACCTGGCACTGGATTTCCTAAAATAAAAAAGGAAGAACAGGTAACTAAGCAATTTGAGCAACCAAAGCAATGCTAACTGCATTATTAAAACTATTACAAGACTACTCAGAACATGCTCTATTTTCTCAGCACTTGGGGAAACAGACTGATTCTCCAGATATTATTTTGCTCATCTTGTCTCTCTTTCCTGTCAAGCAGCCCAACACACTCAGATTTGGGTCTCTCACATAGTTACAAATGTTAAATTGAAGCTCCGTGACTTCAAGATCCGTCAGAGCTCCTTTCCCACAGTGGGGCGGGGAGTTTTGTTTGTTTGTTTCATTTCCAGAAAAGTGATGCCAGAAAGACAAATATCAACTCTCTGCATTTGTCACAAGCCCCATTCGTGAGAACCACATTCGAAACAGGACTTTTTCACTCTAAAGTGAAAAACATCTCTTGGCATCATAAGAGTTCAGATGGACTTCAAAGACAACACGAGAAGCAAGACTAAATACAAGTGCAGAGCCCTAAGCTTTAAAAGCAGAACCCTGAGTGCATAAATATCCATGGAGTTTCAGGATTCTACATAGTGATTTCAAGAAATTCAACATCAGTCCTTAAAAATCAAACACTCTTCTGTCCTCCAGTCACTACTGCACACTGGCTAGAAAATCCTGGTACCAAGCTGCATGCACCAGGTATCCCCCACTGCTGAGGTGCATTTCAAGCTATACTTAACCAAGATGTATTTTGCTACACTGGAGACTGACAAGTTCAAGAGTCCCACCAATCATTCGAAACCAAAAAGTATTAAGAGGTAAAAAAGCTATTCTTTCTCAGTTCCTTTCCATAGTGGTACCTGTGACAGACTATGACAGACAATAAAATACATGTAGTCCAAATGTTCAGTGAAATTTGAGTGGGATTAAGCCCTAGGAAAATGACAGGTGAACTCACTGAAGAGTTGTTATAGACATGAGAAAGTCACTATTGCACTCTCCAGCTCACCCTTCTGAGGACTCTGTTTCTGCCCAAATCAACTCCTGCCCTCACAAGGACTCCTTGCTAACTGGGGCTGCAGACGAGTCATGGGTGTTCCAAGTCTGGACTAGTGTAAAAACTTTATTCTAATTTAAAACTGTATGTTAGCAATACAGACTGTTTACTGCATTTACACCGTCACAAAAATCAGCACTGTGAAAATCATTCTGGAGCTGTGCACAAGAGATTATTTGAGTCAAGGAAATGTCAGACGGAAAATACTTGTGGCCAGAAATAAGATCAGTAGTTTTCTCTGCAATCCCATCTAAAAAGAAAGTGAATTTACCGCTTTATGACACATCATAGGTTTTGAGCCCTCCTACTCAGGCAAATCTCCTGAGGAACCCACACAAGTCAAAGAGAACCAGAAATGGGAGGTCCTTTCATTGTTCTGTGCACACTGCCACACTCACTGGGCAGCAACCCTGTTACTGCATTCATTGTGATGTTACATCTTTATGGGCCATCAGACCTTCCCACCAAAACAATTCAACAACTGCTATTATTATTTGAAACTTCATGAACAAAGAGCTCAGCCTCTGTCAGCTACACTAAGTGCTGGGTTTTGGGTTGCACACAGCCTGATGGGAGCCCCTTGCCTGTATGGAAACCTGCCACACAAGGGCCAGCTGGGAGAGAATCACAGAATCATTACGGCTGGAAAAGGCTTTTAAGATCAAACCATTAAGACGGCACTGCTAAGTCCACCACTAAAACACGTGTGATCCATGATTAAGGCTCAAATCAAGACATTAAAACAGGAAAAATAGACAGGAAATAGGTTCCAAACATGCTTCAGTTGGGCTCACATCAAAACACAGGCAGCAGACAGCTGTCCTTCAACGAACATTTTTAACAACACTAACAATGTCTGTAGGCAGACATCCTAGTAGTGGATATCCTATTTACAAAACGAAAATCCTTACAAGCTTCCATGAGCTGCCAGCTGAAAACAGTGTACACGGCCTCGTGATTTATGGCCTCTTCTGCCAGTGAAAAGCAGAAATTTATTAAGGGGAAGGAAACTAGAGACAAAAAAAGACAAACAGACCGCACGTGGTGACATCCGTGGGGGCGCGGGGAGCGGCCGACATCCAGCAGCCGTGGGGCGGCTCGGCAGCCTCGGCAGCGCTCCCAGGGCTCCGCAACCCTCCCGGGGCTCCGCAACCCTGCCGGGGCTCTTGCCATCCATCCCCCACGCCGGGGCTCTGCAATGGCTCCCCCCGGGGCTGGGCAGGGCAGGGCAGGGCCGGCCTGCCAGGTGCTCACCGCAGCCTGCCCAGCAGGTGACACCTGAGCCTGCACTGGTAATGTGGATGTGTGGGCTCCCTGACCATGGCAGGAGAATGGAACTGGAAGATATTTAAGGTCCCTCCCAACCCAAACCATTTTATGTGGCTTTGGAAGTTCAAATGTCAAATGCACAGGCACCATCCATCAGGGACTCTGCACCAGGGCCAAAAGTTGAGCTTGAGCCAAGCAACAACTAAGTCTTGAAAATTCCAGATGTGGTTAAGAAGCTGCACATAATTTGGCAGTTTAATTTCTTCTCAGCTCCAAATCTGGTAAGGTAAGGCTAAAACTTTCAAAGCTCAGTTTTCTTCTCTCAGAAAGAAGTCAGCACCTTCTCTGCTTCTGCTCTCCCTCGAATCTCCTGTGCCTGCTGTGCAAACACAAGCACACTGCTCTCATATCCAACAATGCTTTATTGCCACTCGTCATTCTTCACTGCACAGTACAATGTGATGCCATTAGAAGATTTCCTGCAAATCAAATGGACACACCTGCATAAAAATGTCTGGTACCCTGAACTGGGGAGCACAGCTCCAAGGGGCCAAAGCACCATGTTTTCAAGGCAACCCAACCTCAACTCATAAAGTACCATAAGACAAAGGCAGTAGTGGCAGACGATCTGCATTAAGAGCAGAATAACGAATTTCAGAAGTTTCCCTACCAACACTGTCTTTTTAAACACAGGGCGTTACTACAATTGTATCTGGAAGTCAGAAAAACTTTGGAACACAGACAGGGAGAAGGAAATAAAAAGAGACAAATACATTTGCAACAGCACAAAACCACACCATTCAGCTCCAAAAGCAAATGAAAACAGAAAGCCAGCACCCAAATGATAAAGCATATCACACCCTACCTGTTCAAAACCACAGCACATCCGTGTGCTAAAGTCCTGATGTCACCCAGGCATTAGGGCTAAGAACTTTCAGTGACTTCCCCTGCCTGCTGTGACAGCTCTCCTTCCTCAGCGTCTCTCTGATTACCATAAAAGTGTATCGGGATCACAAGGACAACTCTGGCAAGTGTTTCACTCCATCTTACCTGTTCTGAGCTCCACCTAATGGTTTGCTGGCATGTCTGTCTCTCTGGAAATGCTTCCAGATGTGTGATCCCCCCAACACTACATTCTGCTTGTTTAATGCAAAGCCATTAAAGCACTGATTGACAGTGACAATGCAGCAGGTCTGTGCAGAGAGTCCTGAACTACGACCATCACTGGCTGAGAACACAGCCACTGGCAGAACACGGGTGGAGTCACAAAACAGACCCACTCGTATTTTCCACTTTCAAATTTTACTCCAACAGTGTATATTTAAATTCAGATATTTCTTTTCTCCAAACACCTTCCAAGGAAATTCAGGAGTTTGGTGTTATACATAGACCCAGTGCCATTATCATCTGCACTACACACACGCTAAAAAAAAAAAAGGACTTAAAAATTCCACGGATTACTGATTAAATTTTTTATTGATCTCTGGAAATGGGTTTAGGAGCGGGGGCAAAAATATCAAAAACTCCAGGAGTATGTAGTTTTAGAATATTTTAGAATATTTAGAATATTTTTTAGAATATACTAAAAAGCCTAGTAATTTATTACTTGCTACAATAGATACAGACGTTGTCAGCAAGGCAATAATCTGGAATTTTACTTGGCAGCATCCAAAAAAAACCCTTGCTAGATCATTTCTCCTGAGGTTTGCAGTACACAGAACTGAAGAATACGATGGCAACAGCAAAGAGCAGTTGCATCCTGTAACCCAGCTGCCCACTAGTAAAGAAAAAACCACACCAAGAAGACCCAAAGCTTCTCTATCAAATAAACACACAATTCATGTAAGTAAAAATTAAATCCATTGTCGATAGATTATGAATTGAGAGGAGACTGCAGCCATTACCTCTTCGTTATCCTTACTCTGATTTGCCCAGAAGATCTTATGATAAAGTGTCTCCATGGAATTGCTGGAATCTGATCTGTCAAAACAATGCCGATCCAACACTTCCAAGGTGTGCAGAACCCGGCTGATGGTCACCCCTGGAGATGGGAGTGGGACAGGAGCAGGGCAAAAAAAAAGGGTTTACACAGGAAGACATTCACCTGGCAATCTATTGCTGGGATTAATGGTAAGGCAACAGAATTACACTCATTATACTGTTCAAGGAAGAACAGATGTAAACCCTAAATCTCCAATGTTTGTTTGGAATTGTCTTACCTGCAGTTGACTCTTGGCACTTGTCAAACGACCACCGCACCTCCACAGCATGGCCTCTTTGCTTTATCTGCTGTTCTACTTCATAAATCTTTGCCCGAACCTGTAAGAAATAGAGCTGCTAATTAGCTGGTGGTGGGAAGTGTCAATTTCCACGTCAAGCCTATGACAGTTCTCAGCAGGAACAAGGTACCCCACAGTGTTCCACAACACTCCCTACATTTGGGAACAACAAACTGAGGGACATTCTGTTCAAATCTTCTCTGCTAAGAATCTTCTTGCACAATAAAACATCA
This sequence comes from Corvus cornix cornix, assembly GCF_000738735.6. NCBI lineage: Eukaryota > Metazoa > Chordata > Aves > Passeriformes > Corvidae > Corvus > Corvus cornix. Next base: position 420,769 of record NC_046339.1, on the reverse strand, counting down.
TCTCCTTTCATTCCACCCAGCAAAACTTAACTTTCAGCATGTGTGAAAAGTCACATCTCCCAATACATACACAAAGCTTCCTCTTATTTGCCATTTTACATCTTTAAGTAATTTCAGTTTAATAACAGAAAACATCTGAATGTAAATAAAATTCCTGATATTTTCCCCAAAGCTGTCCCACAATGAAGGTCAACACCAGCACAGCACTAGCCTTGACACTAGACTCACAGAAATACCCAAACTTGGCTGCAGTCCTAATGATCAAAATGGTTACTGGGATATAAACCAAATCTTAATAATCTGGCAAGAAATAGCTCTTACCTGCTGATTAAAGGCTGAATTTCCATCTGGCATAGGTAAACTAGATGGAGCAACTTGAAGTAAATCCAGAGGTGAGCCTGGATTAATGTTCTTATTTTCATTTGTGGAATAATTCCACACCAAGGCACTTGGGCAACAAAGAGTTACGGTCTGCAAGCAATAGTACAAAACAGGAGTAATTTCTTTTTCCAAACATGTGTGATAGACAAAACCTACAATAAGAGTCCATGAGATCAGAATCACTTTGGGTCCAACTGCTACAGTGAAAGAAATAAGACAGGCCTATGCACAACTACTTTAGGAATTTCCATTTGAGGAAATACAACTACTGTTTTATTTTCCTTCTTCATTATTAAAAAGAAATAAATTTAAATATATGCATGTTCGATTTCCATTTGTATTGCTTTCATAACAACATCAAAGACCATCACCAAAGGTTCATTTCAGCTAGATCCTTTCTGCAAAATGGTAACAGGCTTAACAAAAAAGAAATCATTTGTTGTTCAGCTTAGAGAAAGAAGCTACATGTGAAAAATTTAAATTTAAGAAATTCATTAAAATCAACTCCCCAGTCAAGACTTGAAAGCATAAAGGAGTAATTTAAATGCACCATGAACTTAGCATTTTGCATTGACAGGCTTCAAAACAGTCATTTTACAATGGCCTGTCACAGGTACCACCACCCTGCAGCATTTGGTACCAAGCAGAGCTACAGCAGAATCTTCTGCTCTTTGGGGTCAGACCTTCAATATCATCTGAAATGACACAAGTTGACTCATCTTATAGATGTTTATTTTTGAGACTGTTGGATTGCTTCTTGGGAAGCTCCCCCAGTCCAGATCTGGACTAGAAAACAGCATCTTGACAAACATTGCCTAGAGAAACATTCCTCTGGAAAGGTGGGGAGCCTGTCTGAATCCAGGCTGAGCTATGGACCCATGTGACGGCATAAGGGAAAGGGGGAAAAGGAGAGAAAAGAGCAGAACAAGCACACACAAACCCAAACAGCAGAGGCTGCGCAGGAAGATGACCAGCTGTGTTGCCAGTAGAGAATCGCTGTAACACTGCCAGAGGTCACAGCATAGCCCAGCAGCCCAGGACGGAGACAAACCCAGCATTCCCAGAGCAGATCCATGTTCAAGAGGAAAAAAGTCACAGCACACTGAGAACCAGAGAGAATCTAACCTCCTGGCTCAGGCCCCCTCAGCAGAGAGGGACGAGGATACTCTCCCACTTCCCTTCCTCAGACAGCACCAACACACCTGCCCTGGGAACAACCCTGCCTGCCTCCGGGCTCTGGACTTCCCACACTGCAACGTCCAGGGAAAGCTGCAGCCCTCAGAGAGGGAGCTGCTACTAGGAGAGCTCTTTGACTGAAACAGACTGCCCAGAGCGTTGGGGTAGGCGTTAAAACCCAGCCTCGCATCGTCCTGCGGAACCTGCTTTGGCTGACCCTGCCTAGGGAGGGCACAGATCACATTATCTGCAGAGGTCCCTGACCTGTTCCATGATGCTGTGATCCCATGAGCATCAGCAGACTCCTGGTGCCAGCAGCAGGATATCTCTGTGCAGCCCCCAGGGAGAGACACTGAGCAAACAACAGCAGGAGGGTTTGGGGAAGTCTCACTAGATCAGGGCTCAGGAAGGCAAACAACCACAGCTCGTCACAAGCGCCCTTCTTCAGAAAGTAATTACTCTCTTGATATTTCTGTGATTGCCAAGCAACGAACACAAGCAAGCAGACTCTTCTGTTCTACGGTCTTGAAAACTGGAGAAGTTGGTAAGGCAATATAAACTGCCCATAAAACTGACAAAACCAACATGAGATGTCCTACAGTGGCACCAGGCATCAGTGACAGGCTGGAGACAGCAAAGGAGCCCTCGCGGGCCGGGGCTCGCGGAGGTCAGCGCGGTGCTGTGGCTGCCCAGCCACGCTCAGCAGGCACACACAGCCAGGCAGGACCACGGGGGTGACAAGAACAGGATGAGATGCGTGGAGCAAACCCTCTATCCCAGAAGGAAGGCCTGGCCATCCCAGGCAGCAGAGCCACTCCTTCCCCCAGCAGAGGTGCCGAAGACACACAGACACCACAAGCTTCTCCAGGAGGCTGCTCCATTGTGCCTCAGCAGGTGCAGAGACCCCCCACCCACTCTCCCCACATCCATCACCCTTTAATGGACACAGGTACACTTCAAACCACAGCTAGCACACCTTGTCCCACCCAAACCCCACTGTTTTCCAACACACTGAACGGACATAGCCTTGAAAACAAAGAGCAGCAGAGCAGTGGCCTACCTGCAGCATGCAACTGAGTCCATACACCAGTGGACGGTGCTGAGGGCAGGCGAGGAAATCTGAGCAGGTCATCTGTGCTGGGCTCACCCCAGGGGCAGTCGGACTGGGCACTGCCAGGGGAGGGTTACTTGGTCCGAGGATCATGTGAGGGGAATGGGCAGCTCCAAGGTTAGGCCCATCGCTGAGCAGCAAGGACAGGCGTCTGGCACAAAAGTATGCAAGGCGGCGGGACAGGTAAGCTGACTGAACAAACTCTTCTGAGTACTGAAATTTAAAAAAATGCAGTTTATTATACGGTCTGCTCCGTGTACCCATTTTCCTTGACAACCTAACAGTTGTCATGCATGAACTGGAAAGAAACACTTCCAATGTTTAGGATTCCAGAAGTTAGAAAAGAATAGCTCAAATGTACATCTATACTTCTTTCTCTTAAAAATTTCATCTGCTTTCCAGGACCAGTTACAGTAAAAGATTCCCTCTACCAAACTGAGTCAAGGATTATAAAGCATGAACATCTCATAGGCGTTTATAAACTCCAATCATGCACCAAACAATATTTATATAGATTTTATCACCACAAATTTAACAGGTGTGAATCACACTTACACTGACTTTGGCTTTAAAATATACACGTACCTGCAACATCAGTGGCAACAACAGCTTCAGAAGATCATCATCAGTGGGTCTGATTTTTTCCAAAACATCCAGTATCCATGTCAAATACTCATGTCTCTCGAGCATTCCTTCCTTAAAGGATTTCAAATAACACATCACATGTTACCTGGGAGCACTCAACAAGCAGCTGTGTAATTCCATGGTTCATTTCACTCTGGTTGAGCCCTCGGTACCCGTGTCACCACAGAGCTACCAACTCCCTCAAGCACCGCTGCAGCCCCAGCGCCGCCAGCAGTGCCACAGACAGGAGGCCAGGCACAGCACCCGTGCTCTGCGCAGCTTCAGCAGGGGTGACTCCCTCCCAGAAACCTTCCTGCTGCTTCTGCCCTGGGCTGGAAACAACCAGAGTGTTCTGCTGCACTAGAACCAGGCAGAACTGAAAGCCCGGCCACCACTCCAACACCTGAGGCTTCATGTGCCACAGTGGCCTCAGCCTGAGCCACGGTCACTGAAAACACCCTGAAAAGATGGGATGATATATGAGAGGGAATAATTGAGTGCACTGCTGCAATTGCAATCAGGCAGACTGAGCAAATCAGAGCTTTTTCAGCCACCAAATCTGTAAAAGGGATTAGCATTTACAATTTATGCAAGTCTTATGACAAAAGTTACCACTGAGTTCTAAAATTGGATTTTCCGAGAATAGTTACTAAAAAAAAAAATCCCTGCACTCCTAAAAGTATTACCTGAAACATATAAAATGACAGTTTTTCATTGTATTCCCACTGCTGCAGGGCTTGTTCCACCTCTGAAGGCATCGCCACAGAGCTGTTGCCTTGGCTCGAAGTTCCATGGTAGAACTCTGCAACCTTTGCCAGCTGCTCTCGGAGGTATTTGGTTACAATTTGAGTCCATTCTACAAAATACGTTTGCAATTAGAAAACTTCAGGTGATCAAAGGTTTCCTGCACAGTGAGAATTGAAACAAAGTTACACTGTCTTTGTCACCAGAAGTGTTTGTCCCCAGCCTTACCCCTGCATCTCTGGCAAACTAATGGGGCTCTCCTGTGTGCACCTGCTCTCAGAGCTGTCAGTGTGCAAGCAGCCTGCACTGACACAGCTGCGCCTTTAAGGAATCGCCTGTCTCATCAGATTTCAACAGTCAGTCACAAAACTGCCTTGAAATAGATAAAATAAATATACTACATTACTTCCTTCCATCTGAAGCTTTACTGCTTTCCCCCTTCCCCCTCCAAACAGAGCCAACAAAAAACTGATTGGAAATTTGCACAAACAATAGGTTATAAAACCATTCCTTCTGCAACCACTCTGGAAATGCCAGCTTCTCCAGGTTTTCACTCTGACAAGGCTGCAGCAGCCCAGCAGCAGTTTCTGTGGTCAGTGTGACCAGCACAGAGCAGGTCTGCATGGCACAGTGAAAAGAGGAAAAGAGGATTTGTAAGGAAGGAATTCTCTCAGCAGCAACTGGAACAATCCAGGATATTTGTGAATATCTTGGAGACAAACCTCTGGCAGAGCTGTGTCTATCAGCAAACAGAACATTTAACAAGAGCACCCTCTTTTACGACTCCATAATGCAGTTGCTGTGACAACCAGAGCTGTTTACTGTCAGAGCTACAGAAACCACCACTCTCAAACACAACTCTTTTCACTGTCCACTGCCCATCTCAGACTCCAGCTAGCACATTCCTTCTTTTTGCCTTTTGCATCTGTAATTGGCAACTCTGTCAACAAATACAGACTACACATTGGAAGCTTTTCTACCCAAACCCACTGGAATTTCTGGATGAAGCTAGTGGGGTTTAGTGTTTTCACAGAGCAGTTTAACTACATTTACATCAAACATTCGCTTGATTTTGGGAAAACAATTTCAAATCCACTAGTTCAAATTTATTTCATGTGACAGTATGAAAGAATAATTTTCCCAAAGCAATTACCAATGTCTCTGTGCCACTGCGTTGGAAACAATGCAATACCACCTTTCTGGTAGCCAAGGCGTAGATATAAAACACTCTGGGAAATGCCAAAGGCTGTTCAGTAACACACACGAAACTACCTCCCAAAAAGCTCTCAACCACCTCTGCAGAACAGGGAATTTGGACAGAGGACCAAATCTTCAGTAACCCAGCTCAGAACATGCGCTGATAAAGCCACTGGCCCCTCAGCCCACAGACACTGCCTGGCCTCACTCGCCCCCACTGTGAGGGGGGTACCAGAGCAGGAGTACCTGCCAACCCCAGATACACACAACCACCTTGCACCCTCCCAGGAAACACGAACCCCTTTGCTATGAAGAGCTGCTACTCCCAGCCAGAGCAAAGTAGGTGTAGATACACGATTACAACTAAGGCATGGACAGCCTTAGCTTTCCCCACCTCCTCCTTACGCCCCTCCCATGAGGGCAAGTTGGCAGGAAGAAGCAGACATTTCTCCCAGCATTACAGAGATGCTGCTAAACAGCACTGAAATTGTCTATTCTGAACACAATGTGTTCAGAACACACCCTTTAAGAGTAGTCCTTAAAATACATAAATTGCCAGCTGTGTTCTAATAAATAAGATTTGAAATTTGCACATTTCATTATGGGCATTCTAAAGTAGCAATTCTGTTCAGCCCCAGGCAACATTTAGCTTGGCACAGCCCCTGCCACTCCTACCAGTCCCACAGTGACCGGTGTCGGTGCTGAGATGCAGCACAGCCATCTCCTCAGGTGCTGCACCTGGAGATTTTGGGAGGATTCAGCTGGGAGCAGAAGCAGCCAACCAGGCAGTAGTTCTGTTCCATGGCTCTTTGTACTCTGACACATACTTCAAAGTGAAACTGATTTTAAAGCATTTTTACTCCAATTCCCACTGCAAAGATTCTTCTCTGGACACCCAGTAACACCACAGCCATGAAAAAGAGAAGCAGGCCCCTTCAGCTATTACCATGCATGGAGACATTAAAGACATTTATTTACCAATACTTGGGTCAGTGGCCTGGCGTTTCTTGATTTTAGCTTCAGAAATAGCAGCATAGTAGGCACATGTCATTTTGATAAGCCATGCCGCTCGCAGCAGTGGCACAGAGTATTTTGCTAAGTAAGCAAAAATATCTTCTTTTTTACTGAGAATGGGAACCTGAAAGAAAACAGGCAGCAAGTTACAGCACACAGTCCAACAGCAGCTGGCTCCAGCGGGTCATCCCAGGCCTCCACTGCTCAGCCTCACATAGCCTGGAGGGTGGCAGACTCTGCATCAGCCCAGGAACCCACTGTGCTGACAACACCAACTGTCCAGGCACAGGGGAACTCAGGGATTGACAAAAAAGAGACACTGCCCTACAGTCTTCCAGGCTTCATCAGGAGCATCCTTGACCTACTCAGAGATGCCTACAAGGCCATGAGCAAACCTCTCAACAGCCACTGACATCCAAAGTGCGGAGAACATCCTCTGAGCTGATCCTCAGTACCTCTGGAAAACAGAGCTCTGTCATGGTTTTGGGTAAGGATTCAACAAGAGAAACATTCTGGACATGAAATGTAGTCATTCAAAGGAACTTTGTGCCAGTTAGATCAGCAGTTGCCCCTTGCTCAAGCCCCCTCCTTGCAGAGAAGGCACACTGCACAGCCCCAGCTGCCTCCAGCACAACGCTTCATCCAGCATGCTCCAAAATACTGCGCTATTCTTACAGCCCAGCCCAGTAGAATCCAATAGCCAGGAAACAGAGGAAGGATATTCTGATACCTTTTTTGCTAAGAGAGTCAGGGGTTTACTTCCTGCCAAATCCATGAACCAGTTGTGAATTGCACTCTGAGACCGAGCAGTCACCAGCCAGTAGTTGTCTTTGGCATTTACTTGGGGTTTCTTCTTCCCCGTGTCCTGGAAAGTGTTAAGTTTGAGCTTTTCTGCCAGGATGCTGCTGAAGTAAGCACCGATCTGGGGGGGGGAGAAAAACATGTATGACAATCCAGTAATTAAGTATCTACTGTACATTAATACACAAGGATTTCCATCTGAAGGGATGCAGTCCTCGCTCCAGAGCAGTGCAATGGGATCACACTTATTCCCTGCAGAGAGGAGAGGGGGGGTTCAGAATATCAAACACCTGTATGATACATCTGCATTACCACTGTAGAGGCTGTGGGTCAGCAAAAACAATCAAAGGGACCAGGGCTCAAGGCCACCAGGGCTGAGCTGCCCCTTGGGACAGCCACTGCATGCCCAGAGCTATATCCTGCCAGCCAACACCTGTTTGGATCCAGGCCCCAGTGCAGTGGAGCCTAAGAGAACATTCCTCCCCTCCTGCCCTTCATGGCAGCACAAACTGCATAAATACACACTTTTCACTTCTGTTTAGATCAAACCAGCTGTCACAGGAACTGCATCCATTGCCTGTCTATCAGCAGCTACAGCAGCCAAAGTTTCAAAGTCTCAGGGAACCTCAGAAGTCTGACTTCTACTCAAAGCCCCTCTGCTACCGCCCGGTACCTCCACAAGGAGAAACTTTGCAAGATTTGGTCCCCTGGTACCTCAATCCCAAAACAGCAGGAAAAAAACCCAGAGGTTTTATTTCCAATGTAAGCTTATTTGCTTTTCAGAATGACTATAATAGGAATAAATAATAGGCCTGCCAGTCAGAATAATCATCACTGGGTCATTTTAAAATATAGGGGAAGCCTTTAGGAGATACTGAACTTATTTTGGTAATTCTATACTTAAATATTGAAAGAACGACAAGCACTTCCTTGTGAATTTATGTTCCACATTTCAAACAGTTCTGTTCAACAGTCAAAACGTGAATAATTAATATATGAGAGAAAATGCCTGCAGGTAGCATTCCTAGGGAAAAAGGACAATTCAGAAGAAGGTAACAGGAAAACTTTTAAAATTTCAGCAATAGCAACCCTGTCATTTACATGCATCTCTTCCTCCACTAAAAGAGTAACACTGTATACATAATTTCATATTTTCTAATAAGTCATAAGAAGTTAGATTTTCAAAGTCAAATAGCAGAAAATTACTTTGTCTGAAAACATTTTTATAAGTTTCTTGATAACATTCTCCTTCCAAATGCTTTCTTCCTGCCTTTCCAACAGGAAAAAAAAAGAATTACAAAAGAGTACATTAATCTGGACAGATGCTTCAAAGAAATATGGGAAGGCTTTTTCTAAACAGCTATTATTTTCAATTTGCAAGATAGTAACCAATATTTTAGTAAATTTTATTGCTCTTAAGTATCTTAAACTTCTTTGATTCTCAAAAACAACCACAGAAGAGCTAAGCTAAAATTCACTAAACAGTCCAAGAATACATTTCCAAGAGATCTGGACCATAGTGATCAGTTTCTCCTGGCAGAAAATACCCTGGGGAAACAGATAAAAGACCAAAGCAAGCTATAGACATGTAAGCACCAGGGACTTCCAGGGAAGGAGGAGTCACTGCTGTCTCAGTAAGTCACGCAAATGAAAGAACAAGAGCAAAAGTGTAATGTCCCTTGTACACTGAAGTGTGCTAGTTGTGTTTTTTCCTTGGCATCCATGGTTTCCTCTGAAGACTGATGACAGCAGGTAGTCCAGCATTCTGATATTCATTCTGTAATTAACTTTCATACCAAGACTTCTGACTAGAAAGCCAAGCATTCCAGACCCAAGTACCACCACTGTCAGCTTGGTTCCAATTTCCATGAGTGCACCCAGACTGAAAGGCCCTGTCTTACCTTTGAGGTGTTGATGACAATATTCCTGGCAGATCCATGCTCATCTCCAGAGAAGGCAGGCTGATTGCTGAAGCCTTGCTTTACATTCACTGCTGTAAGCTCATCCTGTAAAGAGTGTTTTAAGCGCAAAAGATGAAATGACAATTTAAGAAGTTGCATCATTCCAAGAAGCATGCTTTTATACGGAAAATTTTTGTATTTGCTAGTACATCACATTCTGTGTTCATCTGAACACTCAGAGCCCTCTGCACACTCACAGGATTTTTGGCAAAGGGAACATGATGCCACTGTTACCTTCTGGTCCCCATCAGGTGTTCACTTCACTACAGACTTGAGGCCATCACTTGACAGATGCTGCTGGTTTTGCTGACAAGGAACTGCTGCCCAGGAGAAGGGCAGCAGGAAGCAAGGCCTCTATAAAACCTGGAGCACCACTAGCATCCTCTGTAAAACCTGGAGCACTCCCCAGCACACAGCCTGAAATTTCCCTTGTGAAAGTGGTGTCAGACCACAGCCCCCCCTGACCAGCACTGGGAGAGCAACACATCCCCCTCTCCTCAGATACCCTGGGAGCAGCTGAATTGCTCCACAGAATGCTGCTGCACACTTCTCCTTAGCACCAGAACCCTATATGTCCCTACCCCAGCAGGAAAACAAGCTTGTATTGTTGTTCTGTTGACAATTAAAACATTTCTATTGTGGTTTATGGGCCCACCATCATCATTTGAGAACATCTACTGAAACAGGAAACAGATCACCTCTAGTAAAAGCAATTCCAGGTGAACATCCAGCCCTGCTGCAACTAAACCCACTTCTTTTGGAGCTACTTCTGCAGTGGAAGCATGACTGGTCTCCTACTGCACTGTCAACACACCTTCATTTTGCTGTTTATTGGTACTTAGGCAGGCTTGGCTGGGTTGCATTCACAGCAGGAACACACAGCAGGCAAGAGGGGGGTCAGCAGCATTAGGCACAAACACACCCCCAGGTCTTCGCAAATTTCCTAAGGAAGCCACATCCTTCCCTATCTTCACTCTGTGCCTTCACCAAAGTTAATATTCTTCCATGGAGGCTGTGCCATTTGTTCACTCATTCAGGATTACATGCCTGCCAGACAGGTTTTCCTACACCAGTTGGATGGGAACTTGTTGGGTTTTTCCAATCTGCCTCTGAAGAGAAGGCACAGATCTCCCCAAGGAAGCAGTTACCTGCCACCACAGGTACTCTACACAAGCTCAGGTGATCCACAGACAACTGGTATTGAGTGAGATGGCTGTGAAATACCCTCTGAAAGCAAAGAGCAACTGCACTGTGACCAAGCAAAGAGCAGAAAATAAAGTTAAGAATGTCACCGTTTTTCTAGAAGATTTTATTCCTAGTTTTGGGTGACATGTCTCCCAAAAATAGCAACCCAGAAGCTTCCTTTCAGTTTCTTCTCTTACACTTTGCCATGCATTATGCTTTTCAGTATTTTCCCAAAGTTTGGGAGTAACACAGCAGACTAACATATTTTGAGGAACTCTAAGCTCTCCAAGGTTTGTGAACTTAGCAAAGCTCATCTGAATTTTAAATTAAATCCACCAGAATTGCTGGAACACTACTCCACCCACACTATCCCCCAGACAGTCCTGAAAACACAGCTACAGAGAGAGCTGGAAGTGATCAAAGACATTACAAGCAAACAAATAAAAGGTAAATTGCAAACAGATGGAGACATTGTTACTAATAGCACCACTTCCAGAGCTGACCCCGGTTCTGTTATCTTTAAACTTTGCCTTTTAAAACACACTATCTAAATTTCAGCATTATGCTGAAAATAACCAAGAACAGTCTGTTGTACTCCACACCTACCACCACTGTAGGAACAAGCTGTGAGGGGCTGACAACACAAACACATCAGTGCTTGGTTTGTCTGGCTCCATTAGTAGCTCAGATTTCCTCTACTACTTCAGCAAGAAAACTCAGGACGTGGCACAGTTACATAACTGAGCACCACATGGAAATGAAAAGACATCACCTGCAAACACAGGGAATGGAGACACCTTTACAAACAAAATGATAAAATGGATGTTCACAGGAGCTCTCGTTACATCACACTCGTACCAGCTCCGTTACCAGCTCAGGCTCATTCCCTGAGAGCAGGGCTGTGCCCTGGCAGAGGGGAAGCTCCTGGGCACAGAGGCAGGAACGCCAGCACAGCTCAGCTGTACATGCTGATCGTACCAGGGGCAAGTCCACGCTACCTGGCCGTGTGCTAAGGAGAAGAACAAGAGCACTCAGGCTGCTGTCACTGAGTGGTGCCCATGCCACAACACACTGGTTCTTCTGGGCTCCTGCAGGAATGGCGAGCTGCCTTTCCAAACGCCAGCCACGGCCCCAAGCATGCCCAAACAAGGCTTAAAACCCTTCTGCAATTTTAAATAGCCAAGTGAACATTCAGGCCCAAATTGCACTAATTTGTTTCAGACAGACTTTTACTTGTTTTGTGTGGGATATTCAAGCCCCGTGCACAGCCCCGTGTGTGAACACAGCCCGTACAGGCGGGATCTGTCAGAAGGGCAGCCTGAGAACCTCGAGCTGGTGTTCCTGCAAGAAGTCTGTGCACGGTCCTTCGCTCCAGAGTGCTGCTCTGAGGACCACACCTGTGACACTTACCCAGCCAGCTGCCTCAGGTCAGCCGTATCTACAAGAGAACAAATGAGCTCACTGCTGGAATCGAGCATTGTGGTGTTATTGTTGGGTGTTCTGGACTGTATAATCCTATATTCATTTGCTTTTAATTAATAGGAATGAGCTCTTTCAACTGAAGCATTCTCCTGCTTCCCTACAGCTGCAGTAACACTTGCTCAATGCAGCACCAGGCCAATGAAAGAAAAGCAGGGAGCTAAGGATGCGTCAAGGTTTTGACAAACGAGGAACTGGTCAGTGGATTCTGACATCTTAGCTGGACAAACAGACAATGTGCAGAGCTATACCAGCACTGTTTGACAGGCAAACCCAAGGAATCTTTGAAATCTTTCTCCAAAACCTCAAAAATATCCTTTCAAAATAGAATTCTAAAAGAAGTCCAAATTAAACTCACAAAAGCAACTAAGTGAATCTTTTAAATTAGTCATTACTTTTAGATCCTCTCACATGCTCCATCTTTTGCTTCATGTCTTTTTAATACGACAGAGCTCATACCTTCAGCAGCTTGGAGTAACCACAGCATTAGCTTGGAGACCCAAACCTGTGGAGACAGGGAGGTCCAGGGTTCCAACCCAGGGCGATAAACCCTCCACTCAGTTCAGCTTACACTATCCAATGCCAGGTTTGAACAACAAGATCAAAAAATAACTCCCCAAAAAAGGCTATAAAATACTGTGCCAGTCAGAGATTATGAAACAAGCTGTATTTCATGATGCAGAGAGGAATAAAATATTTAGAGGAGCATTATCTGTCCCAAATCAACAACTCCTAAGTTACAAGTAAGGATTAGCCATGCCCAGCAGCCAACCATGGGCAAGAGCAGGTTTTGATGGAACAGACACTGAAAGGGCCCAGAGGGATACCCAGCTGGGATATGGGGGACCATTCTGGAGAGGCTTCTGGCAGAAATTTCAACTGCTTTACCCATCCTACCAGTGAGGAGGGAGCCTGGGCTACTGGTGAGTGCAGACGTTGGAGAATGGAGCCTTGAGGGTCAAATCCTGTGTACCACGTGCAGAGAAGAGGATGTCATTTCTTCTGTCTGAAAACTATTTCTTAGCATAAAATAATGTCAATTGTACTTTCTCATGCTTTGAAACCCAATTCAACTGAAGTTAAAAGCATTACTCACAAGTAAAATCATCAGGCTCTGGCCTGCAGACATGGCACATTCCATGGGTTTATTGGCTTGTAACAAACACAATTTGCAGTATATTTTACCCATCTTAAGGAGATGGTGGTAATTCAGAGCACAAAAAAGTGTTAGCTGATTCCAACACTTGCCTTCAGCTGCTGCAGCCAGGACAGGCTAACGTCACAAACTCTAGAGAGCTCAGATGTCTTCTAGAGAAAAGGCTGGAAAGAGGTGGAAAGCAGGAGGGCAAGTAGAGGCCAGGAAAAAAGTGGAGGCCGAGACGGGGTAGGAGGCTGGAAAGGGGTGGGAGGCTGGTTTCCAAAGCACCTTTTGCTCCACATCAGCAGCATACATTGCTCATGTACAGAGAAACTACTTGCAAAGCACTGACCAAAGTTCAAAAAAACCACATTACAGAAAGACAAGGAAAGCTAATTTCTTCCGGTCTTTCCCTTTCAGAGCAATATGAGGTGCTAAAAGCAGCCCCAGCAGGTAAGTGCCTCCAAGCAGAAGCTATGCCTATGCCATTTGAAGACTTCCTCCCCCCACACCCTCATTTCTGCAGAGGGTATTTTGCACACAGGGTGCACGCCCAGCGCTCAGGGGGCCGAGCCCTAGCCCAGGCTGTTCACAGGGGACCTTGCTAAGGACACGGATTTGCACCTGGTACCCAGGTGAACAGGCTCCAAAGCATGAGAGCCCAGGGCCCCGGGAGGTGCTGCTCCTGGCAGAGAGGGAGCTTAGAAAGGCACAGAACAACAGTCGGCGACAGCGACATCACCAGAGAGTCCATCCCAGCTCCACTGGGACCTGTAAGTCTGTGTTGGTCTCCTTCAAATGACAGCCAGCCCTCAGCAGCCCCGAAGCTAGGGGACACAGGGCTGTGTCCTGTACATGTGACACACACAAAAACGTTGCACCAACACAGGTGGAACAAAGACTTTCTGCAAACCAGGGGAAATCAATCCCATTGTGGCCAGTAACGAGACTGTTGCAGTTATTTTCTAGTCAATAATGCACCCATGAAACCTATTTTAAATATTAACCATCTGGGCACTTGCTACTTCCATTCTTATTGTAATGGGCTGCATATTTATAAATATGTCTGCAAGAATCAGTTCACCACCTGACTAAAAATATTCAACAGTCCAGAACTAAAAATTTATCTCCATACATTGTCACAGCCAAGTTTGGATGCAGTCCTGCCAGCCTAGTCAGGATAGAAATTGTCATAGCATAGAAACTACAAGTTAGAGGAGTATTTCCAGTTACTGTGACCATCAAGGTTGATGAATAGTAGAGTGAGGAGACAGAAAGATACCGGAGGTCACAGACCCTGAGGTATGTCTCAAAGCATTAGCAATGGACTTAAATCCACATCTTTTACTGCCTGGTGTCTCGGCTCCTCTCAGCCAGCGCTAACCAGCAGTCACTCTTACGGCTGCCCTCCAGCCTATGTGAACCAGATGATGATGCTCATAAACTACTAACAAATTACCCTAATTAGCCTCCTTGCTGGAAACCTCTACAATACAACGTGACAACAGACCAGGCAAAGAGCAAAGCATGAAGAGAGTTGCATGGCTACCCAGCTGTACTTGCTCGAGTTAAGCAGTGCTCATCCTCATCACCAGCCTGATGACTTCCATGAGTGCCGAATTCGCCAGGACAGAGGGCAGCCAGGGACAGCAGCAAAGGACACCCCAGAGGCCGGGGCAGAGATACCTGCAAACACAGCTTTGTGTACAAGACACAACACAGCACACAAGGCCAATCTCGGCGAAACCATTGACTTTGCTGGGAGACATCCAGTTCACAAACCCTTCCCAGAGGCTCCTTCCGTTCACCTATGAAGGATTGGCAGCTGGGAAGCAAGACTGAAGCCAGGCCAGGGAGAGCAGTGCGCTGTGGAGCTTTGCTGGAGGAGCCAGCCACACCACAGCACCTGCCTGAGCTACATGCTTGCCCCAGCTCTGGTGGCATTGGGTCTCTGTGGGTTTGGTTGTGGTATTTGCAAGAAGGAGAGCCACAGCCTGATGGCAAAGCACAACTTTCAGCCTCTACCCTCCCTTTTCAGATGCATTTCCCGACCTTCAACACCGTGCAGGCGTTTCATTCCTCTGACGGCAGATCCCTGCCATCAGGTCAGACACATGGTGGGCAGCTGAGCAGGACCACGTTCACCCCCGGCCACTGGCATCCCTCACTCTCCCTGAGCCAGGGGTGCCCTTCACAGGCCGGGGGTGCCCCTCACAGCAGGCAGTTGTACCCTCACGGCTGCGCCTTTTCCGCCCTCCCCGCAGGCAAGCGCGGTGCCGCGGCCGCGCTGCGGGGAGCGGGGCGGTGAGCGGGACGGCGGCCCCCGCTCACCGCAGAAAATGCAAGTCAGCGGCGGCTCCGCAGGCGCCGCTCAAAAGTTTCGGGGGAGGCGCGGGCCAGCAGCCGCGGGCCCGGCCGGTCTCACCTCCTTCTGGCGCGGGTCCTGCGGGTAAACGTCGGGCGGCCCCAGGCGCGGGCGCTTGAGCGGCCGGTGCTCACAGCTGAGGAGCCCGAAGGCGGCCATGATCGCTCATGTTCGCGGGCGGCGAGCGCCAGGGAGCGGCATCGGCGGCGCGCCCCCCGCTCACCCCGCGCCGGGGGCGGGCTGCGGGCGGCGGGGCCGGGCGGGGGCGGCGCGGCCCGGCCCATCCCCTCCGCCCCCGCGGCAGGTGCGGACCGGGCCCCCGCGCTGCCGGGCACGGAGCCCTCGGCTGTCCCCGGGCTGGCGGGGCTGAGGCGCCGGGGCAGCGTCCGGGCAGTGGAGCGGGGCGGCCGAGCACCCGCAGGGGCTCAGCGTCCGCACCCTGGCGCTTCCCCCATCTTTATGGGGGAAGAAATCATCAATCCCCTCGGCGGCAGCGAGCGCCCGGCAGCACGGAGCTCCCCGCACAACGCCGGCCGCCCCGGGGGCGCTGCCCGGTGCGGGTCCGAACCGCCCCGTGCGGCTCGCGGGTGGGCGGCAGAGCAGCAAAGCCCCCCCGCTTCCCAGCTCCAGCGCCCCGAGGCCAAGCGGAGGAGCGAGGGTACCGTCCGTGTGCGCTCTCCCGACCTTCTCCCAGAGGTACCGACCATCTGTAAAGGAGCACGGTGCTGCTCCAGCAGCAGTGACCACATCCCCAGGAGCTGCAGCCTTGGCTGGCCATGGCCTTCCAGCTGCCACTCTGGGCACAGGGCACGCTGCTCCGCCATCCCTAGGGGTGCTCCCGGGGGCCCTCCTGTACCACCCGAGTGGATCCACTGAGCCCAGAGGGCTAAGCAGGACAGGAGATGTGATGTCAAGAGAAGCGCAGTTTCTGATTAATGGATCTTCAAAACACAAGCAATACAACCTGAAAGCTCTAGGGCTCCCTTTTTCCGCGTCAGTAGTTATCCCACACCTGCCCACCTTACTGACAGGGCTGCAGCCGTGATCACAGCCTGGAACCCGTGCCCTGCTGTACAGAACGCCCTCCCCTCGCCTAGCAGAGCTGTCCTTTCCTCAGGTGCTGGAGTGGTGGGTACATTCCTCTATCAGAGTTACAGCAAGCAAGCATGAGAAGTTTTCCCCTTTCTACCCATTATTTGTGCCAGATCCTCTCCCCGTGCTGCATCTCTGGGACAGTACGGACACGGGGTACTTTGGGAAAAACGAGACTAGACACTGGGTTGCAAACAAGTCTAAATAAAATTAACAGCAGCACTCTACAAATGAGCTTATGTTTAAATGTGCTATGGACAAGAACAGGCAAACCACGTGTCTTTTGTCTCTAAGCAGTTCTCTAGTCAAACAATAGATAATTTGAAAGCTGAGGCTGAACTAGGTAATAGCAATAAAGTACTGGTATAATAAAGGCAGGTACTGACCTACACTGTCTCATATTAATTATTTTCATGCATCCAGCTGTGCTTGCAAAGGCAAGGACCAACAAGTCTGATAAACAGGCAATAGCTTAAAAAAAAGCCCAAACCAAATCAGTAAATCCTTTTTACACAGCCTTATTTCATTTCAATTCCAGGTTTCCTTAAAACCTACAAATTTAAACTAGACTCAGTCTTTAAGCCTAGATGATATGATATTCTTGAACCACCTGCAGAGTGCATGCATGCAGTTAACAAAACAGTAAGGTGATCTGATTCGGAAAAAACCCAAACCCCGCTTTTGCTGAAGTCCCTGGCAGTCGGTAGATGGATGCACACGGTGCCTCTGGCCCTCGCCGAGCACCCGCATTGGCCACACTCCAGGGGACGCCGTGCGAAGAGCAAGGCAGGTGCCCAGCGGCAGCAGGACATGAGGCGCAGGAGCCGTGTGTTCCTGAGCCTCAGGGTGGGCTGGGTCTTCCGTGAAGTTTAAGACAAAATGTATTTGTGTATATTTGAAACTTGGACTGAGCAGTTTGCCTGAGCATTCTACACACTGCAGCCGAAACAGCACTGTATATAACAGACACACTGCCCCTGCCAGAGAGCACCCTGATTGGCAAAGCAAGTGCAAGCAGGTGCCCAAAAGCAACTGGATACTGAAAGTCAGCGGTTTGGCAGGGCGCTGTATGTTACCTGGGCATTACCTTAAAGAACAGCAAAAAAGAAATACACCCAGAAGGAAAAAAAAACCAACCAAACCAAACCAAACCAAGAAAATAAAACAACAACCAAAAAACCCAAGAGACCAGCTCAGCATTGCCGACTTTAGAAGAAAACCTGCAAAAATAAACACTCTGAAAACGTCCTTTATGGAGAGCAGATAATCAGATAGAGCAGCCAAGCTGGTCTCTGAACCCCCCACTCATCCACTCCGCCGGGGGCTGGAATGAGCAGAGCACTCATCAAATTACAGAGATCTGTCATCCTAAACCCTCGCGATCAAGTGACAGGGGATGCACTGAAACATCTGCAAAGCTGTACAGAAGGGCGCAGGGAAGAAGAGCCTTTACAGCATCCTCCAGCCAGGGCTGGCTGGGCTCTGGGGCTCGCAGCACAGGGCTGGCTGGGCACTGGGGCACGCAGCACAGGGCTGGCTGGGCTCTGGGGCTCGCAGCACAGGGCTGGCTGGGCACTGGGGCTCGCAGCACAGGGCTGGCTGGGCTCTGGGGCTCGCAGCACAGGGCTGGCTGGGTGCCCGGGGCTCTCCAGCGCTCGGGACCTCGGCACCGCCTCACGGGCAGCCGCGGGTGCCACCATGCCGGCGCAGCAGAAGAAGCTGATCTTTTGCACAGCCGGGGTGCTGAGCTTCGCCTGCGCGCTGGGGACGGCGGCGGCCATCGGCACCCAGCTCTGGGTGAGGGGGACGATCCTCTGCACGACGGGAGCGCTGCTCGTCAACGCCACCGGCCCGGAGCTGCACAAGTTCATCGGCGAGATCCAGTACGGGCTCTTCTCCGGGCAGCGTGTGCGGCAGTGCGGGCTCGGGGGAGACCCTTCCAGTTCTCATGTGAGTACCGATGGCGTTTGAGTTCTTTACACCGCCCTGCTGCCAGCTGGGGCGGCGGGAGAGGGCCTTAGCACGGGCCACGCCAAAGCAACGCTGCCCTTACAGTGCTCTGATCTTCAGGGTCGGTAACTTACTTTATTATGCTAATACAGCCTAGCTAACGTCTTCAAGAATTTATAATGCAGTTACACAAATATCCACATTCCAAAAGATTTATACTACTACTTTAAAAAAGAATAATTGGGGGGTTTAATTAATCTCTGTCATCTTCCTCTGTGTGTCAGCATTACAACGTTACCTCTGTGCTGTCAAGAAGAATGAACTAAACCAGCAAGAGCCTCGGGAAAGAGCTGGGGTACTGGCTGCTATGGAGAAACAAAGCAGCCCAAAAGTTCGCAATCTGTGGCTCTAATTGGAAGAAGGACGGGGGGAGGCTGTCTGGGGAATGCTGGCTGACTCGGTACCTGACGCACAGAATATCAGAGTATTAGTAATGGCTTCACTTTGCATTCATAACCTATTAATCTTCAAGGATAAGAAGATCAATAAAAAAATGATCAAGTGAGACACATTTGTACCCAGCAGCACATGGAACAGTCAGTAAAAGCCAGTTGCTGTGTGAACAATACCTCACCTGAAGTTGCTACAGCACACAGTTTATAATCCTGCTACAACAGCACATGCAAATTGTTCACACCAGTGATTTAATGCAAGGGAAGGTTCCCAGACTAGGTACCAGAAATTATTTACTATATAACATTTTCCCAAAATAGACCAAGTTCATTTAATATAGTATTAGTGTTTGTTCTCTCTAAATTCCATCACTAGTCTGTTTATACAGCTGAAGGTCCCTCTTGATTGCTTTGTGTGCCATCCCAGTGTGCAGTTATTGTACCCTGGGTGAATTTTCAGAGGGGTCTATGCAATCCCAAGGATTTGGTTTACTGCTGTAGGTGAGACTTATGACCCAGGGCTGGTCCAGCTGCCAGCAGCTCTGGGACTGACACTCAGGCTCAGTCAGTGACAGCTGTGAGGCACAGCTGGATGGGGACAAGCTGCAGCCAGGGCAGGAGCATTCACCTCAGAGAGCACTGAGAATAAGATGCTGACCCTGTTCCCTGGGGCTGCAGCAGCCCCTTCCCATCACCTCGGTACCTTGGAAGCTCACCAGGAGCATTCTGGAAAGCAGGACAAACTTATAAAATACAAAGCCATAGCTTAATGCACTCACTGCACTTTAGCATGTCTGAGGAGAACAGACACAGAAAATAGGCTAAATGATTTAGTTCTATGCTTGTTCCCATTAAATGCTCCCCTCTGACCACTATATCTCTTTTAATTGTAGTATGAATTTGCTCTGCCAGCAAACCCAGTTCAGCTGGGGAAAACTTCTGCTCCATTTGTTCCCACTCATTCCCATCAGTTTCTAGGTCAGTGGTTCATTTTCTAAAGGTCTCTGTCATGCACAGCACACACAGGTTCATTCAGGACCATGAAGGAATGTTTTCATTTCCAGACAACATTGCTTCTGGAATTAATTTTTCATGATGCATCACATATGAAATGTTAACAACATAACCAGATATAGATGCAGGTGCGAGGATTCAATACCATGCCATAATTTGGTTTTTTGAAATAAACAATACAAAATTCTATTATTAAATACACAGTTTTGCATGTTTTCCCAAAACATCAGATAGTGTCACAGGAACTAATGCTATTCCTTGTAGGAATCCTGCACAGGAGAGCACTGGAAGGAGCTCTAAGGTCTCCCCAGAGCCTTCCCTTCCCCAGGCTGAACACCCCCAGCTCTCCCAGCCTGGCTCCTTGGCCTTCTCTGGACTCACTCCAGTAGCTCCACGTTGTTTTGATATTGGGGGCCCCAGGGCTGGAGGCAGCTCTGCAGATGGAGTCTCACCTGAGCAGGGCAGAGAGGCAGAATCCCCCCTCGCCTGCTGTTGACACTGTGGGATCAGCCCGGGCACGGGGAGGTTCTGGGTGCCAGTGGACGTGGCCAAAGCACGTGGAGCTTTTCATCCACCAGCACCCCCACATCCTCCTCCTCGGGCAGCTCTCCACACATTCCCCACCCTGCCTGTGTTTGTGCTGGGATTGCCCTGACCCACACACAGGATCTTGCACTTGGACTTGCTGAACTTCATGAGTTTTGCAGACATTTGTTTCAGTAATTTCCTTTTCATCTAGTCAGAGAGATAAATGGACTTGATACCCCCATTACCTGCTGCTCTGTGTTCCTGCATGGTGCTGCAGAGCAGTTTGCTGGAAAAGACCTTACAAGGAGGAGTAATTGATGTGAGGCTGCTTTACTCTCCACACATTACAGCCACAGCAAAGCAGCACGAGGCATTAGTACCTCACTTTGGTCATGCCCCCATGGATCAGGAGCAGTGAAGTGTATTTCGCAGTTCCTTCCAAAATACCTGTTTTTGCCAAACAAACAGGAATTTTTAAAAATTATTTTCTCATGCTGTCTGAATGACTATCCCTGTGTCCTAGACAAACAGGACCAGAATTTGAAATAGTAGCTTAAAAGCTGCATAAAAATATTTAGAATAAATTATTCCTGAATTTGTGCATCCATAATCACAGGATAATTTCATTTCCTATGTCACAACACTTTGTGGGACCTCATGAACATAAATGAAAACAAAGTCTAAAGAAAGACTTATTGTCCCACTCCCAAAGAAGAGTGGATGGCCAAGCCTTCAGCCAAGGGAGATCAGTCCCATAACACCGGCACTGTGAGAGGCCTCTGTGACACCTTGCGCCAGACCTGCCTCCTCAAATAAAACTTCCTGGTTTTTCCCAGAGGACTACATTAAGGACCAAATACCACCCACAGGAAGGGGAGAAGAGCCTTTCCGTGGAGCTGGTCTCTCTCTCCTTGCCAGTCTATGCTTCTGAGTTTCACAGAATTTTTCTGTCTCCAAATATCCATGAAAAAGCATTTCTAGTTAATAACTTCATCTGGCTGCATTTAGAAGAGCAGGATTAAAACAGTTATCACAAATGAGCAGGAACCCCCAGCCTGACTTCAAGACAACTTTGCCTAATGTGTATAATAATGTTGTGTTTGTTTTGTTTTCAGTTTTTCCAGATTTGCTCAAAATTATCCCTGCAAGTATCCATGTTAGTGTCATTCTCTTCTGTACAGTACTGATTGTCTTTGCTCTGGTGGGAGCAGGGTTCTTCATGTTCAATGCTTTTGGCAGCCCCTATGAAACACTGCATGGCCCCGTCGGGTTGTACCTCTGGAGCTTCATCTCCTGTGAGTACCAGCAGGTCTGTCCTGAGGGCTGACACCGCTCTGAGTCCAGTACTCACGATGACCCTTTGTCAGCAGAGGAGGGCGAGTTAAGGAGTGTGGCTGCATTGTCTCCAAATTGGCTAAATCAAGCCAGGCAGGAGGGCGGGTGACTCTGCTGTATCAAAACATGTGTTTTCCAAATTGAAGTTGAGAGATAAAATGGGGAGATCCCACACGAGGGTGGGTGGCAGGACAGGAATGGGCAAGCAGCTGCAGGAATCCAGGGCAGAAGGGCCCCAGAGCTGGGGTGGCATCACAGACACCCAACACACAGTCAGAATCAGGAACCACGCCAGAGTAGGAAAAGGGGGAAAAAAACAACCAAAATACATCAGTGATGCAACTGCTCCCACAACAGGAGAGTTCCAGACAATGTAAGCAAGGCCACCACTTAGAGCAGCACAGCCTTCCCAAGGACAGAAGAGCTGAGCAGACAGAGAGCAAGAGGCTGGCAGCAGCTCCCTGTAGTGTGGTCTCTGAGAAGAACCCTGCCGTGCAGGGATAACAGAGTGTCCCCATCCCTCTGCCATGCACCCACTCTCTGGGCTGCTGGCTTGGCTGACAGGCAGATTTACCCTGGCTTTACAAGGTATTACATGTTACAATCATATTTAACCAAGGACTTCAGTACCTGTTTATCTTCAGGCACAGAGAGAGCTCCATTATGCTCAACGGGACAATGAGCAACTTAAAGCTGAACATGAGCACAGATACTTTGCTGGCTCAGGGCACTAAAGCAGCTATGTTAAATATTCCTGGTCCTGAGCCAAATTCAATTAGAAAAGCTTACCCATTTCAATAGCTATTGGCTTGGATTCCAAAAATAATCCCTGTTAAAGCTAAATGGCCATAAAAACATTCTCCATGGGGTATTTGGCTGCAGTGTACATCGTAGCTGAAGGATTGCTGAGGTGATGAGCATCTCCCCCTCCCTTTCAGGTTCCTGTGGTTGCCTCATCATGATTCTCTTCTCCTCAGAGGTGAAGATCCACCACCTTTCAGAGAAAATTGCTAATTTCAAAGAGGGAACTTTTACATTCAAGACTCACAGTGAACACTTTGCAAATTCCTTCTGGACCATCCTGGTTTGCTCCCTGGTGCACTTCCTCAATGCCCTGCTAATCCGATTTGCTGGATTTGAATTTCCCTTTTCAAAACCAAAAGATTCAGGGACAATCACAGGAGCGGTTGACCTGATGTATTAAAATTATGGGATTTAAGAATATTTCAAGTAAAGAAATTTGTCACTATTACAATCAACAACCACCAGATGTACCAACTTGTGAATGATTAACTCTAGAGAAGGTAAAAAAAGGGAAGTTTCAAATAAGTGTCAATAAGGTGTATGCGTGAACAAAAGAAGATGTGCTGGATGGTAATGTCTGGATGGAAAAGCCCTCTTTCTTGGGGTAAGACCTTACTAAGACTTTTTTCCTGTAAACTTTGGAAAGTGGCTGGTATGAAGTAAAACAGGAATCTCAGTAGCATTGCACTGAATCTGGGAAGTCCAATCGGTGGGTTGCACTAGAAACACACACTCACCAGCAGCAGCTTTGCCCTTCAGCCCTGGTGAAGGCAAGGATGAAGCCGTGACCACGTCAGAGCAGCAGGGCCCAGGGACAGCCGGTAAACTTACAGACACCCAGCAAGGGACAGGACAATGCACAACATAGCTCTGCCCCAACACCCCTCAGACTCCAGCTCACATGTGTGGTGCTCAGAGGGCAAAACCCAAACACCTGCACTTTGATCTGGCTTCACATGCATGGCAACAGCATCATTTCTCTCCATTAAACTCTCTGGGTTTTTTCTTTTAACAAATCAAACTGTGCTCCAAACCCAGAGTCCTGGGTGCCCTCATTTCCCCAGCAGTTGCTGCAGCTTGGTGACAAAGCTGACGCAGCACACCGGATGCAGGGGAAATGCCACGTGCTTGCCCAAGGGAGGCAGCCAGGCTTGGTGCTGCTGAACAAACTCTCTTTGCTCATCAGGCAAAGGGCGTTTCCCAGAGCAGAGTGACGGGAGTGAGCCCAGGTACCTTCACCTTCCACTGCCCCCTCCAGAGAACAGCCCTGCAAGTTCTCATCAAACACCACCAATAAACCAAGTCAGAACCTGTGGCAAAGGGCAGCAATAACATAACAGACAGGCTCCTGTGCAGGCTGCAGCTCAGCAGAGACTGAGGAACGAGCACATGAGGGTCTGGCACGGGAAGCCAGAACAGACGGACGCATCAGCCCTCGCCCCCCTAAACATCCCCGAGTCAGCAAAAGCAACAGATGCTGCGCCAGGCAGAGCCAGCCCAGCTACGGGCAGGCAGAGCCTCGCACCACCAAACACTACCTCTGTGGGGTTCCCTGGCTGCCTTGGAGGTGAGGTGCTCCTCACAGGACACAGAAACAGCCCTCAGAACAAACATGGGTAGAGAACCCCTGCCCCATTTATCTGCAAGGGCTGCACCCAGCTGTGGGTGAGGAGCAATTCCACCCAGCATCCACTCGGTCCCCGGGTACAGGTCAGGCCCAGGTACCAGAGCCCTCTGTGCTTCAGGATCTACCAGCCCACGAGGCCTTACTGACTTTGATGTGATTTTTCATACTTTTACTGTGAAAGGCAAAATACTGCTGGGTTATTGTAAAGGTTTGTCAGCTGTATCCTTTCCCAAGGTGGCTCTGCCCCTGCATCTCCCCAGATTTTAACAATGTGGAAGGGCTTCTGCAAATCAGTACAACTCCCAACTTTTTCATAATTTTCTTCTTCATCTATACACATATTCTTCCTAATGTTAATGTATGTTCTTAAAATATAATTTGTATTGCATCTCATGGTATTGTTTACTACACAGCAAATGCAAACCCATTCCTTTGCTGTACAGAAAAGAGCAGCCCCAACCTGGGGTCTGAGTGTCCTCACAGGGGTCACTGTGCCCAAAGCCTGGCTCGACCACCCCCACATCCCCCCCTGTGCCCGAGCATCAGCCCAGCTGTTCCTGAGGCAAGCAACAACTTCTTACCAGCAAAATAAAATTAAGACCATGTTTGTCTCACGCAGTGTTTGTGGGTTTGACCAGCTGAAAGAGCAGATATGGTCTGCCCAGTGCAAACCATGAGGAAGCCCCAGCACGGACCCTGAGGGTACCCCGGAAAAGACCCTTGGGGAGCCTCAGCATGGACCCTGGACCTCCTTTGATCCATGAAAATGCCCCCGCTCCTGCCCCACTTTGGGAAACACCCTCGTTCCTGCTCCATGCTGGAAAATGCCCCTGCTCCTGCCCCACGCTCCTGCCACCCGCAGCCACCCCCCGCCCCGAGCAGCCACCGCTGCCGTCATCCCCACTCTGCTCTTCTGGCATTAAACATTGATGCTGCCGGCACAGCGAGCAGGGCAGCGCGGGCTGGGACGGGCTCTCCCGACAATTCAATCGCGATGTGACGGGGGGCTGCCCGCAAGCCCCGGGGACGGGCAGGAAGGTCGGTGCCTCTCAGCAGCGCGGGTCAGGGAGCTGCTCCCCCCGCAGCTCCGGTGCCCAGAGCATCACTCGGAGCATCGCCCGAAGGGAGCGCGGCGGCTGCGATGGGTGATCGGGGGGCTGAGCACGCTGCGCCTACAGAGCTGGAGGAGATCACCAGCAGAATCTCTGATCTGACCAAATGGAGAGAAATCTTTAGTTTCCATGGGTAAGATTTTTATTCTGCTTCTTTAACACAGTTTTAATTCCAGGTGGTTATTTAATGTAATTTTTAGTTATGTTTTATTACAAAACATGTGGCAATGACAAAAGGTCTTCATGTACTCAGTAAAAATATAAATGCTACAGCTCTTACTCATCCTTTGTTCTGGGGTTCTCTTCTGGTTGGACTCCGGTTTCTCCACATGCTAGCAATACCTCTGATGGGTGTTTCAATTTGTACTTTATTTTACATTTTCAGCTTGGAAGTCAACAGCACGACTCATCAGGGAACTCCTTTTCCAAAGGTAAAATTTTCTGTTTGTCTGGTGAGTTTTGGGCTGTCCTTGGTTGGCACACTGAGGAGGTCACACATCCATACCTGCAGCCCAGGTATCTATGGAGATTAATTTCTCATGCTGCTCCTTTGAGAAACAGATGTTTTCTTCATATATTTTGAAATCAAAGGGGCAGACCAGTCCAACACTTGATTTACCTTTCTGTCAAAAACTAATGGTTTTCACAGTGAGTTTTAGAATACATGAAAGAGGAAGACAAACTAAGATCTCCAAAATGTAAGTATTTGGAAAACCTGCTGCGCCCTTAAGTTGGGAGACACGGAAGGGTATTCCCTGTAATTCAAACACAGCACTATTACCTGCTCCAGTCATTAGCTCCTAGGGATGTGTTGGGAATGTCTGAACACAGCTGGAAGTCAAGGGCACCCATGTTCCAGGGCAGCACGTGCCCCCCACGCCCCTGTCAGCCTACAGCCAGGTGCTGTGTGCACCCTGGGAACATCGGGGGGAACATTCCGTGCATGGAGGCAGCAGCCCTGGGGTGATGCACTGTCTGCTCCTATCCC
The DNA here is from genome assembly GCF_000738735.6 of Corvus cornix cornix. Classification (NCBI taxonomy): domain Eukaryota; kingdom Metazoa; phylum Chordata; class Aves; order Passeriformes; family Corvidae; genus Corvus; species Corvus cornix. The sequence continues at coordinate 394,691 of NC_046339.1, read as the reverse complement.
TGCAGCAAGGACGGAGCAGTGCCGGCAATGGACCACCCGGAGCCGGGGAGTCCCCAGGGTCGCAGCCACCCTCCACCATCCCCCAGCCCCTCCTGCCCCCTCAGGGTGTGGGTGGCTGCCCCATCTCCCTGGACACGGCAATGGTGAGCTGCCTGCTGAATTAAGTATGAGCTGTAATTGAATCTCCTGAAGGGAAAGAGACTGGGGAGCCTTTCCCGGTGTTTTGACTGCAGGCTTCAGCCTGCTGTCAGCTGAACAGGGTGTGGAATGGGGATGGATTATTTAGGAGACTCTTAATAAACATGGCTGGAATGCAGCCTTAAAGCTGATACGCAATAATTCTCAGGGGAGAACCAGCAAACGACAACAGGCAACGTTTCCCTGCACTTTGGGGCTTCCCTGACAAAAAGCCTCAGGACCGGAGGCAGGATCATGGAATCATAGCATTGTTTGGCTTGGAAAGGGCCTTTAACACAATCAGTGAAGGATTTCAGCTCCTGTTGGGTGCCTGGCCCCAAAAGCACTGCTGCCAGGTGCTGTTGCCCAGCAACTTGGCAGTTCTGCGGGCAATGGCAGGATGGGGCCCCAGTGCAATCTTCCCCAAAATGTGCACTGTACCCAAATATAAGTTACTACACACAACAACCAAGCTTCACCAGAGTGGCTGAGTGCTGAGTGAAGTGCCTGCATTGAGCTCAAAACATCACCTTTGCTTTGAAGCTGTGAGGCGTGGCTCTAGGTAGATAGCTTGACACTGCTCTGGCTGTGGGCACTCGCACTGCACCTGCACCCCGAGACCCCCTGATGTTACAGACCCTTCACGCTGGGATGAGAGATCTGACCTGGCCCCTCTGCCTCCTCCTCCTCCACAGAGGCTGCAGAAGCTGCTGTTCAGAAACATGACCCCCCTCTTTAGCTTCGAGTGGGCAGCGGCGCACTTCAGGTTCCGCCCGCCACACTCCGATCTGGCCTACGCGCTGGAGGCAGGAAAGGTAAAAGGCACACACAGCAACTGGCACCAGCTGCTTGGTGTCTCAGACACTTGTGGGAGCTGGCAGCCAGTGCGGGGGGACTCAGCGGCACACACACCTGGACCCCACACACCTGCACCCCGCACACCTGCATCCCACACACCTGCACCCCGCACACCTGCACCCCATACACCTGCACCCCACACACCTGCACCCCACACACCTGCACCCCATACACCTGCATCCCACACACCTGCACCATGCACACCTGCACCCTGCACACCTGCACTCCACACATCTGCACCCTGCACACCTGCACCCTGCACACCTGCACCCCGCACACCTGTACCTTGCACACCTGCACTCCACACATCTGCACCCTGCACACCTGCACCCCGCACACCTGTACCTTGCACACCTGCACCCCACACACCTGTACCCCACACACCTGCACCATGCACTCTGCCCATCTGCCAGGCTCAGCTTTCCCCAATGGGAAGGCTTTCCAGGGTGCCAGCTGCAGCCCCTCCACAGCTGTCCTTGCATGGGAGCTGCTGGCCAGAAGCTGGAGTGGGATGGATGGCTTGGAGCCAGTAGCTGGCTGTGGGCATGGACTGTGATACCCTGGTGTGAGATGCTCCCAGGGAGGGCTCAGGAGAGACGCAGCACATTGCAAAAAGACTGTTTCTTTTCTGAAAATTAGACTTAATTCATTCTTCCTGCCCCACTTAGACGTCCAACAAGTCAAGTCACCTAGACTCATTTTCTGAGAGGGAGGTTTTCTTCTTCCTTATTTACCATCACAACACTGCACCCAAAAAAGCAGAAGGCCAAGATAAACATTCAAATTGTAAATCCCCTAAACTTGTCGGAGGCTGAAACGCTGAGTACAACCATGGGTGCCACTCTCTGCATTCCAAAGCCCTGTGCCTACGGAGGGACCACAGCCCTGATGTGTGTGTCAGCACAACGGGGAGCGGGCACAGGCACTCCCATGCATAGCCTCACATCAGCCCTGGGCTGCCTCAGGACCTCTGTCCCTTTGCTGCGAGGCTGGAGGGGACAAAAAACAAACCATGGGGCTTCTAAGCACACATGGTACCTGGAGCTGGGGGCTATTCCCTGGGATGGAGTGATGCAACGGAGGAAGGGAGGGAGGGCACCCACCCATGGGATCCCTGCTGCCCCCAGCACATGGACAGGGCTACCCTGCAGCTTCTTCTCCAGAAGGGCTTCTTGTTGTCCCACTGGCCAGGGTCTGCTGGGAGTGACATGTGCTCATTCAGACTCCTCAGACAGCAGGGGTTGTTTTTCTGTTCCTAGGGAGGAACAAGAGCCATTCTGGTGGCTGTACAAGCACACATCATCTCATACCTGCTCTTCACAAGAGAGACAGAATGTACTCACCTGGAAAGGTAAGTTGCTGGGCCTCATGGGACACATGAAAATTATTTCCATGCATTGCTTGGTCAGTGCCAGCCTCTGGGTTCAGGCAAACCAGATCCAGGCTCAGGTGTGCACCTACAGGTGGGGATATGCACTGGGGAAGAAGCCTTGGCTGATCCCCAGGCAAGGCTTCTTCCCAGCAAATCCTCTGATTTCGGGACAGTGGCATGTGCCTCCCACCTCCCTGGTGTCATGGTCACAGCCCCTGGTTTCTCCCTGGCACAGGCTGTGCCGGGTCGGGCAGTGGGAGCAGGGGCAGGCACTGGCCACGGCTCTGGCAGAGACCCTGTGGGCAGCAGGAGGAGGTGGCAGAGCTGTCGTGTGCCTCATCACTGCCCCTATCACCATGATGCCACCACGTGAAGGCTACAGAGCCAACAGCTTCACAGAGAGAGTGAGTATGGAACCGTCTTCTGCCAACGGGATTTTCCTTAAAGATATCTTTGGCCTGAAACATAGAATCTGCTACACCTTCTCCCTCACTTCTATTGCACCACAAACAGTGATCATCCCAGACCCAGGTCTTGGTGCAGCCCATGATACATCTACCTCTCCTTCACCAAAGGCCCATCTTCCTTCTCCTGCCAAAAGGAGAATCCTGTCAACACAAAGCTGCTCTGCTGAACCCCTGCATAGAGCCAGAGCCCACGGCTGGGGAAGGGGCAGAGCAAACCCTTGCATTGTTCTTCCACTTGACTAACGGAACCATAGGATTCAAAAGCTCAGCTTTTTGGTATAATTCACATCTCCTTTACACCACCCTCCCGGTGCTCATGCCCAACAGATCCAGCTGTTTGAGTTCTCGGAGAAAGCTGCTGCTCAAGGGTTCATCTCTGATCACATACACTGTGTAAGTGGGGATAACTGCTTTATCCAAGTTATTTTCTTGCTAAATTACATCTTATTTCCCATTCAAATTGGGCATTTTGGACACAACAGTGTCATCGTCATCAGGCCATTCACACAGTTAATGTACAGTTAGTTCATGGATCACTTCCAGGATTTCCAGTGGGAAGGGATCCTGCTCCCACGTAAATCCCTGTGACTTTACCCATTATTCCATCTCTCTCAGCCCACAAACACTGGGGGGAAAGGGCAGCATTTTGTACATCATTCAAAGGTGTGATTCCTTGCAGCCTCAGCAAAAATATGGGAAAAATTGTACAAAACCCATTTAGCCAATAACTGAAAGTTTCTTCTTTGTTTTTTTACCTGATCTTATTCAACAAAGTCAGCTACAAAATCTTCCTGGAATAACACTTTACTCATCTAACTCAACACACTCACCTAAGGCTGTATTGAAGCAGAGGAATTGTTTTGATTAAATATTATTTACTGGCCATAATTCCTCCCCCGTGATCCCTTATTTCTTCTTTCAGTTCAAAGGTGAAGGAAGCCATGGAGTGATCCTATTTTTATACAGTTTACTTTTCTCTAGGACACTTGAAAGGTATATTTCACTTTTTAAACATTTTCCTGTAGTTTGGCTACATCTTCTGAAATGGTGTTTTCCTCCCATTCCCGTTGGTCAGGCAGGGAGGTACAGTGTTGCCTCTGGCATGGGCCCAGTGCTGCCCTGATGATCTGTGCTTGGCCATAAAGGGTCCAAGAGGATTTGGGTGACACAGCTCCTCTGTTGAACATCAGTTCTGGAAACATCACCTGTACAGAGGTAGGATCAGCCACGTGTCTCAAGCTTTCTGGTTTTATTATTCCCACATCTGATTTAGGAAAAAATTATCACTTGTTAATTAATGCAAAGAAAAAAGAAGCATAAGGTCATAAAAAAATATTTTGCAATTTTAGTCATGAATGTGCACTTAAAAACAGATGATGATGATGGTGGTTATGATGATGATAGTAACAATAATTTTTAAAAAGCCACTGGCAGCCTGGCATTCCCCTACTTGTGACAGACATGACAGAGCTGGGAGCAGGACATCACCTGCAAAGGGTGTTTGTTCCGTGTCCCCATGGTGTGACTGTGGGCTGTTTCCCCGCAGGCCGTGCTCAGCCTGCTCCTGACAGGACGAGCGAGCCCACGGGAGCTCGGTGGCAGCCAGGAGCTGGAGTCCGGCACCGGGGATGGGGATGGCGAGGCCCCGTGGCAGCGGGGCCCCGTGGGCTTCCTGCGCTGGGAGCGGGCGCCGGTGGAGCGGCAGGTGAGCGCAGGGGCAGCGCCATGGACAGCGGGACCCCCGCCAGGCCCCTGGGCTTGGCACAGCCCAGGTTCCTGCCAAGGGTCCCCGTGCCCAGGTGAGCCCCGGGCTGCGGACGCCTCGGCTGCCCGTGTGGCTGTGCAGCGTCTCGGGCAGGCACAGCGTGCTCTTCGGCACCGACAGCCGGCTGCTCTCCGACTGGAAATCCGAGAGAATTTTCCACCTGTACTTCTACAGTGGGCAGCAGGAGCAGACCCAAACAGCCCACCTGACGATAGGTACGGACCCAGGCTTACCAGGGACTGAGGTATGGGCATCACAGACAACTGTTACTCCTGTGTTAAATACTCAATACAAACTTTAAACACACCAGGAAGCAGGACTGTTTCATTATTAATTCAAAATTTATAATAACCTTCTCTCCAGCTGCCATGGTTTTACCCCATCCAATCCTCAAGCCCCGTGCAGCTGCTCACTCACTCCCCCACCAGCAGGATCAGGGAGAGAATGGGAAGGGTAGAAGCTAAAGAACTTGTGGGTTGAGATAAAGACAGTTTAATAGGAAAAGCAAAAGCCACACACACAAGCAAAGGAAAACAAAGAATTCATTCACTGCTTCCCACAGGCAGGCAGGTGTTCAGCCACCTCCAGGAGAGCAGGGCCCCATCACACACAACAGTGACTTGGGAAGACAAACACCATACTCAAAAGTCCCCTGCTTTCTTCGTCTCCCCACTTTATATACTGAATATGATGTCATACGGTCTGGAATATCCCTTTGATCCTTTCGGGTCCTCTGTCCTGGCTGTGTCTTCTCCCAGACTCCCATGCACTCCCAACTTCCTCACCAGTGTGGCAGTAGGAGGAACAGAAAAGACCTTGGCTCTGTATAATCAGCAACAACAAAATCATCTCTATATTATCACCTCTGTTCAGCACAAACCCAAAACACAGCTCCATACCAGACACTGAGAAGACAATGAATTCTACCCCAGACAAAACCTGCACACCAATGCAGCGAGGCTAGGGCACAGCAGGGGCCACCTGCCTGGCTGACTGAGGCTGAAGTCTGTCTTCCTGCTCAGCACCAGGTGCCACCATGGCCCTCTGGTTCCCCACCAAGTTTCACATCGCCCCAGGACGGATAAAATGCTCCTGTGGCAACACTTGCGTGGCGAACCAGGTTTTGTGCTTGGGGTGCAAGGTTCTTGTTTCTCTGCCGCTGTGCATCACTTGCCTTCCTCACTCGGTGCCTCCTTCCTTGCTCTCCTTTCACTGCAGCACTTAAAGTGAAGTCAGAACCTTGAAACTAAAGGGTAAATCTGCAGGGAAGCAGAGTGATTCAAGATCAACCGTCATGATACCTGTGTGGCCACAGATACTATCTGAGCAACTGCTCAGAAAAGCAATATGCAAACACACCATGCAAGGAGCCCAGAGCTGCATTTAGAGCACCGGAATTTCCTGGGGGGGGGGGCCATGGTGCAGGGCCAGTCGTCAGCCTGGGAGGCCCTGCCTGCACTCCCCCAGCTCCCTGGGGCAGAACGGCAGCACATCTACACCAATACAACTGCAGAAGCTTCTGCTTTTAACCTTCACTGAAACCTTTTTCAGTGGGGTTGGGTTTTTAAGATATTTTTTTAGACATTGATTTTTCATTTCCTCTTCAGACACTCATTCGCATCACTGGGAAGAAGCTCAAAGAGAAGACCCCAGCAGCCCACGGAAGAGGCATCCAGCCCTGGAGATGGCAATCAGGACCAAGTGGGCAGGTGCAACCGTCAGCTGGAATGGGACAGACCCCTTCTTCTAAGGAGTGAGAAGGATGGACCCCTGCTCCTGAAGGATACTGGCATCTCCCACACACTACCAACTCCACTGGTCACTGCAGTCTGTAGGACAAAAAACTCTCTCCCCAATCAAACAGCCTTTGGTGCATTGAAGGGACACCCTGTCCATAAGGCATCATACCCACTGCAAAAGCGTGCACTGGAGGAACAGTGACTAACAAACCTGCCCCACTGCACACCTTTTCCAGGTGGTAGGATGCAGGTTCTCCGCCTTGCCATGACAGCTGGCAGGAAAAGGAAAGAGTCCAGCCCTGGCACAGGCTGCCCATGGCAGTGATGGAGTCCCCATCCCTGCAGGGATTTAAAAGCTCTGCAGATGTGGCATTCAGCAACAGTGGTTTAGTGGTGGCCTTGGCAGCAGGGTAATGGTTGGATTTGTTGGGTCTTAGAGGGCTTTTCCAACCCAAACCTTTCTGGGGTTCTGTGATTCAGTGATTTTACTGCCATTGCCAAATCCTGGCACCCTGCATTAGCCTGGCAAGCACGGGCAGGGGACATTGCTTCGAGCTCACAGAAACCACTGTCCACTTCCTTTTTCATTATCATTACTCCAAAACGACCTCTAAGTCACACCCTTAGTGTGTTGCTAATGACAACTGAGAATAATAAACCTGCTGCAAGTGGTCCAGAAACTTGGTTCATATTTATTGAATTTTACAAAAAATAAAAATAAGTGGTGACATCCAGCCTGAGATTATGCTGGGCCAGGGTGAGGAGATGCCGGTAACAGCTGACATGGGGTCTGCACTTGCCACTGCCCCCATCTTCAGTTTCTGCTCAATTCAGGGCACCCTTGAGCACATGGCTTCCCCACTGCAGAGCTGTGGCTCAGCCCAAGTGCTGCAGTCCCTGGGCACCCACAGCTTCAGTGACACCGGGAAAGGGGCCCCGGGGCTGCGGGGGATGCACCAGCCCATCACCCTGCCATGAGAGAACTGGCGACTACGGCCACCAGCACAGGCTGGGGAATGGAGTGTCAGCAGCACAGCTGCCATCCCTTCAGCAACGCCACAGCCCCCAGACCCCCATGTCCCACCCTATCCCCTGCTCCCCATCCCCTCACAAACCCAGTATGATTGCAAAAGGCAGAAAAAGGAAGAGAAACCGGGCTAGATGTAGTAGGTTGACCTTATCTGGGTGCCAGGTGCCCACTAAGATGCTCTATCACTACCTTTTCCAGTGGGACAGGGGAGAGAATAAGATGGAGGAGAATAAGCAGCGGGTGAGATAAGGCAGTTTTATTACAGTGGAAGAAAGAAAGAAGTGAGAGTCTGTGTGCACATAAGCAAAGGGAAAAGTCAATCTCTACTTCCCATCAGCAGCGATGTTTGGACACTTCCTGGGAAGCAGGGTTTCAGCATGCATAGTGGTTTCTCCAGGAGGCAAACACTGAAGAATGATGAATGCCCCCCTTCCTCCTCTCTCCCTTAGCTTTTATATCTGAGCTGATGTCACATGGTATGGAATATCCCTTTGGCTAATTTGGGTCAGCTGGCCTGGTTGTGTCCCCTGCCAGGATCTTGCCCACTCCCATCCCCTTTGATGGGGGAGGAATGTCAGAGGGACAGCACTGCTCGGCAGTAGCCAAAACACTGCTCTGTTATCAACACCCGTCCAGCTACCAATGCAAAGCCCAGCACTCTGAGGGCTGTGAACTTCACCTCAGCCAGACCCAATACACAGGAACCAGCTAACCCCGGCCTCACTGGCTGCGGGAGCACATGCCCTCACGGCCTCCCTTGGGCTTCCATCCCGCTGCCCCCACATGTGCACATCCTTTTATAACCTTCTTGCCATGGGGGCTATATTTCAGCTGCTCATTTTCCTCCATCAGAACTCAGGCCTCGCTCATTCCTTCCAGGTCACATCATGCTTAGCAATGTGTTAGGAATAAGCAGCAATAAAGACATAGTCTGGGTGTTAGTCAAATTTCTCTGAAAACTCCCCAAGCTCTGGCACCTCAGGAGGTGCTGTCCTCATGACAACAGCTACAGGCTTTCACTTCTACTCTGGAAATTCTTTGCAAAAGACAAACCTTGCAATGCCCCCACACATCCCACTGATGCTCAGCGGTGCTGTCGTTCCCTGTAATATTTTGTGCAGGATCAGGGGCTACACAGCCAAGAATGCGAACAAATCCAGACACACATAGTGAAACTTACGCTGTATTGGAGCACCATGCATTAGTCAACCTCATGGAGAAAGCAAGTACCAGAGCCCCTGGCAACGAGGCCCATCTCCTGCAAGGACCTGGTCACAGGTAACACCGCTTTGGTTAAAAATTCTCTGTGTGGGTATCTCAGACCAAAGTATTACTTGTTCACAGACAAGAAGTCTTGGAGCCAAATTGCAAGGAGAACTCCGGGGAAAATAACATTGGAAGGGTTCAAGGCCAGGTTGGATGGGGCTTGTAGCAACCTGACCTATGGAAGATGTCCTTGCCCATGGCAGGGGGTGGAACAAGATAGGTTTAAAAGGCCCTTTCGACCCAAACCACCCTGAGATTCTGTGATTCGTGGAGGGATTTTAACAGACATGGAGATGTGGTGTTGACAGACATCAGTCAGTGGTGGCCTTGGCAGTGCTATGTTGATGGTTTGACTCAATGATTTTATTTTCCAACCTAAACGATTGTGTGGTTTTATTGTTTTGTGATTCACTTCTCCAGTGTTACTGAAACAGATGTTTAAACTATCAGGTTTTTTCACCCAAGCTTTCTTTTATCTGGGGAATGAAACCAGCCCAACTTCTTCCCGTGCTTGGTCCCCAAGTGTAAAATCAGAGCTAAAAAAGCACCTCATTCTACAAAACATTTTAAATCAGACCAAAACATCTTTTACCGGGCAGGAGGTGCCGGTGAGGGGGCACAGTCCCGCTGAGGGCAGGCAGTAACGCGGGCAGGGCACGGTGAGGGGCACACTCCCGCTGGGGGCAGGCGGTAACGCGGGCAGGGCACGGTGAGGGGCACACTCCCGCTGAGGGCAGGCGGTAACGCGGGCAGGGCACGGTGAGGGGCACACTCCCGCTGAGGGCAGGCGGTAACGCGGGCAGGGCACGGTGAGGGGCACACTCCCGCTGAGGGCAGGCGGTAACGCGGGCAGGGCACGGTGAGGGGCACACTCCCGCTGAGGGCAGGCGGTAACGCGGGCAGGGCACGGTGAGGGGCACAGTCCCGCTGGGGGCAGGCGGTAACGCGGGCAGGGCACGATACCGCCGCGGAGGGCGGGAGGTCCCGATGAGGCGGCCCCGCGCGGGGCACGCCGGGAGCGGGGCGGGGGCCGCGCGCAGCCGCCGCTCGCCCAGCACCGCCCCATCCATCCTCCTCCTCCTCCTCCTCCTCCTCCTCCTCCTCCTCCTCCTCCTCCTCCTCCTCCCCAGCGCGGCCCCATGGTGGCGGCGGTGGCGAGGCGCGATGAGCCGCCCGTCCTCCGCCGGCCCCGGCCCTAGCAAGCCCTGCGGAAAGCAGCAGCAGCAGCATTCCCCGTCCCCTGCCGCCGTCCTACCGGGGACCGGCGGGGCTTCTCCGCCGCCTCCCCCTCCTCCTCCTCTTCCTCCCCCCCAGCAGCAGCAGCAGCAGCAGCAGCAGCAGCAGCAGCAGCAGCAGCAGGAGCTGACCTCGCTCTTCGAGTGCCCCATCTGCTTCGACTATGTCCTGCCACCCATCCTCCAGTGCCAGGCCGGGCACCTGGTGTGCAAGCAATGCCGGCAGCAGCTGAGCCTCTGTCCCACCTGCCGGGGTTCCCTCACCCCCAACATCAGGAACCTGGCCATGGAGAAGGTGGCCTCGGCTGTCCTCTTCCCATGCAAGGTAAGGATGAGGGGCTGGGCAGGGGGACGCGTGGGCCACCCCGACCATCCCCCCATTCCTGTTCCCCTGCGGAAAATCCCCACCCATCACCCCCACATCTATATCCCTAGACCACCCCCCCGATCCCCCTACAGAGGACACCCACCCACCACCCCAGCTGTTGAAACTAGAATCCTCTGTTCTTTTTAAAGAAAAGGAAAATCCAAGCCAGGACCTCTCCAGCTGATCTGGACGGATCAGATCTAACTGCAACAGCAGATCTAACTACAACTCAGCCATACAACCCATTTTATCTAAGTGCTTGCATTAGGAAAAAAACAACCACAAAAGACAAGAAGAATCCATTTTAAGTGGAAACAAAAACTAAGTAAAGCTCAGCTTGAATCCAGGGCTACATCCAAGTAATGTAAAATTTGCAATGAGCACGAGAGCTCTGGTTGCTCACCAGTGTTTCCAGTTGACAGGTGGGAGCAGCGAATACTAGTGCTGGTGCCTTTCCTGATGGCTTGTGTTTGGTCTCTTTCCAGTATGCCACAACAGGCTGCTCCCTGACACTCCACCACACAGAAAAGCCAAAACATGAAGCCATCTGTGAGTACCGTCCCTACTCCTGCCCGTGCCCTGGTACCTCCTGTGACTGGGAGGGATCCTTGGAAGCCGTGATGTCCCACCTCATGCATGCCCACAAAAGCATTACCACCCTTCAGGGAGAAGACATCATTTTCCTTGCCACAGACATTAACCTGCCTGGGGCAGTGGACTGGGTGATGATGCAGTCGTGCTTTGGTCACCACTTCATGCTGGTGCTGAAGAAACAGGAGAAGTGTGAAGGTCACCAGCAGTTTTTTGCCACCGTGCTGCTCATTGGCACCCGTAAGCAGGCAGAGAACTTTCAGTACAGACTGGAGCTGCATGGCAGCTGCCACCGGCTGACCTGGGAGGCATCTCCCTGCTCCATCCACGATGGCGTGTCCGTGGCCATCCGCAACAGCAACTGCCTCGTTTTTGATACAGCTACTGCACACCTTTTTGCTGACAATGGAAACCTCGGCATTAACGTGACAATTTCTATGTGTTGCCCATGACGCATCGCTGGCGAGACTCGAGCTGTCTGGATTTAGTGCTTCACCAGGGTTTGGTTTCGGTTCCCGTTTTTTATGCTGTTCAACTATGTCATCTTCTATGCTAAGGTTTCTGACTAGCCAACAGTTGTAACTTTGGGCAGAAGAGGAACAAGAGTGTGCTGTAAGTAACATGAGTGGGACAAGGTCTTTTAAAATTCTTGGGTGCCTTAGGAAGATTACACACACACAGTTACCTTTTATAATTTAATTATATTTTATGTAAAGAGTGCTTCCATTAGATACGTGGCTTAAGAGGCTCCTGTTTGGAGCACACCTAAAAGCCCTTTCAGCAGCAGTACAGACTCCCTCTGCCACTGGTGAGCTTTAATAAAAGGCTTTAGTATCACAGGAGGGTTTGGGTTGGAAGAGACTATTATCTGTTCCAATCCTCCTGCCATGGGCAGGGACACCTTTCACTATCCCAGGTTGCTCCAAGTCCCATCCAGCCTGGCCTTGGGCACTGCCAGGGATCCAGGGGCAGCCACAGCTTCTCTGGGCACCCTGTGCCAGGGCCTCCCCACCCTCACAGGGAACAATTTCTTCCCAGTATCCCATCTAACCCTATCCTCTGGCAGTGGGAAGCCATTCCCCCTTGTCCTGTCACTCCAGGCCCTTGTCCGAAGTCCCTCTCCAGCTCTCTTGTAGCACCTTTAGGCACCGGCAGGGGCTGTAAGTTCTCATGATTTGCCCTCAGTGAAGCCACGTTGGCTATCACCAGACACCTCTGTATTTTCCATGTGCCTTAGCATAGTTTCCAGGAGGATCTGCTCCAAGCTCTTTTCAGGTGAAGTGAGACCTGACCACCTGTAGTTCTCTGGATCTTCTTTATTCCTCTTTCTAAAAAAGGGGGATTGTTTCCCCTTTTGGCATCAGTGGGAATGTCTCTGGACTGCCACAGCTTCTCAAATCTGATGGATAGTGGCCAAGCCACTTCCTCCAACAGTCCCTATGAACCCGTGGGTGCATCTCGTCAGGTCCCATGGACTTGTGCACCTTCAGGTCCCTTAGACCTTCTTGACCCCAATCCTCTCCTCCTGTGGGTGGTTCTTTGTTCTCCCACTCTCTGCCTTTGCCTCCTGCAGCTTGGGCAGTGTGACTGGAGGAAATTGCCATGAAGGCTGAGTCAGAAACATGGCTGAGTACCTCAGCCTTCTCCATGTCCCAGGTAACCGGGTTTCCCATTTCCTTCCAGAGAGGGTCCACATTCTCCCAAGTCTTCCTTTTATCACCGATGTACCTACAGAGGCTTTGCTTGTTGCCCTTGACATCCCGGCCAGATTTAATTCTTTCGGGTTTTAGCATTCCTAACCTGATCCCTGGCTGCTCACAATATCTCTGTACTCCTTCCTGGCTGCCTGTCCTTTCCTAGTAGGTGAGAAAGGAAAGAAATCCAAGCAACCTCTCATAGGACAAGCTGTGACTCAAAGGGGAGCAGGAGGTACTTCAGCAATGTCCCTCCATTGCCTGCTACCTTATGGAAGGGAAGGGCACTGGGTCAGCTGTGGCAGCTTTAAAAGGAAAAAGGAGAGAAGGGCCTGGGGTATGGCATGGCACATTTCACAGAGCATGGAAGGTGCTGGCTCCTGTCAGCTTTAGGGGGATTGGGCCGGTTACAGGTGCAAGCAGGAGGCACAAGTCACAGATCACAGATGGCTGGAGCCAGTGACATGGGCTGTCCATGTGCAGCTGCCCTGGGACACACTTTACTATTGTTTATTGTAAAAGATTCATAATACAGCAAGAGCTTTATGGCCACACAGTGTCGTGTCATTTGCTATTTAAGTTTTGTTGCCATATTTCTTTATTTTGCAATAAATATTTTGCAAAACCTACAGTGAGGAGCTGTGCTAACACACGAGTGCGTGGCAGCTGCTCCGCAGTTATGCTGTGTGCTTGGCCATGCTGGACCAGCTGGGATCCCCTGGCATGGGCTGGCTCTCTCTGGCGGGGTCCTTGCCGCTGACACCTCCCAGCCCTGCTGCCGGACACAGCCACTGTGCGGCACGAGCAGAGGAGCTGGGTGGGGATGTGAATCCCAGGGACAATCGTGACAGCCTGACTTGTGCAACCCAATCACGGGGCTGTCACCACAACTGACTCTGCCTGCAGCTCCCCCCTCTGCCATGGGAACGTTCTGCCTGAATCACTGACAGCAAATACCAGCTCTGCCTGCGGCTGTGCCAGATCTCGTCCGTGCGCCATTTGGAGGAGGCAGCGAGCCACGAGGTGACACTGGCAGGGGGAAGCCTCACAGTAGTGGAAAATTGCAGGAAAAGTGACAGATGAGGCTTGGTGTGAATAAATACAATACAAAAGGAGGAAAACCAGTCCTGACAGTGTTCCTCCTGGGAGAGCTCTGGAGTTATGTCCAAGCTCTAAGCAGCCATCACCAGCACCTGGCAGCAGTCCCCAGAAAAGTGCACAAGAACAAGTTTGGCCTCAGTGAAGGGAAGCTCAGGTCTGGCCTCAAGAACTTGGAAGTGACCATGGGAAAAGCCTCCCCAGGAATTACTCTCTAGGCACTGAATACCAACAATTAAAGATTCTACATCTGGTCTCACTTACACTGTGCTGGCAGAACTCCGGCAGCATCAGCCTGGTGAACTAATTGCCTCCTGCTTAAACAACGTCAAGCCATGGCTCCAACAGGTGTTACCACCTGTGCTTTTATCAGGATTTAAGCAAGAAGTCTTACAGATTTGATTAATTTTCCTGTAATTCAGCAAAACTTATAGTGGAAGATAATTTTCTTACTGACAGTTGGGACATAAGAGGATTTTTGCGTAAAACAAAACTCCGAAGCGTGTCTTTGAATATAGCAGGATTAATTAATTACTCCAGTGTTACCTATAACCCACATTAGATAAGTTAACACACGTTATCATTAGGTCTGTCCACACCACTCAGTTCTGAAGGAATGGCAAACTCTTGTTAAATCTCACCTCAAAAGAACCCAAACAAAACCAACCCATCACCTTGTGTCTTTTCTGACTGCAAATGAGTTTAGGATAAGGAATACACTTCTTGGCACTGCCAAGAAGTGAGGTGTTTCCAATTCAGGTCAGTGAGTAAACAGGTGACATTCATTTCAGCATTCCCTCGGGTTTCAGGTTTTCTTCCCAAGGCAGCTAATACAACTTCCCAAGGGTGACATCAGTTAAAAGTGTGACAGTTCCTCAAAACATTCAGAAGAGGTTACTGAGGCCTGCCTGGTTCTCTGAACAGAACTGACCCCTTTCAAGCCCCCAGCCTTGAAAGGGATGGTGAAGCATGTCGGACAGAGCTCGCAGCAGGCAGACCTGCATGCTGGGGCAGCCCCTTGGCTGCTCTCCAGCCCACCAGGAGCATCTGCTGTGGAAGGTGATACCCAGCGAGCAAAAGCTGCGCCTGGGAAGCGACTTTTCTGTCGCTAGAGTTCTCCCTAAAAACTATTTCCACTTCAAACGCAAATTAAAATGCAAGTGTCACGGGACTGATGAGTTTAGAGCGAACTCAGCACAACTCGAGGGGGCCCTGCCCGCGGCCGTGCCTCGCCGGCCCTCTGCTGTCGGGACGGGCACTCCGCCCCGTCGTGCTGCAGCCGGACCCTAGGGCTGTGGCGATCCCGGGAAGCCATGGAAGTGATCTCGCAGTGCTATGGGGATTCCTCGGCACCGACACCAGGCGAGCCACCGATACCACTGGCTGCACCTCAACATGCTCTTTCCGTTTGAAAAGTAAGCGAAGACTTACTCCGTTGTGGAACCCACGTGCTAGTAAGACACTGCAAATTCTGACAGAGAGCACAGATAAAGTAGCACACACCTGCTCTGCCGAAACCTGGCTGGGTTTGCACAAGACGGTTTTCTCTCTTTTATTCTCCGAGCTCCTTGGAGAGGTTCGACAGCACCCAGTCCTGCGGGAGAGATTAGGAACAGATGTGTGACAAGTGTGTGACACAGGTGTAAGGAATCCACGGGCAGGTGTTCCAGGTGCAGAAAGGTGGTGTCCGAACAAGCAGTCACGTCGGGTTTGGTAACGTGTGTCACCCCGAGTCCAGCTCCCAGCTCCTGACAGAAGCAGCAGCTCCGGGGCCGGGCAGGCGTGGAGCGCCAGGACAGCGAGACCAGGACCGAGCGCGGCGGCTCGGGGCACCGCCAGCACCACGGGGCACCACGGAGCGCCTCCGGCTGCCCCGTGAGAGCCGCCCTGACTCCTCTCCCGGCCGCGGGTCCCGAGCGGTGCGGCCGGCACAGCACCTGCAGCCCCGGCGAGGCGGGCACGGGGAACGGAGGAGCCGCAGCTGCCGCCCGGCAGCGCAGCACCGCGGGAGGCCCCGGCCCGGGGCGGGTCCCGCATGGAGCGGCAGGGCCGGGCCAGGGGCGGAGCCGCCGCCGCGCTCGGTCCCGGCGTCCCCCGCGCCCACAGCGTCGCCCTGGAGACGGCGCCGCACCGGGCCGGGCACGGAGGGACCGGGCACGGAGGACCGGGCACGGAGGGGCCGGGCACGGAGGGGCGGGCATGGAGGGACCGGGCGGCGCCGCGGAGCCCAGCGGAGGGGCGGACGATGTGGCGGGCGGGCCCCACCAGTCCCGGCCCCTCGAGAAGGGCACAGGGCACCCGGCAGAGGCACCCCCGGCCGGCCCGCAGCCGCCCCCCGCGGCCTGCCCACCCTCCTGGCCTACAGACCCGAGTCCTCACAGGCAAACGTACACCACGAGGTCAGTCGGGGGTGGGCGCTCCCCGCCGCTTCGTTCACACGGTTCCATGTAGACAACATGGAACCAACGCCCTTTGCCGAGCCCGCAAAGGAGCCCCTTCATGACAGGTTTTTCTTCTGCAAGGCTGTTGAAACGGCGCTTGCTGTGCACACCTGGGCAGCAAGCGGCTGTGCAGCCTCTCCCCACTGCTGCATCCTCTGTGGAGAATTTCCCAGCAGATTTTTTTGGCCTCTGTCTAAATCAGATACAAAATGTATATAAATAGGTACAGTCACAGAATACAAGCAGGGCACAGAGTTCCCTGTAACCCTTAGCAGAGAAAAGTCACCAAAGAGGTAATCCGAGGCACGAGGTGGGGAGCAAAGGAATTTTGCTTCAGGATATCCAGTACCCATCCTCAAAACACACCCTGCGGCCAACCTGGTTTGCATCTGGTCAGATGTGACCAGCTCTGTGTCACCAAATCTGCTGGTGCTTCCTCAGAAAGTCCCACAACTGCCGACAGTAGGAGCTTTTTCTCTCTGTAACACATTCAAATCCTCAGCTACAGTGTTCTGTGCTCTCAGATTTCCGGGGAAGGAGCAGGGCTCATGAATACCACAGTCATTTCCTTTCTTTGGGGGCATTTATTGATTTATTTACAACAGATCTGCTTTTCTTTTTGGTGGTTTCCTGAACTTAATGTTAACTTGTTCCAAGATATCCCAGACATGGATCTGTCATGAGTGCCCTTAGGTGCTTTGTCACATTTGTTGCATTTTGAGCAGAGCCCTCTTTCTCCATGCTAACCCGGAGATTTGGGAGCTGGTACCCCACATCCTTTCTCCCTGCTCTCCCCACCATCGCTGCAGGCAGAGGAGGATGCTGAGCCGCCAACATGTGAGTACTGTTGGAACCTGCTGAGGCCGTTCCCCTTCTCCGAGGATGTCCCCTTCTCTGAGGACAAGGAAGACGTAAGCTGGCAGGAAGGATGAGCAGGGGTTTGCTGTGGAACGGCCACACTCACGGCTCTGCTCTCTCACCTTCTAGAGATTCTGCTGTGAGCACAGCCGAGACCTCTATGAGTTCTTCATGAAGGAGAAGAGGCTGGAGGATGCCAGCAGCCTTCCCAGAGCTGTCAGCACCCACGAATCCCTCGGCTCTGAAGTCAACCAGCTGCTGTCACAGGAGCAAGAGAACCAGAGGTACTGGAAGAACTGGGGATCAGGTCTGTGTAATGAACAGGGAGCTCTGAGGGGAAAAGGAGTATTAAGAAACTGCAGGAGAGGGATGAAAGAAGAAAAACTTTGCTTCAGGCACCAGAAGTTCAGATTCTCTCTGGTCCCTTCTGACTCCTCTATTGACAGGCTGCACAAGGAGGTGGCAAGGCACATGCTGAGTGAAATGTTAATTCCAGTGCTGACAGACAAACTATGTAGAGACAGGTAGAGCCAAAAACACCCACAGCTGTGGGAAGGGACAGTATTTGGGTGTAGCTTTAACCTCTGGCACTGAAACAAATCTGGAATTTTTATTCCTGTTTTGCTCCATAAACTGTGACGTGTTTGGATTACAGTTTCCAGAGTGACACACAAGAACTCTGCAAGTTCTCAGGCTATTTAGCAGGAGACCCAAAGCTTATGCAAGAGTCTAAGCCTCAGGGGAAAGTCTAAGTCACAGGGAAAAGGAAAAGTAAACCAGTACACCTGGAAGTAAACTGTTGGTCTCCTTGAAAATCCTTTGCAGTCTGAGGGTGCAAGTGCCTCCTACTATGTACAGAGCACACCAAACCACTGTCCCAGTGTCATTTATAGGAAGCTACACAAGAATAATCAAAATATTCTTGAAGATGAGCTGTTTTCTTGATCTTGTGGGCATCTGTCCTTCTCTTTCACATAAAATCCTAATCCAAACCCCATTACAGTATTCAGCTCTCCTGCCAGTCGAGCTGATGCCACTGCAATGGCAGTCTGTTCACTGGAATCTGTGTGGGCACAATTCCTTTCTGCTGAGATATGAGTATTTTGGTGACACTCTGCTGCCTGTTACTTGAAATTGTGAGCAGGGAGAAAAACGGATTCAGAAAGTTGTGTTCCTAAGGCAGGGATATCCACCACTTGCAGCTTTCCAAACACTATATATGAGATGTCTATCAGGAGCACCTCTATTTTCCAGGCAGCAGAAGAGACACCTGGCCGGAGAGTTGGCTGACCAGTCTTTTGAGCTGAGTGCCACTGAAGGTGAGTTGGTATTTCCTTATGGATCTATTTGTCCATTTATCTCAACAATGCATTCAGTGGGATTGCTGGTTTCTAACTGAGCAGGAGGATTTTATACAGCAACATGTTTGTTCATTGTCAAATATGCAAGCTCATTAAATTAGATACAGATACAGCCATATTAAATCATCCCTCACAGATGAGCACAAGAGCGGGCACATCCCCTTTGCACAGAGAGGCTGTTTGTCATGATTTTCAGTATGCATATGTGAAGTTTCCAGCTGAGATGCACAGAACCTGACCTGAGAGGACAAGTTGGCAAAGCCAAGCCCTTGGGAAGTAGGAACTGCCAGAATGAGGGTCACCCATATTTTGCCTGATCAGGTGGATACTCCACCAGTTCCTAGCCCAGGCTGTGGATGACTGAGCAGCCTTTGGGTCTAGCTGTAGAGGAGGAGTTTTAACAGGTGAACCAGATTTACAATATGGACATGTTTTCACAGAGAATGGCAGGGCACTGAGGCTTCTGTGGCGTCTCAAATGGTCAGTTCCAGTGTGTGGAGCCAAATGTTATCCCAAAAAGTTGCTCTTTACACAGATGTGTATATATATATACATAACTGAAAAAAAATCTATCTTTTGTCATAATCCTGTGCTCTGAAATAGATAAGCACTTTGGACTGTCCTTGTTAGAAAATACCCCGAGACAGACTGTCAGGATGGAGTGCTAATGCCAGGAATTCCCACTCCGGCAGTTATAGCAGAGGTATTGGGCAGCCCCGCGGTGGGCACTGCCAACCCTCCCCGCTGCACAGAAGCCCTCCCTCTGCTCTCCAGGTTCACAGCAAACTGGATCCGTTGTGTACGAGCTTTCCCGGCAACCCACATCTCCCAAAGGCGGGACACCAGTGCCTGTTGGGAGAGCAGCCGAGCCCGAGCCCGAGCCCGAGCCCAAGCCCGAGACGGAGCCGCAGCCGGAGCCCCGGCCCGAGGAGGAGCCCGAGCCCGAACCGGAGCCGGAGCCCCGGCCCGAGGAGGAGCCGGAGCCCGAGCCCGAGCCCGAGCCGAGCCCGAGCCCGAGCCCGAGCCGAGCCCGAACCGGAGCCGGAGCCCCGGCCCGAGGAGGAGCCCGAGCCCGAGCCCGAGCCCGAGCCCGAGCCCGAGCCCGAGCCGGAGCCGGAGGCCGAGTCCCGGCCCGAGGAGGAGCCCGAGCCCGAGAAAGAGCCCGAGCCCGAGCCCGAGCCCGAGCCGGAGCCGGAGGCCGAGTCCCGGCCCGAGGAGGAGCCCGAGCCCGAGAAAGAGCCCGAGCCCGAGCCCGAGCCCGAACCGGAGCCGGAGCCCCGGCCCGAGGAGGAGCCCGAGCCGGAACCTCGGCCCGAGGAGGAGCCCAAGCCCAAGCCCGAGCCCGAGCCCGAGCCCGAGCCGAGCCCGAGCCCCGGCCCGAGGAGCAGCCCGGGTCCGAGAAAGAGCCCGAGAGCAACCAGGAGCCTGTGTCCGCGGCGTCATCGGCTACGATTTCGGTCTCCTGGGGAAGAAGGCAGGTATCTGCGGCCGACGGCGACGGGAACACCTTGGATGTGTCAGCGCTCCGAGCGGTCGGAGCCTGGCACTGCCCATTTTCACAGAGCAGCTGTGGCAGACTGGCCTCAGATACCTGTTTTATCCTTCCAATCTTAGGTGGGGAAGGGTAAATTGGTGCAGAAGTACTACAGACATGGAAAGAAATTCCTTACCATGCTCCCAGATGGAACCTCGCAGTTATTGTATCCTTTATGGGGCTCACTTGCAGTAGTCCAGGGCTGTTAATGATTTTAAGTGTGTCCCAGTCAACTTCATATCAACAATCTGGCTCATCACTCCCACTCGCTCTGTATGAGGAGCAGCAGCAGTGAAACTTGACGCAGCTCCTGAGCTGAGGTCTCAAAGAGCAGCCAGCAGCTCCAATGAGGGACAAGCACTAGCTTCCAACACCCAGCCCAAGGGAGCAGCACACCTTTAACAGCGCTCTGGGCAATTTATCAGTTTTCACATCCCCAAGTAGTACCCTGAAATATTTAGCGGGCAATAACAGACCAACCAAGCAAAGCAGGGGGTTACAAATACCTTACCTGGCAGCAGCTATCCATCTGGAAACCTGGCCATCATCATTACACAAGAGAGAGACCAGCTGACTTGCATAGTACAGGAAGACGAGCTGAGGACATCCAAAATCCGAGCACTGTTTCAGTCTGAGGGCAGGAGCACGTGCTATTACCCGAACGGAGATGAGTGGTGTGTTCAGCAGCTTTGCTCTCTCCTCTGTGCATTGACATTTTGAAGGCCATAAAGGGTATTTTTAATAGCATCCAAAAATAGACAAATTCAGCAGCTCTTGGGCCCTGCTTTGGGTGCCCCCAGAGCAGCAAGGCAACCCAGCTGTGCCTTAAGAGGTGGGGGACAGACCCTGCCCCTGCTGTGCCTCTGTCCCATCCCTCAGGGGAATGAGAGACATTCCGCCACAGAAGCTACAGGGTTCAGAGCTTCCACTTCCCTCTCTTTTAGGATAAATATGAGTATCCACGGTGGGCAATATTTGGACCAAGGAGGCAACAGGGTTAGAAGGTGGATGTGGCCAAATTTGTCACCAGGACCCCATGTCCCACTGAGCCCCATTTTCATCTCCCTGAACCACCACGTGGGAGTCAGGATCCTGGCCCAGGACAAGATCTTCGTCTCCTTCCTCGCCATGGGGCGACAGGCAAAATTCAACATGGGAACCAAAGTGCAGGTATTTTTCCTGTGCCGAACCACTCCCCACAGTGGGAGGGGAGCAGCCAGGGAAGTTCCCATCTGTGCTTACCCTGTGGTGGATGCTCCCTATGTTGCCCCATGCTCCTTCCCCAAAAAGCAAGGCATGCAGGTGGCGTGTATTTCAGCCACTCCCATGGAGATGGGGCACTTGCCAGCCCCAGCTCTCTGCAAGAGAGCTGCTAGGTGTGGGACTCCACTCCCAGGCAAGTCCCTAGCTAAATCCCCAGGAGTCACCCTGGCTCTGCCACAGGGAGAAGAGCTAGATTCCATGTGGGCAGGGTGCATGGCAGCTCCTTTCCTCCACAGGCTCCTGTCACAGGGGCAGGTTTGTCTGCTGGGAGACAGAAGCCCTGTCCCAGGCTCTGGTGGCTCTGCTAACATGTTGCCTCTGTTGTGCAGGCCAGCGCTGCCAGCCAGCTGCCTCCTCCAACCCGGCTAGGCGAGGATGAGCTCCTGCTGCTCGCCTTCCGGGTGAGGATCCTGCAGCTCTTCGACAGGATGCGGGGATGCCTCAACTTCCCTTCCAGTGAACAGTGGAACAAAATGCAGCCTCCCACATACCTCATGACCCAGGCTGTGAAGATCCTGGAGCTCTGCATGGCTGCTGACATAAGTGACGAGCTGCGCCGCTCCATCAGGGCGATAGTAAATGCACAGCAGCTCTGACCAGCGTGTGTGTGGTGTAAGGCAAAATGCACCAGACACACACACTCCCTGATGCTGTGGCACCTGCATGTGCTCAGCAAGGTTTCACCTCTGGCGCTGCCCTGGTGCAGAGCAAAGGGTGGTCCAGGGCCGCTCCACACACCCCCAAATGGGTCTTGCTCAGGGCAGGCAGTACCAGCCCGCACTGGTGACACCTTGGAGGCACGAGAGGGCTTTGCTAGGGCAGAGTAATCCCATGCTCCACACCAGTTCACTGCTCCTGAGCAGCCTTCCTTCCAACTTCAGCCCTGGCCGAGTAGTCACTTCAGCCCTTGGGTATGGCACAAGGTAAAAGCAAAGAGCACAGCCAAGCCAGGGCCTGGGAGAGGTACACAGGCAGGTGCTTGCTCAAGTCACCCACACAGGTACTGCTCTGCCACTCCTAACAAGAACGTGGCACTAGCAGGATGCTCCAAGTGTTCCTGGTGCCTGCGCCTACGGCAGCTCAGCTGGCTGCAGGTACAAGACAAGGTGGTTTCCTGTGCAGAGAGCAACAAATGCCCTCAGAGTGCCCAGAGCAATCACCTATGCTTGGCTCCAGGGAGCACCAGCTGCAGCGTGGGACGGGCTCTGGTTCAAGCACTGCAAACACAGAGCTGTCAGTGGGTGTTCAGAGGCCCATGGTGCTGCACTCGGCAGTGAGGAACCTTCCCAGGCTCTCAGAGCTGCCTTTGAAACTTGGGGTTCACCTGGCCAGTTTCCCCCAGGGAGGCCACACCTGAACTGTGGCAGCTGCCTGAAGGACAAGGCCAAGCTCCATGTACCGCTCCCAGCATGGGAGGTTCTCAGGGGCTTACACATGACAAATACAAGCTCATTAACTTTAGAAAGTTGGCTTTTTATGCAGTTTTTCAATTGCAGTTCCAAGAATGTTCATCAGTGACAAACAAGGTACTTCACACAGGAAATGGGAACTCTTTATTTCAATTAATGTTCTTGGGTTCAATTCAGGCCAGCAGGAAGGCCCAGCTCATCTCAAATGGCCAAGGAAAAACTGCTGGAGCTGGCCCACATGATTAAAGAGTAGCTGATCTTAATTTTCACTGAAGTCACCAAATGATGTAACTATTCCGCATATAATTTTCCTTATATAATTCAGTATATAATGCACTGTTCGACTCTGCCATAAATTTTGAGAAATATACAAACCTGTTTTAACCACATCAGAGAGATTTGATAGACAGCTATCAATTACTCAACAGTTTAGGACAATATCAGACACTCCGATAACTTCATTTTAAACTACAAAAAGAACATAAATTCATATAAAATACAACAGATTAAACAAACTTCTCTTTTTCCAAGGAAAAATTAGGTATCAACTCAATCTGCCATTGTGTGAAACATGAATATAAAATAAGTTACCATTAGTAATGCCTGCATTGCTGATCTATGAACTGGTCGAATGAAATCTTAAAAAAACTATACAGTATTATTGCACTCGTGGCTGTGCAGTGTGGACCGGCCAGCACTGAAACAGGGCTCATTGAGTGTTTGTCCAGGAGGCACAACGTGGCTGCAAGAGAGGCATCCAGCCTGCACCAACAGCATCTGTCTTCAGTGCAGGCCTTCATGGGTCTGCGCCACGTGGCCTGGGAACCACCACCCAACGCCTGCAGAGAGACACCGGGGTTACAGTTGGCAACACCCCCACACCACAGCAGCACATCCACACTGAGCCAGGGACACCCACACTGAGCCTACTGCACACCGGCACGGAGCCAGCCCCAAGATGGGGAATTGTAACCTAGGTGTTTTGAAAGCCGCAGGTGACACAGGAACACGGAAGTGGTTTGCCATAAAATACCTAGAGGATCTGAACCCTGTGCTACAAAAAGCTGTGGAGCTTTTGCAGAGGGGCAGGGCAGTACAGCAACAGGAGCACGACAGTATTCTGTTCTCCAGGATTATGGAAGGAACAGGACAGCATTCTGTTCCCCAAGGTTGTGCAATTCAGTTGGGTTAAAAGCCAGGGAGACCTTAATCCCTTGCAGAGAGGCTGTTCTAAGGCACGTAACAGCGCATTTCTGATCTCTGCACCGCGTGCTTCACTGACATTAGGCCTTCTGCATGCAGTAACACACCTTCTCCTGCCTCGTGGAATGCCAGCTTCCTGCTCTGAGGAGGCAGAATGAGCTACATCCCAAAGCCTCCCACCCAAACAGCCTCTGTGACACCACACATGGCAGTTTAACATCATGGGAGCTGGCTCTCCAGAAAAACATTTACCTGAACAAATACACAATCCTAAAATCCAGTCTCCAGTGTGCCCGTCTCACCTGGGTAAACACACTGGTGACTGGGGGAGACTTACGAGAAGTTTCAGTGCTGATCAATGGGGCTATGATCGATGATGGGGCATTGACTCCATGTGCACATTGAGCTTCATCTCGTTATCAAGGATCTGTACAAGCTGCTGCATGGAAGGGAGGTGACCAGACTCCAGCTTAGACCACACTGGGACATCTAGCGCAGAACACACAGAGGGGAGAAAAGCACCGTTACACTGGGAGCATCAGAAAACAGGCAGAGCTGGTGTAAACATGGAATTGAGAAGCTCTAGGAAGCTGTGTGAGTTGGTACTGATCTGTGTTGAGGAAAACATGTGAATCAACGATGCTTCCAACCTCTGGCTATGCTGAACCCCAGCCCAAATAGGAGAGTAGAGTGTCTAATGCTTCCACTCAGAAGTGTATCATATGGATGGAGAGATGCAAAGTATCTACTGATGTTCCTCTCAACCTGAAAAATCAGTACTGTTGTCCACCGGCACTGATAATCCAGTAATAGTAACAGATTCTTTAGGATTCCAAGGCTAAAGCATGCTGCAGAACAAACAGGGAAAGCATCTAACTGGAGAGTACATGCCCCTATAGCTGATGGTTTCTTATTTAATGCACATCACACACAAAGAAAGAACATAACACAGTTACTCCAAAGGATCAAATATCCCTCTAGTTTTTACAGAGCTGTTGTAGAATATCTGACATCTGTATAAATTACTTTGTAAGATTTCTATTATTTTCATCATTTATTGTAATAGACAACATGTGAAGATCCAAATGGATGGCAATTTTCACATAGCACGTTTGGGACACAAATTTCCTGACCCGATCCCTCATTCTCCCCACCCCACAGCTCTCATATGTGTACATGTAAAACCCCTCAAACAAAGTCTCAGCTCACCATTCAAAGTGATTTCAAAAGCCCCAGTGGACATGCACTGGTTCTCAATCATGTTGCTCAGGAAGAAGACCATCATGCAGGCGTACACCTGGAAGGGAACAGAGATCCACACAGACCTCAGCCATGTCTGCCACACCTGCTGTTCACTCTCAGTGAGCACTGGATGTTCATGGGTATCTCTGAACTCCCTCTGTGATTGCTCAAGCAATGTTCCCATCTACAGATACCTCCCTTTCCTCCTTTTACACAGACTGTGCACCTTGCCTTCCCCAGGAAAGCACCAAACCAGCTCTGAACCCATCTGACTCGCACACCTCTGGACCCAGCACAGCCAGCTGCAAGGGGGCTGGCACTGTGACATGGGAACACAGCCATTCCCAGACACAGCCTGTCACTGTCACAGCCATCTCCAGATCACAGAGCTAAGGGCCCAGCCACAAACAGCACAGCAAGGCCAGTCACGTGTGCATGGGAACCACCGACCCTCCTGCATGCCTCTGAGCTCTTTATCTGGAATTTTCTCTGCGCATGGGTGACTCAGGAGGAAAGGATAGTGTCTTCAGCAGTGCAGTTCCTCCCTCACTGCCAGCACCTCTCTAATTTCCTTTCCCTGTTCACAGGCACACTCACACAGGTCACTGCAACACCGCAGAACCTGGCACGTGGACAGTAGCTACACACCGCAGCCAGCCCAGCCAGGCACAGAGTTGGCCCATTTAATTCAGCTGGAATTATTACAGCTTCTGGGCATTCCAACTGGCCAGTGAAAGACCCAGGGCACTGGGCAGCTCAGCATGAATGTCTGTAAATTACTTTAGTTTAGTGGAATGAATCTGGAATAAGGTTACTCTAAATCAGAGTACAACACCCTGAATCTGCTGGCATCATCAGTACTGACTCACGGGGATATTCTCCCACAATGTCATGTCAGTCTGCTCTGCAAAAACACCCACAACATTTCAACGTCATTTTTCTAACCCCCATCTAATTGCTGCCTAATCTATCAGGAGTCTGATGGAAGCATCGACTGCAAAAGTTATGAGACAACAGAGAAGGGAAGCCGTAATTTTAACATCAACAACACTGGCCTGAAATGCTACTCTTGAGCCCTAAAAAATAAAAACCTCTTTTATCATCTTTGTCAGCACATTAACCTCAGCTGCCCCTCTGCAGTAGCAGCAGCTTGTGAAGAGATCACCAAACCACACCTGGGTTTGTCAAAAGCATAAAGCACAACTGATAAGAATTATTCTACTGTAAGGCTGTAGTGTATGAAAGGTAAATCAGTCAGAACTGAGGGACTCACAGAACACCCTCATGAAGTAACTCTGAAGCTGCTTTTTCAGACTAAAAGAAGTACGTCCCTTACCTTGTTTTCTTGGCCCCACTGCCAGATGCTTGGAGCTTGCATGCCAAAGAAAGCAAACGGGTCCTTGCCAACGATGATTAAGCCAATTAATACTAGTTTGAAGACAGACAGGAAGGATGCTATGTGCCTGTTGGAGACGACACACACCAGTGACTGAAAGGTTCAGTTCCTACTTCACCATACACAACTGTAATTCACCTCACTAGTAGACTTTTGACAGTGTACAATCAAATGTTTCAAACGAAGTAAAAAACTTTCCAAGAGGGTTTATTTCACTGTGGAAAAACCCCAAACCCAATCAAACCAACAAAACAAAAAAGCAACACGCATTAACAACACCCCCAATAAGGCCCTGCTTTCATATGGCACCCCAGAAAGACACCTTCTTGTATACCACAGACAGATTCTTTTGTTCCTCAGCAGACCTCAAATGGGACTTTGCTTTCAACTTATATATGCCTGAAGTGGATAACAGATTCCATTTCTAAAGAAGCTGTTCCATATTACAGAGACACATTTAAGTGACGGGCACCACTTCTTGTGGAGCATTTCCCAGTGATGCAGAACTCCCCACAGCCAGCCCACACCAAGGCACTGCGCCCTGCAGCCTCCCACCACTGCAACCCTGCCAGAAATTGGGCCAACGAGTGTTTCAGGAGCCACCCAGTAACTATGGCATCACTCTCCAGCGTGGGCGCACTGCTTTAAGTAACAGGAATAACACTATTTTGACTTTTTCTCAATGTCTTTGGACTTTCCCCCCACAGCTGCAGCAAAAGCCACCCTGGCTCTCTCCTGAGGTGAGCTCTCCCTGATTCAGATGTTAAAAATGAACTTTCCCTTCCTCTGTCTCCTTAACCCATTACAGGGATTTGTCACTAAGTGCATAAGCCTGAGCAACAAACTGAATTTATGTCCAGATACAGCACAAAGAACAGCTGGGAAAATTCACTGTGACAAAAAAGAGTTACACAATATATTTTAGGTCGGATATGACAGGCCTCATCATACAGATATCCAGATAGTGATGCTTGTACGGAAAACTAAGGCAGCTACCTAGAAGGCAGAAAATCACGTTTGTGTGTAATCCCAACAGAAAATCCCCTTAAGTTTGTATTTTCAGCATTATTTCAGTGTAAATGCATCTGTTTACCACTGGAAAGCACAGTACACAGTATGAGGTGACATGCTCACCTATAGATAGGTTGAGGAAGGTAGTTCTCCCCTTCGATTCGGATGTCTGGGTACCGCTGGCTGATGACCCGCATGTACTCCTCAAACACCCGCCTGTAGCCTCAGGAGACACTGAACACAGACAGGATTGTCACCACAGCTCGAGGGCTGCATGGTACAGTCACTCTGTTCATAACCCCTTCAAGTTAAAATAGAACTAAAATTTTTTATGGCACAGAGAAAAACTGATCTGCAGTGAAATTACACATCACAAACCCAAAGATGTAAGGCCTGGGTGTGATACGGGTTTGCCCCACATCCCAGCACAGACACAGAGCTCTGGAAACAGCCACGGGGCATCAAATCACTCCCTTCCCCTGGAAAAATCTATTAAATTAGGATTAATGTAGGAAGTCGGTGGAAGCAACCCCTTCCTCTCTGCCAAAAAAAAAAAAAAATTCACACAGAGCTGTCTTCTCCAGGACTGCCCAAACAGGTAATGTTGCTCCCAGCCACCCCTGTGTCAGCACGACACGGGAACTGCAGGAGTTAAATATTCTTGAGCTGTCCTCTGCGTCGTCTCTCAGCAGCCGCCTCTATAAAAACTGCGGTAAAATCGCTAAAGACCTCAAACCCAGCATTTTCCCCTGAGCACTTCTGCAGTGCCTCGTAGTCACAAGGGCCGGCCCTGCCCACCCCGAGGGCCGGGAATCGTGGCGACAAGCGCTCCGGGCCTCTTGAGTTTTTTTCTCCCCGAGCCAAACAGGTCCGTGCGCCGGGGCTGCCTCAGCCCTGCTCGGAGCTGCTGATACCATCGGCAACACCCCCGGAATGGTGCAAAGGTACCCGAGCGCCCCGACTCCAACACGGGCACTGCACCAAGACAAACACAAAATTACAGCCATTGCTAAGGCATCGATTCCTCCCAAACGTTAGTTCCGCACCAGCACAACGCCACACACGGCATTAACGTGCCCGAAAAGCGCGGTTTTATGGCGGGTGGCCGTAAAGTGGGCCCCACTGAGAGAGCCGCCGCCCGCAGGGCCGGTGCCACCTCCCACGCCCCAACAGGGCCAGGCCCCCCGACAGGTCGCCAGGGCGGGGAGGCCCCCGGCCCCAGGGCTGGCCCCTCCACGGACGACAAGAGCGAGCGAGGCCGCCGCAGCGCTGAGGGAAAGGAAGAAAAACGAACGAGGAAGGGAGAGGCGACGGCCCAGCGGACGCCGCCATTTTGGCCGCCGCCATCTTGGCGGGCGCCCCTCACCAGATCTGGAACTTGAGCAGCGGCCCGGTGGCGTAGGCCATGCGGCAGCTTCTTCGCCGGCAGCCCGCCCTGCTCCGCCGCCGCGGCGCCGCCGCCGCCCGGTGCCGCCGCCAGCCCCGCCAGCAGCAACAGCAGCAGCAGCCGCCGCAGTCCCGCCGCTCGCATCTCGCCGCCGCAGCCGCTGAGGCACCGCGCGCGCGCCGCCGCGCCAAGGTCACGCGCACGGCGGGGCGGGGCCTGAGCGGCGTCACGAGGGCGGAGGCGCCCCCGCGCGGTCACACAGAGCCCGAACGCTCGCTCGCACTAAACGCTCTTTATTGTATCCACGTCATCGCGGAAAGATCGCACCTCTTCTTAAATAGAATAGAGCTAGCAAACGTTTTTATCGCCTTGCCTTCTCCCACCCAAATAACGAAAAACAATCTGGTTTAGGCAGTATGTTCTCAGAAAAGGAGCGCGTTTCTCGTTGGAACAGCAGCACAACTGGCTGAGGGATACTCGTTACTTGCTTACAGCTTCAACATGTCCAAGAATCTTTAGGAAAACTCTTTTAAAAGGCAAATGAGCAGCAAATCTGTGGACTTTCACACCCTTGGTCATTTGCTGAAATATTTAACAAACTATATTTTGCATGAACTTTGTGTTAGCACCACGCTGGAGCTCAAGGAAGTTTTAAACACCCAGTTCCAGGTCTTCCAGTTCCTTAAGGAGAGCAGCTTCTTTCTGAATCTTCTCCACCTAGAACAGAAAAGCATAAAATGTCACAGATGTAGCTTATTATAAAATGAACCTGGAATAAAGTGTACAGATCTCAACCATACCTGATTCTTCTCCAGCTGCTTGCCAGCAGCTGCCTGTTCTTTCAGCTGCTCAATTGCCTTTAGTTTCTGGAAAAAAAATAGAAAAACCCCACTCTAACACAAAAATATCGGTGAAACAAGAATAGAAAAAAAGTCTTAGAAGTTGCTGCACTTGCAATTGCCTGATATATCTGGAGGCAGGTCCCTATGGAAGGCACAATCCCTTAAGCATCTCCAGATGCTCAGTCCAGAATTTCCCACCCATAACAGACATTTCTTTAAAGAACAAAACCTAGAGAACAGCAGTACTTCTTCATCTCTGAAAAAAACACTGGGCATTGTCTCACTGAAGGGCTAGATCCAAACTTGGAAATTACTCTATCACTATCCCTCTTCACCACACATTTTCCTCAGAAAGCCTGGAATGTTAATCCAGAGACTATGAACAGCAAGAGGCAGCCAAGAGAAATGGGAAAGATTCTCTAGCTAGAACCAAACAATTTCTATCCTGGAATTACTTAATCCAAGCATTCTCAAGACTGGCAATAAACTTTGCACTCACGCCACAAGGCAAACCACAAGGCACTGTTCCTTGCCAGATCCAGGTCCCAACAACCACAGAATCCACAGAGTTCCTGTCTGAGCCCCAACACCTGCCAGTGCACCCCTGACCCTCAGCTGGGGGACTGGCTGCACCTCCACAGCATTCCCAGTCACAGCCTGAGGGTTCGTTTCAAAAACTCCTCCCTGTACTGCCACCTCTGATGGGACCTTCAGGAACCCTGGCACACGATGGTCTCCACTGCTGCACAGGGTGGGAGGGCAAAGGGAGGTGGGTACAAATTCAGGACATTACTGTGAATGTACGTGCATCCTCCTGAACTCAGCTCACCTTACACCCACACTAGGTCTTACAGACCAGCCCTTGGAGAAATCTATTGTCTGTTAGAAAAAGAACCCCTTCACACCTTTTTCAAATTCTTTATCTTCTTGTCCACTTCAGGATCTCCCGTGGTCATGGCAGGCACAGCGTTCTGCAGGGCATTCTGTGGGGTTTTGTCCTGGGCAGGGCCTTGGTTTGCATCAGCTTTGGCCTCCTGTAGACACATAAACACAAGCTAGAAAATACCTTTGATTACAAACAGAATGAAAAATGTCTTTAATCACTTTAAGAGGATCCATTCAATATTTCTTCTTTCCCCAGTTTGCTGGTGTATTCCAAAATCTGGGCATGACTTGCTCAGAGGTACTGCATTATCTATTGATCTGCTTTCCATGGACAAAGGCTTATCTGGAACAGCTCACATGGTGTTTCTTGTTTAATTTCTACTTCCTCAAGATCCCAACCACACACAGCACAGGGAAACATCAGTTTAAGCATGATATGACAAACATTTTACAAAGCAGACTGGGTCATTGTCTCTGAAGCAAAAGAAAGGGCTCAAAACCAGTGCTAGAAAAATTTTAAAATAGCATTTAAAGAAACTATTGCTTCAGAGGTTTGTAGAAATTGGAAGGCTAATACCAAAAGCTGACTTTTATCTACCTAGTCAAAGAATATTAAGTCCAGAAGTGACAGACAGGCTGCCTCTGGTCTGCCCTAAAAACACACCTCAGCCCTGACCTGCTGGGAACACATCACACCCAGTCTGTTCTTACCTCCCAACTACAACCAAAACACACCCTGCAGACCATGAAAAGTCAGAATCACTTTGTCTCCACACTGATTTTAGCTAACATTTGCAGCAACTCACCAAAGGTGTTACTTTTAAATCACCCTTTTGTTCCTGCTTTGCTCTGGTGAAACTGCCCATCCCACACAGGCGACACGCGTGGAGGGCTCTCAGTGCACAAGTCACTGCTCCGAGACTGACCACTGCCCTTTGGGAAAACTAACTAACATTATCCTTGCAAGAATGACTTTTGCAGTACCTGTTTAGCAGCCTTCTTTGCTTCATGCTTCCTCTGATTTTTGAGAGCTGTTTTAGACAGTGGCTTATCACTGCTTCCCAGATGGGGTTTCATGTTCTGGGGTGGTTCATCCTCATGCTGCAGGATATGCAAAATGGTTAAAACCCCATATTCCATGTTGGCACAGAAACCCCAAAACCTACCTAAGACATCATATGCAAATATGAACCAGAAAGGAAAAGGAAAAAAGAAAGAAAGGAAGTGGGGGGGAAAGTATGCACTCCTTGGAATAGCCAAAGAAGGGTGACAAGGGTTTCAAACTCATCCACTCAAGTTTCCATGGGACTACCCTGTGTGCCCTGATGACTTCATAGATTTCTGATAAAATAACAAAATCATTATGTTTTCTGTCTCAGGAAGGAAATAAAATAAAATACAAGAGGAATAATCTAGCACAAAATGACTGAAGCCTGGCATTTTGCTGTTCTTGACAGCTTTTTAACTCAAACTCTTGATGATCAGAGAGGAAGGCTGAGCGCTGGGAGGGAAAATGGGGGGTTCTTGGGGGGCAGTGGGGGCTGAGAAGGGGTTTTTTTCAGTGTTTTTAAGATAACTCTCAACTGTGGCACTGTATTGTTTTAATGCGTGTGACAAGATTTTTTGCCCATATAAGTAAACAGAATTATTTTACTGAATGTATCTTTTCCCTACTCCCTCTGCTCACATGGTTTGCGAGAGCAGCCCTCAGCATGGCTAACAGACTGCTCACAGGCTGAGTCTCCTGCAAAAGCACCAGGCTCAAAGTCAAAGCTCTCTGTGACTCAAACATTAAGGGTGCAGCTGTTAACTGGAATTAGTTGCTACTCAGCCTACTTTGAAAACTTGTAGAAAGAAACTAATTATACAAGTAGGTCACTGTACTGAAATGTGTTTAAGCTGCAGATGACTTGCTAATGATCCAATCTCTTTCTAAAAAGTAAATTTACTTTATAAAAAAAACCAAACAAGAATGGCTGTTGGGAGGCCAGTCAAGGCCCAGGCTGGCTGGGTTCAGAACTGGTAAGTCGAGTCATCCATATCAGAGGCTTCTGTCCTAACCAGAGCACTCAATTTCACCACAAGCCACACCTGGAGTTTAGTGTTTCAGTGCACACTGCAAAGAGTATTACAAAAGCTTGCAAATGCTTTGTGAAAGGACTGTACTTGAGCCAAAGAGATGAGAGCTTTCTAGCATACATTCTTGCAAACTGTGAGCAAAATGCCAAAGAAGGTTACCAAAACCCCTCCAAACCCCCACAGTGCTGTCAACCTGGTTACTCTTCTCATGTACCTCCTCAAAAACACACACATATGTGAGGCCAAGCTCCAAACAGACATGAGACAACAGGTCAATTCCCACAGGACACTGCTACTCACAAGCTTGGAGCTCGTCACGGGTTTGTTCCTCAGGGCAGGAGGTCTGTACGCCTGCGCAGGCCTCGGCTCAGCACTGGGCAATTCGCTGGGAACTGCCTGGTATTTCACCGCTTTCTCCGGGAACACCCCATCCAGGAAGGGCTGCCAGAACACTTGCCACATTTCCTCGCCAGATGGGACCTTATAGGAGTGCAACACAGAGCCCGTGTAGTGCCATATCTTGTATCCATTGCTGACCCGGAGCCGGGGAGCACACGTGGCTGTCACAATGTGCTCCCCATCGGGACACCAAGCAAAGTATGTGGAATCCGAGGCCACTGGTTTGGAAATGAGTTTGTAGTTTTTAACATCCCACACTTCCATCTGTCCCCTGAGGTTTCCAAACCCTGCCAGCACTAGGATGTGTCCGTGGGGGCTATAGTAGACAGCATTGCGAGGCCCGGTACCAAAATCAAACACAGGGTCACATTTCAGGTTAAAAACTGTGGCTTTGGCAGGCATGAAACCATACACAGCACAGAACTCCGCAGAATTGGGGCTCCAGGAAACATCGTAAATAGGGCCATTTTTTGCTAAAGGAAAAGGAAAAACATGCAGCTGTTGGGAGATTGCATTTTTTTCAGAGCAAGACAGAATAAAAACCATCACAATTCTTCATGCTTTGCTAAAATGCTGTATTCTAATTATTGACAGTGAAAATTAATTCTACTAACAACAGAGGGAAAAACAACCTTGTATCTTCTGATAACTTTAGTTACAGTTTGCAACAATAACTGCAGCCATTCCAAATTACCTCTGTACGGTCAGCACCAACACTTTAACAGTAAGCATAGCTTGACATGTAAAAAAAATCCGTAATTTTTTTTCCTCAAGTATGACCTCAGGACCTTCTCATATTGTCCCACTGGAAACCTGCAAAAACAGGAGTTTTATACCAGCTGGATAACAGTTTATCTTCTTTTAATGTAAGACATATTGTGTAGCTCAGCTTTGTAGAGGCAAGCAATAGTGACCTGAGTTCTCTTTGGCCCATGCCCATGCACAATATTTTATAAGTCAGATTTTAATGTGAGTGAGCACACAAAAATGGCTTTACACATAATGATCAAAACTTGGTACTGCCAGAAGCTATTCTGGGGGTTGGAACATTAGGAGATACTGAAGAATGATGTATTAGTTATGAAAACTCAGGTAAAATATCCAGGGGTAAATACAAACCACAGGCCATTATAACTTTTCATCATCTGGGTATCTTTACCCATCGTTCAGATAAATGCCAATTGCATTACTGAATCCTTATATCCAGAGTTGATGCAAAATGTTCAAACTGAGTTAAATGGTTCGTGCTTGCTGTCACTCTGAAGTCTCATTATCTTTAGAAACAAGGATGTATAATCACACTATGTGTCCCCTTCGTAATGTTTTCAGTGACACTAACCCAATGCAGCTCAGATACAGAGGTGTGACAGAAAATGACATTTGGTGACAGCAGCAGCTGGAAAGATGAGGGCAGCTCCAAGCAGGCTTCACAGCTCTGCCAGAGCCTGCAGCAGCACCACGTCTTAGTCAAAAATGAAAAGCCCTATGCAAATGCCAGTGTGGAAAAAAGCTTCAAAACTGTACTTCAAAAAACATCCAACTTCACAAGGAATGAGACACCTCTCACTCCAAGTGCCCACCACTTGCTTTTATTGGAGAAAAGGACTTTTATGAAACAGACATAAGTTTGGGCTTTCCCTTGAAAAGGAATAGCTAAATTAAATGAAAAGCAATGGTAAACTTCCTGTTAAATACAGATGCAGTAGAAATAAAGAATTTTTTAGTAAGTATGTAGTTAAACAAGTAATGTTCTCAAGCCAGGAAAGTGGTCCCAAAGAGATTCTATATACTGAGTCATAACCCCAATTCTCCTTCCCCAGTGAAGTTACCATCAGGGGAAATGGGGCCCAGTACTTGTCCAAAAGTTTTGCAGTGGAGGCAAACTGGAGATGCTCCCAGTCAGCACTGTTATGGAAGAGAAATTACATTCACAGTACCTCCAGCAAAGATAGTCCATGTCACCCCATCCCCAGTGCTCACAAGCATTCCCAACAAACTAGCCTCTACAATCCCAAACAGACCAGATGTTTGCACACAATAGCAACAGCTTGACAGAAGGAAAAAAGACCCCCCACAGGGCAAGTTAAGACATGGACTTCCAGTTCAAACTAGACACTGGAATTAGGCACATTCATCTGCTGCTCCCCAACATGTCATTTTTATGTCTTAAAACACTTTCAATTTTACAATACAAAATAAAGGACTTCTATTTTCCAACAGACCAAAAAATTGCTCTCACTCTGCCCTGGCTCATTGAGTAACAGTATCTTGCATGTGTAAAAGTGCAGGTAGGATTATTCTGTTTGGTGACACGCTTCCTGTCCATTATGGATTCTCAGACATCAACCTGGCTCCATTGTCCAAGTCTTTCCTCAGCAAACGAGCATAGTTCCCTCCCTGTGCACTTGAAACACCTTCCCAAGCAAATTATCAGTATTTATTAACTGGAAGTGTTGGTCTCTGCCACTGACATTAAGATGGTAAGTCTACCAAAGGTAAGGAAATTCAGCTATTAAAAAAAACCACAAACCAACCCAGAAAAAAGCAACATCTTCCTGCAGAGGTAAAAAACCAAAAAAGCAGTGAAGGATTTTTTGTTCAGAGGATTTTGTTTTACAGATCGGTTCCCTACACTCCCAAGCCCGCAGCAGCCGCAGGGGTACTCACGCAGCTGCACGACGGCGCTCTCCCCGTTGGCCGCCACGTAGTGCAGCGTCTGCTCGCCGTAGTACGATGCCCCGGTCTTGTCCACCTCGGTGCTGGCGATCACCAGCACGGCCGTGGCTGTGAACAGACACAGTTAGTGCAGCACAGCTACTGAAACCCACACCAGCCATTGCACAGAACACCACAGACAAAGCGAAATCAGCTCCGCTATGAATTCCTACTGGTTGCTTGTGTAACAGTGCTGGTATCATTCCTCTTTTGAATTGAGTTTTTCCTAAATGCTAACCCGAAAGGACTGAACATCTTCCTTTGTCAGATGGAAAATGTAAGCTCAGTCTATTAATTCACTGTAAGATCACAAGCAAGTGAACATCCTTTGCAGTTATAAAAAAAATTAAACTACAGCAGAAACCAAACATCCTGATCAGTCCTTGAATAAAATATTTCATCAATATCTTCTGTATTCAAAGCTGTGTCCCTGTTGGGGGGTACGGAGCAGGGCACTGTGTCACCAGGGCAAAGCCCAACCTGCCCCTTCCCCCAGACACATGCACCCCAAAATGTCTTGAGACATCAATCTTTCCCATCTCTCACAGCCTCCGTGCACGGTTTCTACATGTGTGTAACACCTTCCTTGTATTCCAAACTATGTGGGTTGAAGTAAAATGATTTGTACAAAATCATTCTGAAACAGCTCACTGCTAACAAACAGCAAAGCACAGAGGCCTGTCGGCTCACCCCAGTTGTGATATTTATGCATACAGATAATTCTACACATTAAGATTATACCATGGCATGAACTGTTCTTACGTTTACAATCTAAATGTATTATTGACAAAAGAATGCAAAATTATATAGGATTTTGTTATTCAACTGCAAAATTTACCAGCATGCATAGAATATTTTCAATTGCAACATATAAAATCACAGAAGTCACAGGAAAGTGCTGAGCACTCCAGGGTGTGCAGAAATGCACTCCAGCAAGGCATTAATGGCTGCCCTCAGGATTTATCTGCATATGCAAATTAAACACAAACCCCACACAGTAAACAAAGTAAGTCAATCCAAAATGAGCACAGTATAAAAGTTTCAGTACACAGCTGTTATACCTTTTTTGTTCCATAGCATTGTCACCTTGTCAGCTTTAAAGAAGCTTTTGTTGGCTAGTGCTGACTGCGGGCCCTCGAAGTTGGGGTACTGGTAGAGCCTGACAAAGGATGGAGCACCTTTGCTGCCTGGGACATACACAGCAACCTGAAACAGCCACGAGATTTCACTGCGAGTTAAAGCCTTGGTAGCACAGGGCATCATTACTACCAGTACATTGTACTAAAATCACAGTCTGGTTTTTTGTTTTTTTTGTTTTTTTTTTTTTTTTAAGAAAACCAAGAAAAGGATTGGAAGCTGGAGCAGAAGTACCTTGCTTGGCTGTGCTCCTGGGGACAACACGAAATCACTGACCTTCTGCAAATGCAGCTTATTTGCAATGGTATCTGCCAAGAAAAAGGCCACAGATGTGTGATGTTAATGACAAACCACATTACCTGGATGACCTAACCACACCTTTCTATGGGGCTGCATCCTGGATAACACAGACCAGTAAAGACAATCATAAAGGATCTCTTTTTCTAGGCAAACAACCATTATTTTCCCATTTCACCACATAATTTTATCTAAAAAACCAAGTTGAATCAACCCTATGTCTGAAACCCAGCATTTAGTATTTGGAAGTTCAAAAAGTAAAGGAAGCCTCTGAACCCGAGGTGAACACAGCTTGCTTTTGAAGCACATATTCTTCACCTTATCTGTGCTGGATTCAGTCACATTCGCTGCCATTACACAGAGGCAACCTTCATGGGAAAACTCTTCCCAACAGGAAGCACTCAAGAGGCCTGCTCTGGGCTCAACACTGCCTCTTCCCACAAACAGCTGATGGGAACAGAATCACCCCGCAGCTCCACTGCAGCCGGGAATGTGTACTGCCAGCAGATGTCCTGCTGAGGCTGACATTCCCTGCTTCCTGCAGCTTGGTTAACATCAGCAGGGCTAATTCTCAGGAAACTCAATCTCTCATAGCCTTAATTCTTGTATCAACATTATATTTAAAACAAAACTAAGAATGCAAAACTAAAACCACACACTGCTGTTCTCCCATCCATTTTCTTTAATTCTTTTACATTTTTGTTCTAACTAATTTTTATCTTTCTACTTTTCTCTTCCCCTTGCCCTTTTCAACATCTATTGACTCCAGATACTCTACCACCAACAGTAAATTTCCTTGGTAAAAATCTTCAGGCTTCACTATTTCATTTTTGCCATCAATTTTTTAATGAGCCATTTTTAACAGTCTATTGACAGAATATGCACAACCCAAGGAAGTAATCACAGATCATGTTTTCTAACATCAATTTCCTGGATCTCTTTAAATGAGAAATAATATGGAATCAGGCCTCTTTAACTGAGAATCAGATGCACTTCATACCATGTAAGTCAGTGAAAAGATAAATAAGAAAGTGAAAACACACTTCATTAAAGCATAATGATTCTGGATTCCAAACTGAAATAGATTGTAGGCAATATTTAAAATAAAAAGCAAGCAAAAGAAGAAACAAATAAAAAGCTGAAAACAAAAACCACCCATCAAAAGAAGCAGCATTTATAGAAGGAACGAAATATAGAGAAATACTTGCGTACTGAAGTTGTTGTTTTCAAAGAAATGCACTTCATTGTTCACATTCCTGGCACAAATGCTTTCATCATCTGCCCAGCAAGGACACCTGCATATTATGGGAAAAGTCAGAAACACAAAATGATGCTCAACATCAGCACTCCAGAATTGTTTCTCCCCATTTTTAAAGCCCAGTAAGTTCAAACATAATACGTTTAATGTGGATAAATGACAACTGCATACCAAAAAAGTGCACATAAGTGCACTTGGTTATTGTCTGCCCAGCTTTTCTCTGTGGTGCACAGTGAGAGTGAATTTACAATGAACTATATACAGACACTCACAAGCACAGACGCTGGTTTTCAGTTAGCAGCAGGCACTGGTTTGAAAGCCAACACCACACTAACAGCTCCATTTACCTGGATCAGATTTTGAAAACCACATTTCTTTTTAAACAATTAGCATCTGGAAAGCTTATTTACCAGTTCTGCATCTTTTTCTGCATAAAAGACTTTAAGCATTTTCCAGTTCTCAGATCATGGAGCTGCAGGTTGGGCACCCCTGCTGTGCCATCCTTAGCAGCTGCAAAAAAACACAGTGGTCTTTGAGGATTAAATCTGCTTCACCCCAACATCACAGTTCTGCTAGCACCCAAACTCCTCGCAAGCATGCAGCTTTTGTCCCTGAGGGACCAAACCCATGAATGCTGACTGCTGTACCTATTAACCTCAGTCTGTTTTCAGAAAGAACTCACATTGGGAGGCGTAGGGTTTCTACTCCCCACTGCAAGGCTGCAACCACCACCACCTACACAGCTTTTTAATCCAAACCAAAACCCATCCACATGGAAAACGATGGAGGCATGTTCTCCACTCCAACGTTTTGCTCTCACAGGAATGAGGTGATTTGGTCCATTCCACCACAGTCACAGCTGTCTCTGCAAGCAGTGCAAAATGGTTCTGCTGCTTGTAAACTGTCTGTACTCTCCTCCTTGCCTTGGATAGCACAGCCTGCCTATTGCTGTCAGTGATTTATGGCAGACCCAGAACAGCTCACTTACAGCTTGTGCTACCTTTTCTTATCCTACCACCTGTCCCAGTTCCCAGTTTCCCTACAGCCTGCCCAGTTCCCAAGGCCCAGCCTTGCCCAGCTCTTCCCCCCCAAAGGCAGCATTTACACCATCTGTGGCTCAGACAGGACTGCAGCTCTCAGAATCAGGAACTCAAACCCCTTCAGGGAGGCAGAGGAGGGAATAAAGCTCTGGACATGGAGAACACTCCAGTCCAGGGGGACCAGGGGAGGACACAACTACTCCAAGACAGTGTACAATCTCCCTTGCCTACCCAAGAACATAAGCTGCCTGCACAGCACACTGCACCATGACCACTTCCCAAAGTTTAGAAAACATGTGACTACTGACAGAGTAACTATGAGCACGTGCACTCTGACAGAGCGTTTGTAAGGATGGCCAACACCAGCTGCTCTCGGACAATGGCCTCCCTCCCTCCTCCACCATGTTCCTGACTGCCCACAGAACTTTTTGTACCCTTTCTGTACTGCTCATTTAGCCAATAAATGCACTACAGAGACGAGTCAGGTACTAATCCAGACATGGTTTAAGACAAGCACAGACCCGTGCTTCCCCAGCTGGTACAATACTCACTTGCATAGGCCTGCCACGTTGCCAGAACATTATTCTTTGGCGAGAATTCAAGGCAGACTGTCTTTGGGAGATCAAAGGAATGCAGTAACTCAGCTCTGGTGACATTAACAACATTTACTCTGGAACCAAAAGATGCTATTTCAATAAAACATGCTTACAATAGTTAATTAATAGCTGAGAGAATTGTTCAAGTATTTGACTCTTCTAGATCAGCCCCAAATTTGGCCAATATAACAGAATTAGAAGAGCTTTTTTCCCCCTCTTGTTTTACTAAATCTTTCCAAGAGCACATTTTAAAACCAGACACCCAAGTATGACAGAAACCAAAAGTGACCACTGGTCAATACATAACCCATGTTTTTGTCTGCAACATGTAAGCTCTAAACAAGAGAGTGAACTCTATAATGCACCTGCTCTAGAAGAAAGGAACCTTGTAACGTTCACAAGGTGTATAGATTCATTATTTTCTGTGGACTTTACTAACAGATTAATCCCAGAGACCAGGTACTGGGAGCCATGAATAAGAAAAACAACCAAACCACAAAAGCATACCCAGATTGCATGGGAATGGGTGCATTATAAATAAGAGAAGAACAGCAAATATTTCATGTGATAGTCAGAAAACAAAGCCACTAATGTAACAATAAACTGCATTTAAAATGTACATGCAAACACTTGCATTAACAGCAATCATCTTTACACAGACATGAGTAAATGAAGCATAACTGATCCTGTTTATTTCATATAAGCTAAAAATTGGATGATAAAAGGCACCCACTTTTCTCCATTGCACCAAGCAAAGAGGGAGCCGTCCTTGCTAAAAGCAACAGCTTTGCAGTTTTTTCCAGAATCCCTAAAGAAATAAGAAATGCATGTGAGTATTCAACAGTGCCATAGTTGAGGTTTTTTTAACAAAAATGAAACAGATTGCCTGCTGTGCTCCTGAGGAGCCCTGTGTCGTAGTGCAGTCCCTGCTCCCCCTGCTCAGGGACTATCACCTGCACCTGGCAGTGCTCAGGCAGGCGCAAAGCCTTCCAAACCATCAATTTTCTGAATTCACTTATATTCACACATTTTTCAAGTCCAGAGTCTACCTTTCTTTTCAGAAAACTATTTCTTTTGTGCCACTGACACCAGTACCTTTGGAATGCTGTGCTCTCTGTGAAACTGGGGGGCCCATTCACCATATACAGCCCTTCGGACCCTCTCACTGCAAGAAGAAACAAATAACTCATTTCAGATGCAGAAAATTGTCCAAAGCAGACGTTTTTCTAATTTGTGAGCCCTGAGACGTGCACACACTTTCCCATGCTTGCTGTAAGGGAATTCCAAGACATAACCGAGACACGCCCCTGGAGCTCCCATCCCACTCCTCCTTCAGCAACACCCTCTGTAGGATTGTGCCCGGCCAGGGGGCAAGGAACCCCCAGGATGGGGATCCAGAGCCTCTGGACCTAGTCTCAAAGTAAAACAGTTTTTATCATGACTAAATGCAACTTCCCAGGGCTCGTGTACACCACAGCCCCGAGAGACCCTAAGGCAACCTTTTAACACACCTTAAATGCGACCCACGAGCTGCGCAGCCCTGTCTGGAACGTGTTCCCCAGCTCTTCCGTCAGGCTCCCCATTAAGATCCAAATTTACAACAAACAGTAGTGAGCAGCCCAAAATCTACCCTGAACAACTGCAGCCCCCACAGACCCGAGGGAGGGGAAATAGGCTGGTGTTTAAAGCTTACAGATCCAGAAAAGGAAAATACACATTCCTTATGTTAGGGACAGTTTAAACAGTGAAATACTGAAAAGGAATACGACTTTTGAAAGGAGCTTCACAAACTGCAGTGCAAAGCCCACGAACGGCAGCGGACACGCCAGTGGGCTCCGAGCTCCCGGGAGCCGCTCCCTGCCCCTTGGATCGGCCCCCGCGTGCTGCGGTGCCGGGGCCGCCGCGGGGACTCAGCGCCCGGGGCAGCGCCGCCGCGTTTCAAGCACCGACCCGCCCCTGCGAACGCTCCCGGGCACCCCGCGACTAAATCGTCCGCGGCTGAAGAACGAAGCCCCGACACGCAGCCTCGAGAGCTCCCGCGGGGCGCGGGGGAGGCCGGCAGCCGGGAGGCTGCGCGGGCGGGGGGCCGGGGTGAGCAGCGGCACCCCAAAGGAGGGCCTGGCCGCGCCCCAGCCCCGGGCCGAGCCAGCACAGAGCCCGGAGAGCCCTGACCAGTGCTGGGATCGGTATCGTCAAGAACTCCCGGACCGGGGCCGGACTCGGGCACGCCGCGGCAGCGCACGCTGGGGAGGGGACGCGGGGCGGACGGCGGCGAGCACCGGAGGGGCACCGGAGGGGCACCGGAGGGGCACCGGAGGGGCACCGGAGGCGCAGCCCAGCCCACCTCCGCACTCGCCCCCCGCGCATCAGCCCCGACCTCCGCGCCGCCCGGGTCCGACGCACCTGCGAGCAGCGGCGTGGGCGGCGCCATCTTGGGGCGGCCGGTGGGGCGCTGCTTCCGGTTCCGGGTCAGCGGCGGCGCAGCGGCCGCAGCGCGCGCCACGTTAGCGGGCGGGGCGGGGCCCGGGGGCGCGTGCGCGGGTTGGCGCGCGCGGGCTCCGCCCCCGGCGCGCTCCCGGCGTGCGGAGCGCGCGGTGCTGACGCGGCAGCGGCGGCCGGGCCGGACCGGGCCGAGCGCGGACATGGTGGCCAAGCAGCGCATCCGCATGGCCAACGAGAAGCACAGCAAGAACATCACCCAGCGAGGGAACGTCGCCAAGACTTCGGTGCGCGGGGCCGGGCCGGGCCGGGCGGGCATGGGCACGGGCACGGGCACGGGCGGGGGTGGCGGGGCCGGGCCGGGCCGGGCCGTGCTGTGCTGAGCTGACGGCGGTGCTGTGCTCGCAGAGAACGGCCCCGGAGGAGAAGGCGTCGGTCGGGCCCTGGCTGTTGGCGCTGTTCATCTTCGTGGTCTGCGGATCAGGTGAGCGGCCGCGCGCGGGCGGCTCGGCCCCGGTGGCGGCTGCGGGCCCCGGCACTGCCCCTCCGGGCCCCGGTGGCGGCTGCGGGCCCCGGCACTGCCCCTCCGGGCCCCGGTGGCGGCTGCGGGCCCCGGCACTGCCCCTCCGGGCCCCGGTGGCGGCTGCGGGCCCCGGCACTGCCCCTCCGGGCCCCGGTGGCGGCTGCGGGCCCCGGCACTGCCCCTCCGGGCCCCGGTGGCGGCTGCGGGCCCCGGCACTGCCCCTCCGGGCCCCGGCGGCTCTCGGGTCCCCTGAGCTCGCTGCGGGCGCTGCCCGGCGAGCGCTCCCCTCTCCGCTTTCTTGCAGCCATCTTCCAGATCATCCAGAGCATCCGGATGGGCATGTGAGGGGCCGCTGCCGGGCCATGGCCCGCCGGCCCCGGCCGCCGCGGCAGATGCCGAGGAGCGGCGCGCGGCACCGGCCGTGTCGCATTCCAGGTCCCTTCACGAGTCATTCCGAGTTTTCTAGCCCGTGCCACAGTGCCTTGAACAGCACCACATGTATAAAGCAATAAAAGTCTATTGTTGATCTACAATCGTGGACCTACTTATTCGCTGAAGATCCAGCCTGGTCTCTGTAATACGTGGAGCTATATGCGACGTAGGTCCGTAGGAACTGACATCTGTTGTA
This sequence comes from Corvus cornix cornix, assembly GCF_000738735.6. Taxonomy (NCBI): domain Eukaryota; kingdom Metazoa; phylum Chordata; class Aves; order Passeriformes; family Corvidae; genus Corvus; species Corvus cornix. The sequence continues at coordinate 351,089 of NC_046339.1, read as the reverse complement.
AACACCGGTCCCAGATCAGTGTCACCCTCTGCTGTATAGCTGGAAATGGTTTTATTTGACGCTGGAAGCCAGGATTCTTGTAGTGGCTGGAGCCCGACTGTGCAGCATGTTCCCGAGGAGTCTCTCCGCAGTCCCCGCCGTGCATCCTCCGTGTGTGCGTAGGCTAGTCCCACTGCAGCATGGCCGCACCTGTCCTCACACCACGGCACCGCCTGTAGCTTTGTCGTAATCCACGCAAAATGCTTGTCTGTGTAGGGGTAGTGGGGTAGTGAGGAACTGGCATGGCTGGGCAGCAGCTGCTCCTGGCAGGACCCAGTGCTGGAGCTTCATGGACTGTGGGAGCACCGCGGCCAGACCTGTGGCTCCCCGTGCCTCTCCTGGCCGTGCCTGGGCTGTAAATACTTCTTGGACAACTTTCAACTTTCAACAAGTGGTGATAGTTTTAAATTTGATGATGTTGTGTGGGAATATTGGGGGAGGGGGGACACATGCTGCCCCCCTGCCCACAGTTCTGCTTCTATATGTGCAGCCCCTGCAGAGTGTGGTGTGTCTTGCAATATATATTTAATCCTATTTAAGGTAAAACCTGCTTTCAACTCGATTTCTTTTTAACAGTGGATCCAGTACTTAATTGCTTCCCTACTGGTGATCACAGTTCCTTCTTCTGTAGATGACTGTAACTTGAGATCACATGGAAAATGCTGCTATTGATCATATTTCCCTGCTGATGGCCCTGATTCCTGCTGGCTCTCGCTGTCTGCGTGGTGACAAAGGTGGTGGGAATTGCTCTGCTGATGCACACAGTTGCTAAAGGAAGATTTCTTTTTTCCAGTTTCTTAGTAGAAGACAAATTTTAAGTCTGGTTACATTAGAAATAATAGAAAACTAAATCGGTTGAGGTTAATGAAATGCCTGTTAGGTGTGAAGGAACAGATCTTTTGTACGCATTGTATTTCCATATGGAATCATTGGGACTGGTGTAAGCCAGCACAGCCCTGAGCGCACCCAGCGTGGAGCTGCCCGAGGGCACGGGGACCTTGTGCTGGGACACTCGTGTGCTGTGAGTGGTGGCGGGGGAAGTGTGTATAATCGCTGATTTTAAATAAAGTTCTTTTCAAACACAAGCTGTGTTCACTCTGACGTGGGTAAAGCAGGGCTCTGCTGGGTGTCGAAACTCAGCCATTCACACCAAGCATGGATTGATCAGCTTTTCCCTGAGAGGAGCCACCATGCCATGGGGCAGCCCCATGGTCAGCTGTCTGGGTGCTGGGCCAGGTTGGGGCCACGGGGCCTGAGCTGGGGCTGCCAAGGCTCTGGACACACCCAGCCACCGCTCCCCTTCCCTCTGGGGACCAGCCATCCCCCTACAGGCGTTCAGCAGGTGCCTTCTCCTCACCTCTTGTCTCTCTGGCCCCTGGCGGTGCCGCAGAGGCCCCAGGGGTCTGACCAGTTCCTGCTGTTGCTGCAGGAGTCACTGGCTGTGACAGCACAGCAGCTGCTCTAGGGCTGTGGGCACTGGAACGTTCAGGGTGGTTTGTACAAGTTGGTTCTTCAAAGTTCAGTAAATTCTTGCTTTGGTGCAAGCTGGCCACAGAGATGTGTGCAGCGCTGTGCCCTGCAGTGGCTCTTGTGTAAGGGGTCATGGGCAGCTGCAGTGTCAGAGCTGGGCCTGGGTGGGGGCATCTCTGGAGGGGCCTTCTGGCCCCAGCTGTTCTCTGGCTCCACACATCCAAGTACAAAAGCTGCAAAACACCACACTTGTTTCTTTTCAAAACCCTAGCAGAGCAATACCCAGGTTTATTTCCCCTCGTGAGATTCAGCTTCTCCTCTCCAGGCACTGACAGCTGACACGTTCTGACGTGCTGGATGTGACCCCGTGCCACAATTGCGGTTGGTCGGGTTCTTCAGCGGAGCTGAGCTTGTTGAGGTGACGTCATTAACCACCTGCAACACACTTGTATCTCAAATCTTTTTTTTTTTTTTTTTCCTTCCTCCTGTGAAGCCTTCTCAAGGCTGGCTTTAGGACTGCGCTTCAGTAACACATCAGGAGGGGCACATGGCTTGCTTCCCAAGGCGAAAGGTCCCTGCTCTCCTGCCAGGCCTTTCACAGCTGCTGGAACCGCACAAAGGGCTGCAGCCACGTCCCCCGCGCTGAGCCCGTGTCGCGCCCATCTGCGCACACTCGGCACACGAGGGGACCCGGCAGCGACAGGAGCCGCACGTTCTCCAAGAACAGGGATCAACAACCTCGTGGAGAGGGAACAACCCCCTCAGCCCAGGCGAGAGCCCGGGACAGGTGGCGGCGGCGGCGGCGCTGGCAGGGAGGGCGCGAGGGCCCGAGCGAGAGAGAACCGGCCCCGGGCGGCGGCGGCGGCGGCGGCGGCGGGAACTGCAGCGGGCAGGGGCGGCGGGACAGCCCCGCCCCGCCCACAGCGCCGCCCCACAGCGCCTCCCCGCGGCCGCCGCGGCTCCCGCAGACCCCGCTGCGCCACGCCGGGCCGCCGGGGGGCCGCCGCCGAGCCCGCAGCTGGGGAAGGGTCTCTGCTCCAGGCACGGAGCCGCCGGCCGCAGCTGAGGGAGGGTCTCTGCTCCAGGCACGGAGCCGCCGGCCGCAGCTGGGGAAGGGTCTCTGCTCCAGGCACGGGCCCGCCGGCCGCAGCTGGGGAAGGGCCACTCTGTGCTCACCTGAGCCGTCACCTGCTCCAGAGCCGCCTCACTACTGGGCGAGCCTCCTGCACACGCTCTCCTCCGACCCAGGGCCGCGACCTTGAAGCTCTCCTCAGCAAGCATTTCCTCCTCATCCTCCACTGTTTCCGTAGCTTTTCCCCACACCTTCTGTCACATCCTCTCTGAGATGCCGGGCCTAACTCAGAGCCACCACTGCCCAGCTTCACTACATTCAGACCATTCTGTGACACCACGACTGCAGCCCGCTCCCAACCTGTGCTAAAGCACACGCTGCCGTGAACGCAGCAACTGAATCCCTTCTCATTATATCAAAGCTATGGAATAATGTCAAAGACACGTGTTACAGCACCAGCATCTGGTCTGGAGAGCCAGCTCCCACACCTAGCTCCCCCACCCGGCCAGACCCCAAGCGTGGGGATCTCATTGCAGCCCCATGTGCCAGGAACAGCGGCAGGAGCCGCCACACGCAGGACAAGGAGGGGTCACAGCAGCGCACGGGGCAGCACCGAGGCGGTCTGACAGCAGCAGTCGTTTGCCACCGAGGCTCTCTGCCATCTGCAGTCACACATCTACTAACACCAAGGTGATCTCACTGTGAGAACTGCTGTTCCCTCTCGGGCTTCCTCTCGAGAAGAGCCCGCAGCGTTCCTGCCATTTCACAGTGCTCTCGTAAGCCGAGCTGCTGTCCAGAGCTGAATACAACTCGCCTCTAGGAGAAAACTAAACACAAAGCCCCAGAGCAAACCTGACAAGAGCAGAGCAAAGGCTTTCTAACAGTATCAGTTCAATATTTGTTTCATTCCCTCTTTTTCAGATTTACTAAATGCTTTTTGCTTTTGGAGAAAGCACCTCTGCAGCAACCTGGTGTGAGGGATCTGTCACTCTGCGGCCCAGCTTGCACAGACACCCCACTCACAGGGGAGCAGGCATTCTGAGGGGAGGAGAGCTGCCCAGGACTCTCCTCATGGGCTCAGTCCCCTTCTGTTCCCAGCAGAAAAAGTGACCACCTGAATCATGGTTCAGATGTCTCTGTTCTGCTTCACTCAAAAGCGAACTGACAGATACAATGTACCCTCCATAAAAGTTTTAATCAACAACTCACCTGAGGGACTCTTGTTCCCAGAAGGCCCCGATTTGTCCCTTTTTTCTTACTTTACCATCCTCACTGTACAGCTGGAGTGAGCCACTGATCACACTGGAGAGGAAACACACAACTATTGGAATATTTTGTTTTCTAATTGTGTGCAAAGCCCTCATTGCACTGAGGTCTCCCAGCAGTGCTCACAGCACAGGAGTGCAGCAGGCAGAAAACACCAACCCACAGCTAATGGGGAGATCATTTTGGTGCTACTTCAGCAAGAGCTTTTTAATAAGCACACAACACACAGTTTGTTTGAACTGTGCTGAGCTGATGCTTACCAGGATGAGGAGATGCTTCTCAGTTTCCGGGACATGGACACTTCTTTGAGATCGGAAGACACCAAAACTTGCAGTTTTCAGTGTTTCTTCTATTTCACCTTAGACATAAACCTGGTAGAGAGTTAAGAGATGCTCAGGGCTCAGGTACTGAAGCAGACATTCACAGTAGTGACTCAGCAGGCCCAGGCGTTAATTCAGAGCTATCAGTGCAAACCCAAACCCCTAAGAGGGCCACTGACAGCATCAGAAGATGCTTCTCCTAGAAGAGAAGAAACCAGTCTGTTGCATGAGAAGAAGTGGCAACCCTGGCATCGGTCTGTTACTGCCTCACTGACACTGCATTTCGCCCTTTTGTTCAGAAAAGGGCTACTGAACTTAATTATACTGCAACAACATCTACAGCCAAAAAAATTCAACAAAACTGGTTTAATTTCAGAAAATGTGTTAAAATATATATATATTTGTACATCAATTTGACACACTGCATTAGTTTACACAAATGACGGTCTTTCTTGAAACTGTATTTATGAAATGTACATTTTTAATTTAAATACTCAGTATACACTGCATTTAATCTGCATGTTGCATTTATTAAATACATTAAATCTGCAATGTAACAAAATGTTTTCTGCATACGAAATTCAAAACACCATTTTAAATGAACAAAAGATGGCTCACTTCATTTATTTGTTTTAACAACTAGTGCCTAGCACACTAGCTTAGCTCCACCAACACCAGCTGTTCTTTCTCTTTATTGACATTGTTCACAGACTAGTACATATTACACTAAGAGTGCTGGATAAAAACATGAGGTACGGAAGTGGTTCAAAGATTACAGGTCATGCAGATCATGCGAGACAGCAAAGAAAGTTGTGAATGAGAAAACACTAAATAAAAAATACATAAAGAATGTGCATTATAAAATTAAAAAAAAAAACAAAAATCCAACAACCAACTCAATTACACAGCTTTGCTTCTTTGGTTACAAAGTAGGTTGAACAATTTCACAGCTTTTTATTCCCACCCAAAAAACCAAACCAAAAACGAAATGTCAAAAAGCAGAGGAATCATGGCCCCTTTCTCTCTATTAGAAAGTAGAAACAGAAATGAGCAAAGTTTTCTTCATCAAAATAGCCCATCACTTATTTATTATATCACAAGGACTGGTGACTACCTGTACAGATGCACTATGGTCTTCATACTTACACTCTATACAAAATTTACATTCAAGCTGGATCTTTACTACCGTAAATAAATACCAAAGGTCAATTGCCGTTAGTGTTAGAAATACGCCAGGATTCTTTGTTCAATTATTGCCTAGACATTGTATCTATTAACGCAATCCCATCTATCATTTTACCCATACAGACATTTATTAAAAAAAATTCAAAAGTTCTGTGACATTGTTCATGTACATTATGAAAATAGCAGCCCTGTAATAAATAAAACAAATAAATGAAACTAACATAGGCAAATGTTACTTATATGAAAAGAACAGCGACTCTGAAGAGGAATTGTTGCTCCTTACCAGATAGCAAGGCTCGAAGCAACCCATGAGCAATGGGAACCTCAGAGAGCCACCCAAGCTCTGACAGACCTCCCTCCTGAAGCCCATGGAAATGATCCCAGGCCCAGGGACTCCCTCTGCGAGCTCCCGTGTGCACCGAGGATTTACACCTCCCACACTGCAGCCACAGTGGCGGGGGACAGCTCTGGGAGGATGATTGTCTAATACTGAAAAGGCCAAACACACAACAGAAGCGCGGCTGCTCGCTCTCGGCAGGAGCACACAGGGACTGAGCCAGGCTCGGCCTCACGCGGAGGAGACGTTCGGTGGCTGCGTGGGTGGGGGCTGTGCCTGCGAGGTGCTACTGGGGGCGGCCTGTTGGGTTGAGAGCTGGGATAACTGATCATTGTTGGAAAGGGATTTTAACAGTGCATTTTCTCGTTCAAGTAAAGAGTTTCTTTCAACTAATTCTTTTATTTGTTCCTTCAGGACTTCCACTTCTTCTCTCACTGCATACATCAAATGGCTTTTCACTAGATCCTGCAAAGAACAAGTGGAGGGAGAGTTACACCACAGGAAAGAATAGTTTCCTTCACCCCAGCCCCACGACTTACTGCTTTCACTGCAGTAAGCCTGGAGAAAAAAATACTAATCACTAAAAATTTATGAATAAACCAGCCTTTGAGCACAAACAACCCAGCCCTTTTATGAAGTGGGCCTGACAGCAAAAGCTTTGTCTCCAGCACTCCAGTCACTTCGGTTACTTGGAAGCCAAGGATGAGAATGATGTCCCAGCTCCCCAGAAGGAAAGCACCAGCTCTGACGCTGTGACCTGGGGGTACGGGTCTGTGGTATGCAGGCCCAGTCACTGAGGTGTATGAGAACCAAAACATAAGAAAGATTTTACATCATCAGAAGCAAAAATCCAACAGCTGTACTGAAGCTGAGCAGCATGTTAAGGATGCCACACCTGACCCTTCTTCAGAAGAACTAGTAATGAACTTGGCTAAAGTAACAGACTGAAATAAGCACTATATTTTCAGCACTCCTTCAAATTCAATCAACTTGTTCACAGTAATTTGTAAGAAAATTAACTGAAAAACATTCCTGGGCCAACAGTAAAAGCAATGTGGTTTGTGGTCGTTCATAGTTGATACAGAAAATCCTTTTGTCAATTGATGTTTTCAGTCTGACCAACCAGGAGGGATATCGCAGCCTCACAGAAACACAATACAGCAAGAAACTTACGCTCAGTGATGAACCACATTAATCCATTAGAAATAACTTATATTTTACTTACCATTGCCTGTTCTATTTTGTTGTCAATGGCAACAACACTTGCACCAGAAGCACTGTAAATACAATGAGAAAACTCCATGAGTGTTATTGTATCACTCAGGTAAAACTATGCACCTGCAGGACTCCTGGCTCATGCTGTCATTGGAAGGCTGAAGCTCAGAGTCAAGATTCAGTATACACTCATAGGGTGGTGTCCCATGTCTCTCCCACCCTCCACCCCCACCCAGTTGCCCAGTACAGCTGGAATTCTCAAGAGACACTGCTCCTTCAGTTTATACCTTCTCATACTGGTCTTATGATACCCATAACCATAAAAATGCATTAGAATGAACACTAAATCAACTGCTTTGATTCCTGGCCTCATTTTCCAGCTTTCTTCACTGGAGAAAACAAGAATTCAAGGGATATTCATGGGATTCTTACCACTAGTATTACTTCTTCCAAAGTGTTTTCACAAAGCAATGAAAAAAAAACAAAACAACCCTGCTATAATACTTGTTCTCTGGATTCACTTGAGTCCACTTCCAGGTAAGGAGCTCCTGGCTCAGCACTGCCTGTGTAGCCTGTGGCAGCAACCAGCAGGAGGGCGAGACATGACCAGAGCTCTGAGCCCTGCGGCCACTTCCTTGCTCCCAGTGAATTCTCTCTAGATCCTGTCTGACAGCTAACAAACATGGCCATGGGTCACAGCTAGGGTCAGGCTTGTTCCATAGACACGCTGGTGTAGAACGTCCACCAGCACACCTCAGTACACTGTGAGGATGTGCATTTACTGTGCCAACAAGATCCCAAACTGCATCTCTGAATCCTATGTGACGGAAATCCAGCCCTTTATAGCCTATAGGGTCTGTTTCCAAGTCACACCACAAGCACACAAGCCAGTCCCTCAACTCGCAGCTCTGGAGCCAGGATTTCGGAGCAGGGGGTGACCCTGTTCTCTCACAGACTCTGGTCTCTCTGTTCCGAGAGGAGCTGTAGCTCTCCCCAGGGCACACAGGGCTGCACCCTGTCGCAGCCACCTCTCCACCCACCCTGGCCCCATACCCTCCACAGTACCCTCCCATCCCGGGTCTCCGTGGTCCCATTTTCCGCCCAGCTCCGGTCTGACACAGACGGTAGTTCCTGGGCTGTGACAGCCCCAGCAGTGAGAGCTGCTGATAACACTCCCAGCCATGGACATGGCTATCAGCAGTGTGCAGCCACATTTAGTAGAGTTAACATGGGGAAAATGCAAGGGTTGCAGTCATGCTGGAAAACTTGCCTCTCTGGAATTATGCAGCTCACCAAAACCAAGTGTTAAGAAAAAAACACTCAAGGCTTTTTACAAAGATTATGGCAATGTGCTCAGCAGTACTAGCCACAGACGTGAAACACGGCGCAGCTCCTGAAGAGTGATACTGGTCAGAGAAGTTAATTTTAAGAGGTCCCACAGAACCATCAGTACCAGCACTGGGCATTTACAAGCAGGTTTGCAGACTGAAAGAGTAACAGCCTCTATTTCTACTGAACCAAGCTTGAAACCCAAACCAAAAGTGCCGAACACCCATTTCAGAAGAAAACTCTTCCAAGTTTCTTACTGTCTTCTAGGCCTCTTTCAAACCCTATCTATGGTAAACCTCCTCAGAATAAAAACTATTTATAACTCATGCCAAGGGAAGTATTCCTTTCCATGTTGAATTAACATGCATCAGACTCATCTGGCACTGTCAGAAGTATCTACATTCATGAACCACAAAATCCCCAAGACTCCATGTTCTCTCACAGCCCTTCATGGACACCACTCTCCAGGTCAGATGAAGCAGTTCTGAAGACGTAACAAGAAGAGGAGGACAATTAAAGCAAACATCACACTTGACAGTGGGATCTACTTCTCCATCTTTGCAGCACAATCATACACCTTTTGTCAATAGGTGTCTAGTCAAACTCGAGACCGGAACTTTGTTCTTCTATCCCTGTTTCAGCTATTTTGCAGTGTGATTATTTAAAAAATAAACCCCACTACATCACTCCACATTAAGGCATTCAAGCAGTTCCATGAGGAAAACAGACAGCATTCCCTCAGCCTCCCAAAAGAGCTGTACCTGCGTGGCACACTGCAGAGGCACCTTTCCTGTGCTGTACCTTCTGTTCTGAGCTCCCCTCTGCCTGCTGGGTGGGTGCAGTGCTCACCATGTGAGTGTAGGAATTGTTCTTCCCTGAAGTGTGACTGGAATGAGCCAGGGAAACCACTGCTTTACCACACATACATACCCCACACTTAACATGACACCAATACGCTACTTTGTAATATTCTTGCTGCCCTCTGGATTCCAGCCCTGCTCCCTGTACACATCCCGGCAGCCACCCCAACTTCAGCAGGCAGAGGCTGGGACCACAAAGACCCCCACTCACCCACCCACCCCCCCAGGAGAAGCTCCACACTGACAGAGGGTGCCCCAGTTTGCCATCAGGATAAAACCATCTGACTATACTTCATGTCACTTTCTAAAAGCAGATGAGAATTAGATGTTACGGTAGCGCAATTCCCACATGATTTTGTTCTTTGTTCATCTCACAGTGCTCCCCACACTGAGCAGCTCCTGCGGGACATTAATGAGCAGACCCTCCGGTGACAGCTACTTTCATGGGAAACTCCGAATGTGCTGCCAAATCTTAAAATTTTGTACTTTTCTCAAATCCTAAACTCTTGACAACAAATTCCAGCTTGCATAAAAATATTTTATCCCATGGCTTCAGAATGACATATATGAATACAATCCAGTCCTTATGAAAAGGCCAGAAAGAAACCCAAAAATATCTCTTAAATAAATCTTTTTGGATGACTGAATGGAGAGAGTCTGACACATTCTGTGAGTGCACCATCCACTGTAGAGCCAATGCCTCAACTTGCAAATCCTGGAGTTAGAAGAGGAAAGACACCCTTTAGCTCTTGTACAAAAAGACCAATTACTGATTGTTCCAAGAGCTACAGAAGTCTGACAATTTCTGTCAAAACTGCAAAAAAATCCACATCAAGTACAACAGGGCAGATGAAGGGGTGCATTGGGCATGTAACATTTCTTTTTAACAGCAAAACCCCCACCCCACACTGAGCTTCTTGCAGCCCATCAAGTATAAAACGGATACACTGAACAGGGCACACTTCATTTTGACTTGGACCTCCCAGTTAAGGAAGGTCATGTCAATGAAGGCTCTACCCAAAAATAGGTTATATTGCTACACCAAGTTCACACTGAAGCCCACAAGGCACACAGCAAGATTTACAGTCAGCAAAAACATCAAAGACCCCGCAAGCACAGTTTGTCATTCCCAGAGATGGATGGTAAACCCAATGTTTTCCTACCTTAAACACCAGGTAGCCAAAACCCTATTTTGTCAGAGAAATCCTCATTTTGATGGTTCAAAAAAATCTCAGTGGCTTTTGCTTTACCTATTAAATTGTCTTTATCTTAACTGACAAGTTCTCTCACTTTTCCTCTTCTGGGAGGAAGGGGAGTTGAGTGAGTAGCTGCATGGAGCTTAGTGCTGGCAGGATTAAACCATGACAGACCTTTTTGCCACCCAATGTGGGGCTGGAAGGGTTTGAGGTAAGGACAGATTTGACTGGGATGTTCTAGATTGAATGAATAGCTGTTCCTTTTGTGCACCTATTGCCTGGAAGCTCCTGTACTCGCCATGGGCTTGCCTGCCTGCCTCTGTTAGAGGCCAGTGCTTGCTAGTGGCCATTTTTCGCTTTCACTGCTGCCACACTGCTCTTATCACCTCACTGCCATGGCCTGGAACACTTGATAACAGCCACTACCATGTGCCTGGGCTGGCAAGTGCCCAGGGCAGCGCTGCCACACTGGGCAGGCTGGAGCTCCAGCCAAAAGGATTGTGACCTGTAGATGAGATGATGGGGCAGCAGAGGCCAAGCTGCAGCCCATGGAGAACCCCAACACTGGAGCAGGAGCCCAAAGGAGGCCATGATGCCCTGGGAAGTCTACGCTGGAACAGGCTCCTGGCAGAACCTGTGGCCCAATGGAAAGAGGAGTCCACACTGGAGCAGGTTTGTTGGAAGAATCTGAAGCAGCCCGTTCCTGAAGGACTGACCCTGTGGAAAGAACCCAATGGTGCAGCAGTTCGTGCAGAGCTGCAGCCCATGGGAAGGACCCACACTGGAGAAGTTCAAGGAGGACTGTCCCTGTAGGCAGGATCCTATGCTAGAGCAGGGGAAAGTGTGAGACTGCCCTGCAGTGTGTGGTGAAGACAACAGTGGGGAAAGCAGCAGGACCCAACCTGACTCAGCTTTGGTGTCCAGTAATTCCAAGCACCACACTAGCTCTCCTGTCCTGAGTGACCAGCATGAGAGACAAAGCCTAAAATTGTAGACTAAACAATCTGAGTGCACATCTGTGGACAATTTGCAGGCCTGGTGCATACTACACGAATGATACCTACATATTAGAGCAAAAGATGGGAAGGGGTGGTGGTGGTTATGGAGGCTGTACTGGATAGTGTGCAACCTGAGCATGATGTAAACAGTATGGAATAAAGGGAATAATGTGCTGGTTAGGACTGGGGTAGAGTTAATTTTCTCCATAGTAGGTGGTATGGGGCTGTGCTTTGGATTTGCACTGAAAATGGTGTCAATAATACAAGTGTTTTTGTTATTGCTGAGAAGCACTTGCTTGCACAACACCAAGGCCTTTTCTGCTTCTCATACAAAAAAGGTTAATGTCTTAATGTTAACTTGCTAATGGCCACAGGAAAATTTAACCTTCAACATCACCTCATATTCATGGGCACCAAGATCCATTTCAATTATTGATCCAACAAGTGCTACTGTACTCAGTTTGATGTTTTCACCATTAATGTCTTTAGATACAACTATCATCCTTCCAAGACACATGTTCTGAACTTCAAAATTCACCTCAAAATCTAGGTAAAAAGACTAAGAATCAAACTTCAAAGGTATTTGTGGCTTAATTCATTCTGTATGCTTAAAAAAGCACAATAGTTTGTCTTTAGATATTCCACAGAGCTCAGTAATATGTGTATTTTATGCCAATGCTGGATACATTAGGACCGAGTTATACAGAGCCTACTTTGGCACAGTCAAGCACTAGACTAGGTAATAGTGTTTCACACTGAAATGAGACTGAAATCCTACTGACTGGATGAGGATGATCTAAGCTAATTCTGAAGCTTTTCAGTCAGTGAAAAAACCATATTCTGTGTTCCATTGTATTAATAATTATCTGTATACTACTATCCTGAGGAATTTCTTGACACCAAGTTACCCTCCCAAATACTCCTAGAATGCCATTTTCTTGCTTTTTTAGATGGATAAAATGTATCACATCTCACAGCCGATGCTGCAGAGCAGAGCACATGGGACACCGATGCTCCATCCAACAGCCTCTGCAAGACAAATCCTTGAAAGCACCAGATGTGCTTCACTTTAAGTGGGAAAGGTGTTACCAGTGGTCTGACGAACATCCCCAAGCCAAGTGACCACCCCCAGCTCTTCTCTCCCTTTTGCTGTCACTACATTGAATCAAATTATCAAACAACCTTCCTGTAAACACCAATAAGGCACCCTGGAGTGTTCCCACTTATTTTGCTTACAAGCAAACTACAAACTAAAGCCCTGTGGTCATTTATTCTTTCCCCTCATTGTTTACTCATTTATGAGCTACTGTCTTACCACTGGTTGAGCTATTCAGTCTATCCAGAGAAATCTTTTCTATTCTTGAAAGAGTTAAGGCCTATTTTATTAGCCTCCATCCCATGAAGAGATTTTATAATGATAGTATCCCAATGCAATCACCTATCCAGCCTGGAAACAGGATCTGTGTGAGTACTGCAGACTTCCATTATTTTTCTTTGTCAAAGCCATGTGAGAATGTGTGACAAGCTGAGGCAGTGAATTCACCACCTCAGGAGTTCCCACACACATTTCATGAGTTAATTTATACTGTGAAGGTTTAATGCGTCACACATAAATGCAACGGAAACATAAATCCTACTGCTTTAAATTCAAGTTACCAATAATGTGCTTTAGGCAGACCCACCTAAAGCTGCTACGGCACCTTTACTGTGCAAAGACAACCCAGGCCCAGAAGAGCAGTCACCCCGACTCACGTGAATATGCCAAGCAGCCACTATTCCCCTTCTTAAACCACATCGGTTGAGAAGACCAACGCGTGAGACTTGTGCCTTCAGCAACACCTATGTGAGCACTGTGCAAGAAAACATCCCTGCTAATGTGTCAGCAACAACCAGTATCTCTCTAACACTTACTGGTTTGAGTGTCACCAGCACTCTTCCTGCCATGGTGTGCTGGTGAAAAATAAAATAGTTTCTATTCACTGGAGCAGGTCAGCAATCTCTTGTTCTCTATTGCAGTATCGTGTGGCTAGCTCTGCTGACTTCAACAGGTCCCCAGAGACAGCTACTCATAGGAAAATAATCCATATTTGTTAGAAAAAAGTACTAGAGTAACACAAAGATTTTCTGTTTACACCAAAGTCTCCTAAATCAAGCCCCTCAGGTTCACAAACTACTTCTTGAAGTGCTGCAAAACATAATTAAGAGTTCACTGCCAGCAGACTCATGGTCCTGGTGCTCTGCAGTGTGTCAACCCCCACATTTTGTGATGGGAAACAAAGGGATTCTGAGGAAGTCACACGAGCTTATTGTTTTCACAGCAGGGATTTTTCTTTCCCAAACCAGAGATGACAAAAAGAAGCCCCACACCATGTTCTTGTTACAGCCCCTGCTGTGTCTTGCCCACATGGACCTCCCCACCTCCATCCTACGAGGGCTCCCACAACCAGCTGCACTGCTCATTGATGCCCCTGACATTCCCTCCACTAGCTTTTACTGGAAGTTCATAGCTGAAAGCTTCTCAGTTTCAGTCACCCCGTGAAGGAAAGCTGCCTAACATGACCTTAAAATCCAATAACTGGGGTATAAATGCAAAACCTGCAAAATCCTGTCACAAAGACTTTGGAATTTGAATGGATTGTAAGTTTAAAACATGCATCAATCCTGATGAATTTCATTTTATGTTCACACAAACACTTGTTTTTACCACAAAGTATTCATCAGGAATGCAAGGTTATTTTAAAGGCAGCCATTTTCTTCTACCTGAATTTAATGCTCTTCTATATCCCACATTTCCAGCATTTGCTTCAGGCGTTGTACACAAACCTCAGATTTGTGAAGCCTCCATCTTAATCATTCATTATTTGATTTTAGGGTTTTTTTAAATTAGCTTCCTCATCTTAAGACTTATTTTGAGGCATGAAAATAAAGAAAACAGCTAAAGGCTAGACCACAAAGTGACTTTTTGGTCTACAAACCAAATGTGTATTCTAAGCCCTGAAGTTTGTTCCAGTGAAATAATGAGTCCTTGAAACCTAAATACCAGCTCTGTTCCATAAATACAGGGAAGTGGCATCATCCAGAGCTTAAAGCAAAACCGTAAATTTGTCCAACTTTCTGCTGAAAAAGGAAGATGTGCTTTGAAACTGAGCTTAATGCCAGCACCCCATCAATACAAAAAAATTTTTTTAAGAAGAGCAGGACACTTAGCATTACTTACAACCTTCATCATTGTGCAGTATAAAAACTGTTGACAAGCAAACTTTAAAGGATTCAGTTGAGCTGTGCAAGTTGAGAAGCCTTTCAAGTCAAATACAGCCAGTCCAGTGACGAAATGGTTATCAATACTTCAACAGCCAAACAAAACTTACATTCTACACAGCTTGTTAAGCAGAAGTTTTGACAAGCCAGAGCAGCACAAGGCATTAAATCACGTAATCACTAGGACTTCAACTTAATGCTGACAAAAAAAAAATCCCCCAAAATCATTAAAGCACAGGAAAGAAACAGTTTGCAGCTACTGATGAATTAGTAATGCACTTCTCTCAAGTCCTATCTGTGCCAGATAAGACTCTGTTGCACTTCACTGCAGTTTCTCACAATGAGTTCAATGCTAACTTTGGAGATTTACTTTGTCCTTGTCACAGTTCACCTGTGTTCCCCATCCAGCTTTACTTCAGCAGAATGAAAGTAAGCCAGAAAGCTTCCTTTCCTGGTTTTAAGACAGAAATATCTTAACTTCACCAAAATTGTGCTTAAACAAATTTTCACAATGTGTTTTTTGATACAGGACTTAATGCCAAAAAGGTTCCTCTTCTGGAAAAGGAAACGGCAAATATTTTGGCAAAGGTCAGCTAGGAGCTGACTAGCATTAAACTCTGAGCTTACACATCACGTATGATACATGCATAATGGAAGGAGAAAAAAAAAAGTCATGTCATATTTTAGAGTTTATTTCCATGTTTCAGAACAAATACTTCACTTCCATGACTGCTTTCACCTCTTCAAACTGCAGAAGCCCAATATGGAGTTCTGAACACAGGCAGCAGTTCTGTGCAAACAAAAACAATGAGAAACTTGCAGAGAGCAAAGCAGTTCATGCATACCTCAGCATGTATGCATTCCATACTCAAGCATCCATACCTATCCCAGGTGGTCTTTGACTCGTGTAACTTGTTGAAATGGAACGCTTGGTAGAATGCAGTTGACGGATTCCTATGAGATCCAAGAATCAGACAGACATATTGAAAATGGGTACGTAACAAAAATATCAACCCTCTTAATTCAACCCACATTACAAAGTGAATTAGCTGTCCAGACAGTTTAAACTAATGTCTGAAAGGCCCTACTGTTTCTATGGGTTTGCATTAAGGACACAAGGATCCAAAACAAAATAGTAATTCTCAAGCCCTGTGGATTTTCAGGTTACATCAAGTTGCTCCTGTACAAAGATGACTGTAAGGCCAACAGTGAGACATCTCCCGTCCTGCTGGCAACGCTGTATAGTTTAGCTGTACACCACCCCAATGCCAAACATACCAAAACCCAAGAGACACCTTTCACATCTTTAGTATGTCCCAAACTACCTCCGCACACAGTACCCAGTGTTTCCATCTTACTTAACTCCCTGCTTTACACTCAAAACAGATGAGTCCTCCAAGGGGACCTGGAAGTCAGAGCTTAATATGTCACATTTAAACTACAACAGATCAAGTTATAACTCAAAAACAGATCCAGTTAGAAATGAAAAATGGAATATAAACTCTTTGTAAGCACCTCTCAATCACGTTTCCACTTTCCCTTCCCAAGGTGCAACAGGGCAACAGCTGATGAAAGCCCTTGGCCACGCACTCATCAGAAAGCTCTCACAACCACAAGGCCAGAGCACAGTAATCTTGCTGAAAACCACTCACTATGGCCACATTACATCACCAGTGCCAAAGCCCTGGCAGCCTGACCCTCCAGCCTCAGCCCCACCATGGCAACTGTACTGACAGTGTAATTAGAAAATCTTACTTCTCCAAAGTCTCATCTGAACGTTTGTTGCAAACTAGATACTGGATGAAGCATGCAGTTCTCTGCTGCCAGTGGCTGCAGCAGTGTTATACTGAGGCTTAGAAACTCCTTTCCTCAAACTGCTCATCCTCATGTGGGCAGAGCTATGCCAGCCCTAGAGACAAATGCAACGACCTTGGTGAATAATCTTCAGAAATGCAAGCATGAGTTCAAATTCCTTTCAAAATCAGTTTTAAAACAAGAAGTCTATATCAACACTGGAAGCACAGGTATCAATCCCTTTTCTAAGTTTACGGCAAGAATATTTCTTAAAACAACTTTCTTCAAATTACTTAATTATTTCAATATAACTACAATTACTGCATAGCAAAAAACACATAAAATAAAACAAAAACATCACAGAAGCAGCACCACAACAAAACACTATCAGAAGTAATTTGATTCTCATGGCAGGTGTATAACAAAAATCTTGCAAGGATAATGGTATTTGTGCATCAGCAATGATCAGGAAGTGTCTGAGTTTAAAGTGTCTGTCACTCCTTTTCCCACCTTCAGCACTGTACCCTTAAAAAAAAAAAATTCATGTGAGTCTGGAATTTAGCTTAAAACCTGTTACAGAAGTTGCTTGATCAAAACTGATAAACACCATCCTCTTATGTTGGTAATATTCACATTTTTCTAAGAAGCACTGCACGCAATTCAACAAGTAACTATAAAAAGAGCAACACCATAGCTGGAGGACATTTGTCTAATAGGATTTCACATGTGGAAGACAATTGGCATCTGCAGATCAAGAGAGCATTCCTTTGCCGAAAGGAAGGCCCAGGCCCTTCTTTCTAATGCAGCTGTCTGTCAGGAGTGTGCAAAGCCCCTTCCTCAGAATGAGGCTGTAAATAGAAAGTCATTCAACGTCTAAGACAAATTTGCTTGTAGCATATAAAGCCCTGTTGCTATTGTTAGGTATAAAAAGTGGTTTATAACCACACAGCATGTATTCCACATAGTCTATTTTTATACCGATACACTATATGCTCTATATTTTTGTACTATTCTTAAGCAAGCATCTGAAAAGATATGGAAAAATTTTCCTTATTAGATTCTCATGTGTAACCCCTACTGCTGAAATTGCTTTTGCATTACTTCGGACAAATAAGAGAACCTTTTCTACTCCCCAGCTATATATTTTAAAAATAATTAATGGGGGTGTGTGTACCTAAACAGGAAAAGCAAATCCACAGAGGCAGCATGAATGATGCCTCACATGCAGATCTGAACTAATGTGAGAGTTTCAGACTGCTGAGGCATCTAGTGTTAACCATAAGAAACAGTGAAAGGCTACAGAGTGCCTAAAAATGCCTTTCTGTTTGCAGAAACAACTGAGAAAACAGCTTACAGGAGCAGTAAAACCTGGTCTGCTGCTACTGTGCCACAGCTGGAGCACCACAATTCCTCCTGACACTGTCCTAAGTGAATGCAGGGACAGTCTGGACCAGATAAGCAGATTGCCCAGGTCTCTTCCCCGGCAGACTGCCAGGTCTGAGGTCAAGACTCAGTCCCAGTCCCTGGCAGATTGACAGAGTGGAACCAAGAGCCAGACAGGACAGGAATGTCTCAGATGCTGACCCAGAGAAAAAGCAACCACCTACCCTTCCACAGAAGGTACCCCAGAACTTCTCTTCTTCCATCTCTGTTAGGAGAGACCAGGTATCCCCAAGGGTACACGGGCTGGATTTCAGTCCCAGACTATGACAGACAACTAGCTTAGTACACTTCAACATTCAAAGTGTATCGCAAGTGGCCAAAAATGCCTAAATGTCTCTATAAACAAGTCCTACAATACATATTGCATTTATGCCCTTTAAAAGCTCATGAATGCCAATATTTACAACTTACTGCCATGCTCTGGTTTCTAAGAACAGTTTTCATGTAACAGAAAATTTGATCCAAATTTAAAGAAGAACTTAGTTCTCTGAATGCCCAGCATGTCAAGTTGTCTCCCTTTAAAAGGGAAGCCTAGACCTCATCCCAAGTCTCACGTCACAGTTGGAAATGTATCCTCCCACTGACATTCATCACGACAATATGTCAAATAAAAACTTCATCCTTGAGAGCTCTGTTTGCTAGAAACCATGCCTGTGAAAGCTGGCAGATCATCAAGTATACAGATAAATGCCTTTTGGTTCAAGTAATGATACTGGCTT